>NC_137857.1:26920284-27255284 GCF_948465745.1 Chenopodium album | reverse complement strand
GCATAATAATACTCCCTTCCCTCCAACTATACCACCACCAAAATAAATTCTTAGCCTATAAATACAATAACTTTCAAGAGTCAACAAACTGCTACCGACATTTAAACATGACATTTACACATTTATATCTATCTATCTATATATATTAAAATTCAATGGAAAAACAAGAACCTGCCATGTTTAAATAATACTAGGCAAATGATAGTGTCATGTTACATTACTCGTATTAAAGATTACTATTATTCATTAAATAAAAATTACCAATTGTTAGCATTAATGTTTGAACTCATGACCTCATGTTCATTATACTTTAATTTCAAACAATGCTAATGTCACGTCTTATGTCTACAATATTTAGTTAAAACAAGGTAATCATATTCATAGATAAAAAATTTAATGCTTAATATCATACGTGTATATTTAACAACAATCTATAATAATAAACGTTAATCTCAATTCTTTTATTTGCTCATATGTAAAACTTATAGTTTTTTTTTTGACAAGAAGAGAAAGGATTTCATTAATGAAAGATAGCCAAACGGCACTTACAAACAATTCCGAGGAAATCTAAAATTTCAATACAAATACAATTCACCTTAGAACTAGTTGCATCGCAGATTTGATCAACGATCGCCTTTATAAAAATCTTCATCTGAAGCAATACAATCTGTGAGTTAGCACTAATTCGGCTTGAGATCCACATATGAATAGTTGTTTGGGTGAAAAAACTCATATGGCCTTCTAGACACTTTTGGAGATTGTGAAACCCTAAATCTTCAAACTTTGACAGACGAACAAACAAATAAATTAAACCTAATAGTAGATCAAACTTCATCATAAAGATGTGATCTTTTATTGAAAGCAATTAGAAAGTTTTTTTGGGGCTTACCACCGGTAAAAATACCGATGGAAGCCCCCTACAAAAATTTACAATTGAGATCAGAAGAAAAGAGATGGAAGAGAAAGAGAGAGAAGGAGAAGATTGAAGGAAAACCTTCAAAAAAAGAAGAAAAATCTAGCAATGGAGCCTAGAAAAACCCTCCCAAGGGAAAAACCCTAGAGGGAACAAAAAAACCCTCCCAAGGAGAAAACCTAGAGGGAACTTGTTATATGTAAAACTTATAGTTGTTTTAAATGTGTAACCCAAAATATTTATTGTACTTTTAAAGCTAATATACTTTTTTTTTTTCCCTATAATAATTAAAGAACAAAGTAAACCAATAGTTTCGAATATTAGATATAGATAATATATTTGTTGGCAATGATGTTATTCAAAATTCTTTGAGTATTCTTAATAATGTAGAGATATAGGTCCTATTAATCATACTCATATTGGATATAGGTTAATGCTGTATTTATCTAATTAACTTTTTCTTTATCCAATCTGAATGTATCATTTATATTATCTTATTTTATCTATAAATTAACCTTTAATTTTATTTTTTAAATTGTACTTATCTTACCTTATCATAACTTATTCAATCAGAAATAAATTAAAGTATGGCGATAATTAAGGAGAAGTAGTAACCTTAGTACCTATAAATAAAACTCCACTATCTGTCAACACATCTTATAAAAAGCTCTAATTCATTTCTTTAATAAACAATTAAAACAAATCATATATTAATAAAAGAAAAAAAAAATTACCTAAATACCACGTTATATTCTCATACATAAATCAATAAATGTGAGGATATATATTTTTATTTTCTCTTTTAAATAGATATGTTCATGCATTGACATGTACATACTAGTGGGATTATACAATAGGAGTAAGGCCAAAATAATTCATTTCAGTAATAATGAAGAAATGTCGTAGAGAATCAGTAAAAATAATTGCAATTTAGCAAAATTAATTTCGGTTCATTAAAACAATTTTAATTTAGCAAGGTGAAGTAAACGGGGCATAACAATAATAATATCAAGTCACCTATATAAACCCAATAAACCCCATCTTCTTCCATCCTCCAAAACTTCCAACCCAGAAAACAAATCCCAGTTCAAAAAAATTCCTCAAAAATGTCATCCCAATTCATCGAAAAACACCGTGAAAACGCCGAAATATACACCGGTTCAGACCTCTGCAAGCAAAAATCAAAAGAGCTACTACTCGAAATCAACATGCCTAATGGTCTATTACCATTAGATGACATTGAAGAATTTGGCTTTAATCGATCAACCGGGTTCGTGTGGATGACCCAGAAAAAACCGATTCAACACCGGTTCACCAAGATTGGTAAGCAAGTATCGTATGATACTCATGTCTCTGCTTTTGTTGAGAATCGTAAGATGATGAAAGTTCATGGTGTTAAAGCTAAGGAGATCTTGATTTGGATTGCTCTTAATGAGATCGGTATTGATGATCCTAGTTCTGGTAATATTAACTTTGGTACTTATACTGGTATTTCTCGTACTTACCCGATTTCGGCTTTCGAGGTTGAAGAGGATGAGAAGAAATGAAGTGTATCATGTTCGTGTAGCTCATCTTGTAGCGAGATGGGATATGGTACGGTACTAACGGTATATGTCGTGAATGTTTTAACTTTGACGGAACTTGATTTATTTATGTTAATGTATTATTTGCGGCTTGTTTAACATATGAAAAATCGGGCCATTGCTTTGAAATCAATGTATTAGATGATTAGTAGATGTGTTTGTCTACTATTCCACGGAAATATAGGTGTAAGCTATAATGCATGCTTCCATGTCTATGAAATGGTTGAAATCTGTGATTGAATAATATGAATTATGTTCCATTATTATTTAATTAGTTATTATTGATGGAGTACCTCATCTTTTGTTCCTTGTTTTATAAGTCAAAAGAGATTCAATTTTCTTCCTCTAGGTGCAAAATTGGTAAAACTCTAACCTCGAAAGTCGAATCTTAGAGATTTGGGGTTTGAATCCTACCAAGTGAAGATACTTAGGGTACGGTTTTTCTCATTCATGCCGAATCACTAAATAGATAAACTACCCTTCAAAAAAAAAAAAAAATAAAATAAAAAATAAAGAGAAACTAACGCATATTCATATATATAGTACAAAATATTATTTAATTTTAAGGTCATTTATATATGATTAAAACCCTAAATTTTTAGCCCTAAAGTATTAAATTTTATGAATTTATGTAGTGTTTGATATGAAGAGATTCATACTTTTTATTTTTTTTTATTTACTATCTAATACTACCTCCGTTTCTTTTTAGTTGACACGTATTCCTTTTTAGGAAGTTCCTTTTTAGTTGACACGTTTCCTTTTTGGGTAAATTTTTTGTCTTGCATTTACAAGCTACCCCACTTGCTTTTTTTTATTCTCTATCACTCTCTCTCATCTCCTCAACATATGTGCCTAAATCAAACGCGTCAACTAAATAGAAACGGAGGAATTATGAATTTTCATATAATTTATGTATAAAATTTCTATAAATTAGCCCTATGCTATTGATTTAATAATTTTAGTCAAGGGTTTCCATGTAGCTATTCAATTAAAGGTGTGCTTGCCAGCTTCAGGCGCCGCCAACCCTGGTCAGAGCCTCGAACAAGGAGTATAGATCAAGTATTTGGGCTCACAGTAGAGTCGCCTACCCCAGTCTCCGGCGAGCCTCAAACAAGGAGCATAGAATGAGTATTTGGGCTCACAGTAGATAAGAAGACGAGTGGAAGATAGTTGCATAATAATTATGCTTTACATCAATAAAATTTTATGCTCTGCTAAGAATCACCAGTGGAAGATAATTGCGTAATGATTATGCTTTACATCAATACAAAACAGCCAAATTAACACAGACGGCAACTGACCACCCCATCTCAAAAAAACCTCACTCCCAAAGGCAGTAAAGACCTTGACACTCAAAATATTTGGTTTGTGCTGCATCTTTGGACCGCATCACTAGCCGGGGCAGCATTAGGGACTTTCACAATCGCTAGAGTTTTTTTGTTTTTTTTTTTGACAATGAGTACTAATAAAGAAAAACTGAAAACAAAGACAACCAACAAACTAGACTAAGCAAGAACACTTGCGAGCAAACTTTAAACCTGAGCATTTGATAGCTTAATTGGTGCAGACAATGCAGTTCAAACCAAAACCATAGCACTAATAGCCCATATATGCTGCAGTTTATGCTAAACACTGGAGCATTTGTGAGCAATGAAGCGCAGCATTTGAGATTATAATTTTTCTTTTAATAATATAGCTTTATAATGCTATAAACTGCAATATTTCTATTTTTTACGAGCCTAGTTATACATGGATACACAAATGTACCAACTAATGCAACAACAAACTTTAACGGTATAGCAAAAATACAACGACAAAACTACCAACTGCCACATCAGGAAAAAGCCAGCAATATACCATACTCTCATCCCTAGCTACCATAACTTTACAGTCGCTGCCCAGCAAAAACACTGATACAAGGCTGAAAACCTGAAAATACAAAATGTTGGACATACACTGATCGTTTCCGTCCAATAAATAAACTACAAGCTGATTTATATCTATTTAGGCAGGATTTTATCCGCAAATTCAAGGTAAAAGTAAAAGCAAAATTTAGGTTATTCATACTCATTGTTGATTCCTGATTATAGTCACAAGGACAAATACTTAACCATAAACTCTGTATGGATTAATTAGTTAGTTTTGTCAAACTTAAAAGAAAAATAGCTTACCGTTGCATAGAATGCACAATAACCTCTGCTATTCTTACATGTATTGTAGAGTAAGCAAAACAATCAAAAGAAAATTAAACTAGATCAATCAGGGATGAACAATCATCGCTATAGCTATGATGTTATCCCATCTAGTATGTATACGTACCACAGACCCACATACACTTAGAATAGCGGGAGCCAACATTTACAAGGCAAAAAATTGGCATTGATATGCATACTGAAATCAGAAGGAAAAAAAAAAAAAAAAGAGTGCCTTGCAAATTTTCTTAGCATTCTAAGTACTTGAGTTTGTGAGTGAAATGACTCTACACAGACCTTTGTTACAGAAGAGTGGATCCTTAAACAGGTCCCCTAATTTTGTTTACATACAGGTGCAAATCAATTATCCAAATAATCATATGTGAACGAAGCTTGTCTTCTTCTCATAAGTCGGATTAGAAAACAAAGGTAGAACAAAGCTTGTCTTCTTTCAGTGATTCTACTCTTTTTGTTCATGAGTATTCATAACTACCTTCTTGTTCTACTATGCGAACACAACTCCAATATTCTCCCCATTTATTATGAGGGGAAGGACAAATAATGCACGACACCATTGAACAATCAAATAAAATATAAGACATGGGCACTCCTAAATAGATTTTAAGAAAAGAATGCCAAAGTCGAAAACTTGTTCATCAGATAATCAAAAGTAGAAAGCATGATAATATGCATTGTTAAGATATAAAGATAATAATCCCATAGCTACAACAACAGTACTCCCTCCGTCCCTTAATACAAAACCTCATTTCCTTTTTGGGTAAACCAAATTACAATGCCTCTTTCTATTTAAAGGCTGTATTTTTTGACACTATTACCCTCTTTTTATGAGTTATCTTTTTTCATTTACTTTTTTGTACTTTTAACATCAATCTCCAACACTTTCTCTATCTCTTCAATTATTCCCTACTATTTCTTTCTCTCTATATCTCTCTAACCCCACATGCACATATGTACTTTTAATCACTAGCTGTAAAAAATTTATAACTTTCTTAGTTCTCGTGCAAAAACCAAAAGAGGCTTTGTATTAAGAGACGGAGAGAGTAATCTTTTTAAGAAGACTCGTATATATTAGTTGACTTTTCTGAAACTGGAGTCAATCAAATTATATAAAAATGTAATGACTTTAACTAAAATAATTAACTCAACAATGATCTAGCAAGAGAATTGGCTAAATATACTTGATACGGGACAACCAATCTTACCGCTAACTATACAATTGATTCACATTATGTCATGCAATTAGCACTGTATAGTAGTACAAACTGAATGAAATTTAAATCATAACTAAGGCCAAGAAACTCAAAAGAATCAAGTTTAAGTCCACACACGGTTCGATATCACAAGCACAGAAAGAAGACACATGAATGAAAGGAAAACAACTAAAACAAAACAATAAGGAAAGCAATACATTACTTTTTGTGGTACGTAAACTCCCGCTCCTAGTGAATGATAATAACCATACAACAATCATAGGAAAGCAACTAAAATTACACTATGAAAGCAACTAAAGATAGAAATCCCTTCCCCAACTTAAACTAAATGAAACACAATGTCCTCAGTGTGAAATTACATAATGACAAAAGGAGAGGGAAGAAAAATTTTCTCACTGATTAGGAGCTCAATCGGGAGCAGCATCGTGGTACATGAGGGTCCTCACGAGATGCGGTAGTCGGAGCGTGGCAGATTCATCTCCTCTAACTAAGTGGAGCAAGATCTTACTATAGGACCCTCGATGATTTTTTCGAATTTCAGGAATGTCTCCTTTCAAAAGGAGGTGATAGAAGACAAAATAGCTTATAATGCCTCTTCTATAGTCAAAGATAAGTAGTGGTTGGAGAAGTGGTTCTAGAGTCTCATCGACATTAGTAACATGTGGTGCTTAAGTGCGAGTGATATGTGGTAAAGGTTGAGATCCTAAATGACTTGCATCCATATAGTTTGGTGCAAATGTCCATGAATCATCACAATTTAAATGAGCCTCTGAACGAGAGAGGTAAAATTAGGGTGTTTTTCATTGATCTTTTGAATCCCCCTTTAGACAGCAAACATAACGAAACTCACTCCCTTTTTCTCCAGCATAATCCATTCAAAGCATCTTGTCGCATCTATATCCAACGACTTATGTTTCGAAACCATACTCTTATCATTAATCAATAGTCCAAAATACTTGGTAATGCAAGCGATAAACCCCGATTTCACTAGACTCATCACGAACAATAAGAAAGAAGCGAATCAAGAAAATTTCATAATTGATATGATCGTGCTTCTTTAAATCATCACTCAATAGGAACCATAAGTGTGGAAGATCTTTAGTGCACACTAGACTAATGTCTTTCTTAGGATAGAAAGCACCATTAATTATACGGTGAAGCATCCTCATAGTTGGATTAATAATCGACGATGACTTGCTATGACTAGGTTGCCAATCTTTCCTATTAGTAATTTCAAGCCCAAATTTAGCACCATCAAATAGATCCTCTTTCTTAATCAGTCCATCCGGAAAAGTGTCCGAGTAAATCACTCCATTTTGTTTCCAACAAAAACATCACTCAACCACCGACATTTGTCATGCCACTTCATCAAGTTTATATGTCGTGTACAATTTCGGATAAGATTTCAAATTCTCATGGACTTCAAGAGAAGCTAAAAATTCAAAAGGCTTTATATGTGTACTCGAAGCTTGAGAATTTCTCCCGTGAACAAGAAAATAAGGCCCGTACAATGTTCCCATGTAAACCCAACTTTACAGCATCTTACTTTGAATAGAACAATGTAGGCTTTACGGGATGGGTACGAATGTTGGCTAGTCGGTGTTCATGGGCGGGATTAGGGAAAGAGAGTTGGATTTCGAATTGTGCTAGCTCTAGGAATGGGAATCATATTTGGGAATTGTGACAGTTAAGGGGGTTTGGTGGGAGTATCTTCTTGGAGATTGGCTTATATTGTGGTATTGGTTTAGTGGCATTTCGCATAGGATTAGTTCTCCTACAGCAATTACGATTGAAAATAACAAAAAGAACAATTGCAAAACTTCACCGATTATGGTCGCAAACCAGAACATCATAAGAAAATTAATCAAACCGATTCTAACAATGCACAACAAAAATCATCCAAGATGCAATCAAGAACAAATGTTTTAGAAGAACAACCAAGCAAAGGCATAACAAGTCTTAGAAAAATCACAATTCACGAATAGGGTGAAAGGTGTTGAAGTAATTTGATCACAAAACCTCTATTCAAGGCAAATTTTTACAAAATACATCTGAGTCAACCAATCAAATCCATCTGACTACTAATCATCCCTAACAGTCGTTAACCAAAGCAAACCACAAGTGTATATGGAATTCATGACTAGTGCTTACACACTCTTCACTCATTCTTGTGGAGGATATAAAATAGACCCAATTTCTCTATATCCAACCCCTTATGTGAACAATGTCCTCCCAAACACACACTTGTGTGTTAAAAAAAACAAGTACTCAACCTAATAGTCAACTCGGAATATGCCTAATCATTCTTTGCATTGATAAACAACAAATTTCACATTCATATAACTCTATGCACAAAGGTCAAAAGGTCTTCAAAGTTTGTAATGTAAGGCTAGGGTTAAAGGTAGGATAAATTTCGGAAAATGTGAGGGTTAAGCTATGCTTTAGGAAGCCAAAATCCTAATAAATAATACCAAAGTCAAAAAAATAAATACTACCAAAACATCACCAACACAACTAAACTCTACCAAAAGTCACCAAAACAAAATGATTCCCACCAATTTTTTGTAGCTCACGTATTATCACTCAAAAAAATTTACATACAATGAACACTAGAGTGACATAAATTTTTAAATTTAATTCAAAACCAACTTGAATTTTTTATTGTAGATAAATAATTCTGAGCGATAATATGTGAGCTACAAAAAATTGGTGAAATTTTTTTTTTTTTTTTTGATGAATTTTGGTACAGTTTAGTTGTGTTGGATATGTTTTGGTCAGTACCTATTTTTTGACCTTGGTATTATTTATTAGGATTTTGGCTTCCTAAAGCATAGCTTAACCCTCACATTTTCCCAAATTTATCCTACCTTTAACCCTAGCCTTACATTACAAACTTTGAAGACTTTTCGACCTTTGTGCATAGAGTTATATGAATGTGAAATTAGTTGTTTATCAATGCAAATAATTATTTGACATATTCCAAGTCAACTAGTAGGTTGAGTGCTTGTTTTTTTAAACACACGAGTGTTGTGAGTTTGAGAGCGCATTGTTCACATGGGTTGGATAAAGAGAAATTGGGTCTATTTTATATCCTCCACAAGAATGAGTGAAGAGTGTGTGAGCAGTAGTCATGAATTCCATATACACTTGTGGTTTGCTTTGTTTAACGATTGTTAGGGATGATTAGTAGTCGATGGATTTGATTGGTTGACTCAGATGTATTTTGTAAAAATTTGCCTTGAATAGAGGTTTTGTGATCGAATAACTTCAATACCTTTCACCCTATTCGTGAATTGTGATTTTTCTAAGACTTGTTATGCCTTTGCTTGGTTGTTCTTTAAAAATATTTGTTCTTGATTACATCTTGGATGATTTTTGTTGTGCATTGTTGGAATCGGTTTGATTAATTTTCTTGTGATGTTCTGGTTTACAACCATAATCGGTAAAGTTTTGCAATTGCTCTTGTTGTTATTTTCAATCATGAATACTAGCAGAAAAACTAATCCTAAGCGAAATGCCACTAAACCAATACCACAATATAAGCCAATCTCCAAGAAGATACTCCCACCAAACCCCCTTAACTGTCACAATTCCCAAATATGATTCCCATTCCTATACTTAGCACAATTCGAAATCCAACTCTCTTTCCCTAATCCCGCCCATGAACGCCGACTAGCCAACATTCTTACCCATCCCGTAAAGCCAACATTGTTCTATTCAAAGAAAGATGCTAGAAAGTTGGGTTTACATGGGAGTATTGTATGGGCCTTATCTTCTTGTTCATGGGAAAAATTCCTAAGCTTCGAGTACACAAATGAAGACTTGTGAATTTTGGCTTCTTTTGAAGTCCATGGGAATTTGAAATCTTATTCGAAATTGTATATGACATATCAACTTGATAGAGTGGCACGACAAATGTCGGCGGTTGAGTGATGTTTTTAATCGAAAACAAAAAGGTGTGATTCAACCGCCGGACAATTTGGACACTTTTCTAGATGGACTGATTAAGAAAGAAGATCCATTTGATGTTGTTGAATTTTGGCTTGAAATTACTAATATGGAAGATTGGTAACCTAGTCATAGCAAGTCATCGTCCATTATTAATATAACCATAAGGATGTTTCGCCTTTTAATTAAGGGTGCTTTCTATTCTAAGAAAGACATGAGTCAAGTGTGCACTCAAGATCTCCGACACTAATGGTTCCTATCGAGTGATGATCTAGAGAAGCACAGGCATATCGATTATGGAAGTTTCTTGATACGCTCTATTCTTAATGTTCATGATGAGTCTAGTGAAATCCATTATAGGTAGTTTATCGCTTTCATTATCAAGTCCTTTATACTATTGACTAATGATAAGACTCTAGTTTCGAAACATAAGTCGTTGGATAATGGATTAAGTTGGAGAAAAAGGGGAGTGAGACTCGTTATGTTTGGTGTTTAAAGGTGGATTCGAAAGGACAAAGAAACACACGCTAATTTTACCTCTCTTGTGTCGAGGCTCATTTAAACTATATGTATGCTAATCATGGACATTTGCAATAAACTATATGTATGCTAATCATATAGGATCTCAACCTTTTACCACAGATCATCGACACCCAAGCACCACATGTTACTAATGTCGACGAGAGAGACTCTGGAACCACTTCTCCAACCACTACTACTGTTTCTTTGACTATAAAGGAGGCATTACAAGCTATTTTATCTTCTTTCACCTCCTTTCAAAAGGAGACATCCTAGAAATGTAGGGTCCTATAGTAAGAGCCTACGCCACTTAGTTAGAGGAAATGAATCCGACTACTGCATCTCGTGAGGGCCCTCATGTTACTACCGTGATGCTTCTCCTGCTTCAGCTCCTAATCAGTGAGCAAATTTTCTTCCCTTTTCTTTTGTCTTTATGTAATTTCACGGTGAGGACAGTATGTTTCATTCAGTTTAACTTGGGGGAGGGATGTCTATCTTTAACTGCTTTCATAGTGTAGTTTTAGTTGCTTTCCTACGATTGTTGTATGGTTAATATCATTCACTAGGAGCGGGAGTTTACGTACCACAAAAAATAATGTATTGCTTTCCTAGTTTAGTTATTTTGTTTTAGTCATTTTTCTTTCATTCATGTGTCATCTTTCTATGCTTGTGATATCGAAACGTGTGCGGACTTAAACTTTATTATTTTGAGTATCTTGACCTTATGATTTCAAAATTAATCGGTTTGTGCTATACAATGCTAACTGCTTGACATTATGTGAATCAATTGAATGGTTAGCTATAAGATTGGTTGTCTCGTATCAAGTATAGCTAGCCAATCCTCTTGCTAGATCACCCTACTTTGTATTTGTGTGACTAATATAATCAGTTATTTGAGTAACTATGGTTTGAGATCTATTAGTAATTAGATTATCACTTATGCATGTTGCTATGAAAAAAGTCATTTTCTCTAGGTAGCTTTCAAATGATATTTAGATACATTAGTTCTCTTCTTGCTGTTTGCCGACTAATTGATATCTAGCCACATTACAAGCCTCTGTAGCCCCATTGGTTACCATTCCCAAGTCTAGCTTGGGGGACTCATTGATAATGTGTCAGGTTTCAATATATGTGAACCATAGTCAACTGAGTTTGTTGGGGTTGTATCCAAAGTTACGAAGTGTTGCTATGAAAAAAAAAATTGAAAGTCGAAAAAAAAAAGAGAAAAAACAGCTTGTTTATAAATTCATTGAAAAAAAAAAGGAAAAAAAAAAGCTAATAAACTAAAAAAAGGGGAAAAAAAAAAGAAAAAAAAAAAGGAGAAGAAATTCATGAATAGTGTGTAGTTGTTTTTGATCTTTACTTCCATAGTATTTTTTAAGACCATTTGCAAGGTAAAGTGGAATAGCAAAGACCATTTCGATCTTTTGCATTTAGTTATGTTCGTATTTATGCTTCCCAAGTTAGCTTTTCGTTCACATCTTCCTAAATATTATCCTACCTTTTCACCTTAAGCCCATTACATCTTCGTATTTTGAAATAGTTTACAATAAGTGGCAAAAAACTAATAGAACATGTCCTAACAACAGACACTATGCACTTTTGGTATAACTATTGATTCATCAATAAAAACTGAACTCTGCATGTTAACCCATATAATCTTGAGCAAACAATGAAATTGGCAGGCAGATTGAAGAAAAAAATCGGGTTAGGGCGGAGTGGGAGGTTCAAGATTTGGGTTAGTACTAAATTCTCCTAACAAACTAAGTGGGAATAGTAAAGGAGTGGGTTTGGGCTTAATTTAGATTTATGGAGTGCCAAGCAAGGTTGGCCCATCAATTGTTGAGCCCATGGCGTTCTGTTAAAAACTCTAAATTCTGGACGATCTTGCTCTAGTACATTAAGTAGAAGAATGGAGAAACAAGACGCTTAACAGAATTGGAGCTTAGAGTACGAAGAGCAAAAGGATTATGTTCCCAATGTGATGAGCGCTGGGGAGTGTGCCATTGCCATTGGTGTACGCACAAGGAACTGGCAGCGGAAGATGATCAAAGCGGTGACGAGGACGGTGGATTTATGGCAGATGGGACAGCAGTGAGAAGTTTCTTATGTTCAATGGTGGATGGATCTACCACAAAAATGATGAAATATATCATCTCTATGACGGCAGTGGAAAAAGCGGCATTTCTTGTGTGACTTAAGGGAATGGAGCTATTGTCAAAGGAAGTGGAGTGTGTGTAGGGCTAAATGTAAATATTGATGGTGGTGTGATGATTGTGGAAGATTTCTTTCCTCTACAAACGCCGATCTAGTTTTGGGAATTCAATGGTAGGAGAAGTAGGGAATGGTAGCCACCAACTCGAAGACTCGAGAAATGAAATTCACCTTTGGCGGATAGACTTTGGAGGCGATATGGGTAGACAAACAGGGCGTGCCACAACGCTCCTCTAAGTTCCACCTTTAGGACAAGGTGAGTTTTCAGGGCGGGGTGATGTGATATACTCACATGGGGTACTCAAACCACCACTAAGAGGGTGCGTGAGGAGGATGAAAGGCAAACAGAAGTGTGTCCAAAGGGAAGGGAGCAGGCAGCAGTCACCAAATGCCACCAGTGCAAAAGCAGACAAAATGAATTTAATAACCCACCATGGCATTAAGCAACTGAACAAGGGGACAAGCTAATTCTCTAATGAAGAAGACAAATCTAATTAATTCTAGGTTATTGTATGCAACGAACTAGCGTGGTGTTGATAAATAAAATGGACGGAAGGTTGATTTGGATAAATAAAGCTCGAAGCTTTCGTACAATCGTTAATGGCTTTAGGCCATTACTCTCCAAGACTCTCTAAACTTAATACTTTCTGCCTGCCTTCTCTATCCTAAACTACTACTATTTATACTACTACTGCAAAGCATAAGATGGCAACAATGCCTTAATTATTACTAGTACTACTCTTGTCTTCTTCCTACTTTTGCACACTACAAACAAATGGCCTAAGGAGGCCTGTCTGCCCTGCTGCTCCTCTGCCCTCTGTCTCTCCCTGCTTGCTGTTGTTGCTTGTCTCTGTTGTTGTTGTTGGTCTGCCCCTGCTGCTTGCTGTAGGTAGGTGTCACGGGTGGTGGTGGGAGTGGGTTCATTGCAATACTCCCCCCCAAAACAGCCACCTTGTCCTCAAGGTGGAAAGCTGAATTTTGCGCTTGGAATGTGTTTGAACGAGCAAGTGTATGATCACCCGTAATCTCAATCAACTTCCCTTCCACAGTAAAACGCATTTCTTGTAGCTTCCAGTTGGTCGTCACCGGGCCTAATTTTTCCAGCCACTGTACACCTAGAATGATGTCGGAACTCCCCAAGGGAAGAGGCAAAAAATCCTCTTCTATCACCAACTCGTCATTGAGCTTCACTCGTACTCCACAACATTGTCCTCTCCCCTCTATGATTTCACCGTTCCCAAGTAAAACTCCAAAATTATCATCACCAGTAATTGCTATCCCAAGCCTTTCGACCAATTGAAGCGAAATCAAGTTGTTAGTGGCGCCGGAATCAAACATTATCACCACTGACTTCCCTTGAACCTCTCCTGTAACTTTCATTACATTCGGGTGGTTCAACCCTACCATCGAATTGAAGGAACCATTGACCGGAACGTACTCTGCCATACCCGCTGGAATCTCCATTGCTGTAAACTCTCCTTCGCCATCCTCGTAATCCTCTTCTACCAATAAAACACTCAGCCCTTTCGCGGTGCAAACGTGGGTAGGTCCGGTCCAACGACCGTCGCATTTGAAGCATAATCCCTTATCTTTCTTGTCTTGCAATTCCTTCTCCGTTAGCCGTCGTACCTCGCCATTGAATCGGGAGTGGCCGGAGTTGGTCCGTGCTTGGGCAGAGTAGGGTGGGTTGTTTGCGGAGGCGATGGATGACTGGGGTGTTTGATAGGGATTTGGATAGGTTCGGTGTGGGTTGTGAGATTGGGTTTGATAATTAATTGAGGGAGTAGAGCTGTAGGGGTTATAAGGTTGGCTATTTATGGGGTTATAAGGTTGGCTATTTTGGGTATTTGATTGGGCCGGCCCAGTTTCTAGGATAGTAGTAGAGGGATTTCTATTAAAATAGGAGTAGGGCTCAGGTCTAGAAGTTACCCCACCCGTCTTTCTTCCCCCTACGACCCGGTTGCGTTCTTCGACCCGAACCGCTAAGTTCATGGCATCTTCCAAGGTAAATGGATTTAGAACTCGGATCTCCGTCATAATCTCCTCCTTCAACCCCTTGATGAACTGACCTTTCATCACGCTCTCTGGAACGTCGGTAAGCGGCGATGCTCTCTCTATGAACGCCTTCCGGTACTCCACCACGGTGGTGGTTTGCTTCACCGAAAGCCACTGCTCGTGGAGGGTTCCAGCATCGACGGGTCTGAATTGAGTGAGAATACGCAGCTTCATATCCTCCCAATTAACCACCGGCCGGCGGCGGAATTCCCACTGGTGCCACCTCAGTGCGTCACCCTCCATCGCCACCACTGCCGCTTGTAGCTTCTCCTCCTCCGAAAGCCTATAAAATTGGAAATATTGTTCTCCTCGTAAGATCCACCCATCCGGGTCGGATCCGTCAAACGTGGGTAAGTCGAGTTTTCTAAATTTCCAGCGGTTGGCTTGGTGGTTGTTGTGGGGTTGGTAGTCGGTGTACCCATTGTGGTGTGGGTTGTGATGCGGCTGGAAACCTGCTCCGGGTTCCCAATTCCCGAAACGGAGCCCGTTGAAGTCCCCTGCTCCAACCGGCGGTTCGTTGAAGCTACCTGCACCCAGCGGCGGTGCATTAAAGCCACCAGCACTGAACGGCGGCGGCTGCGGCTGCTCACTGAAGATCGCCGTGTTCCACGGCTGCTCAACCTCTTCCTCCCCTGTCGCTGGTGGCCCCGGTTGCTTACTAAGAGCCTCGATGGCCCTTCGAATGTCTTCCATCATTCTGTCCTGTCTGCTTGTTGTCATGGAAATTTGTTGGGTTACCTCGTTTCGAAAACGATCCAGTCTTCCTTCTAAACCTTGTCTGACTTTATCAATGGTCTCTTCCTGCTTCTTTAACAGAGTTTGCTGGAGTGAGTTTTCTCCCTCTCCTAGCTTCTCGAAAATTTCTTCCACTCGTTCCTCTAACGCGGCTACTCGTTCAACGGAGACTGTCGGGGCTGTCGGAGCCATGGTTGCTCTGATACCAAGTGTAATGGACTGAGTTCGGTCACCCAGTGATTTCAGATTTTAAACAGCAAATTAATAAAGGTGAAAGCTTTAAATTGATTAATAATAGTAAAAGGGTTACAAACGATAATTTAATAGCTTAAGGCTATCAATCTTCAAAAGTGAGTTTAGCTCACAACTCTCCAAAATGGCTTTAGGCCATAACTCTCTAAAGGGTTCATACCAAATTTCTGCCTATCTATTTCCTTCCCTTCCCTCTTTATTTATATTAAGGACTATTAACCCTAATAAACTCATGAAACTAGAATACCTATACTACCCCTCCAAGTTAGTCTATTACAATACCGGCCCCCTAAAGTTCCACCTTGTCCTCAAGGTGGTTTATGATCGGCACTTGAATGCCGGCCTTGGCAAGTAAGATCACTATTCCAGCTCTTGAATAGGCCAAGGATAAGAGTGGACTGCATTGAGGATCGTTGTTCCTTGTTGGACAAGAGCCGTAACATAGCAGGAAAATGTAGCAACATGCCACGGGAAGAAATTGAATTTTGGGTAGAGTAAGTGGTGCATGCCTTGAAACAGTAATTGTGCAAGTAGGGGAGAATTAAAGTGTAGCTTGGTAGGAAATGAAAAATGATAGGCTTAAAATGTGGGAATAGTTCATAAAAGTGCTGATTGATAAAGGATTGCAAAGTAGAGATGGGCCATATTATCATGGGCTTAAGTAAAGGCCTTAATTCATATAGTGAGCTATTGTTAAACTCATTAGGGTATTTGAAGAACACTGCCACATAATTTGAATTGGCTGAGTAGATATCACGTGTTCTCCCTACACCAGCAGGGTCAGCACTTTCATCACCCCTTGCCATGTCATCAACACTCACATTTACGATTTTACCCTTACTAGAGTCTTCTACTGATGGCTTCCTCTCCAAGCTAGCACGTGAATCAACAAGGCCTCTTCCATTAATTTCTCTTTCTGGATATTTCTGAAACCCTCTAAGCAGCTGCCACCCTTCATAATCTCCACCATCAGTTCCACCGCCGACACAAGCACGTGGTACTATTCCGACCAAGACACCACTGCCGATAAAGCCATCACAAAAGTCACCGCCCCTTCTTGCCACCCTCCATGGTGGCGACTCGATTTTTCCGGCATTCTCGCCTCCACCCCCGCAGCTTCTGCCATCACTCCTGCACCTTCCATCACCCTTTTCTCCGGCGAACCAACAACCTGGACCACCACCAGATCCACACGCACCAGGCCCTCCTTTCACAAAGCCACCTCTATCCCTGTTGAGGCCACCGCTTGTGGTGGTCTTACAACCACGTTCACCTTTTCCGGCCATACGTCCTGGACCACCACCGGCCCAACTACCATCGGCTCCACCTTTCTCAAAAACTGATCCTAACCAGCCACCACAAAAGATACTAGCCTTGTCCCCTCGTATAGTATCGAGAACACCCCCAATGACACAAGTTTCGCCACCAATTTCGCTATCGGAGCCGCAGCTACCAGCACCACCACACCCGAAAAATCTGGTTGGTTTCCCTGCGACACTACCAAGACCACCTTTTAGTCCATAATCCTCAAATGGGTTGAGCGCACCCTCTACAAAACCTTCAGGCCCACCAACAACACCACCTCCGCCGGTATAACCACTACCGAAATCTCCCTGCCTTCCACTTTTCCTTGCAACAACTCCGACTCCGTTAACCGACTCGTCGTTCAGGTCTAAGACCTTATCTACGCAATTCAACTCACCGCCAAGGTTTTCCGAACTACCAACGGTTACACCCCCTACAAAAATTCCCTTATCATCCTCTAATCTAGAATGTACCTGCTCCTCCACTTCATTATCTGGGTTTTCAGTTTCACCTTCCAATTTTGCTTGAGAATCTCCTTCCTTCCTATTCATTAGAGAAGAAGCTTTGTTAGCGATTTTATCCAAATTTCTTTGAACATTTTCGATGATTCTCTTCGTGCTTTCCTCTATCTCCTTTGAGAATATCTGAAGTGACACCTTCGTTTCCACTTCGAGTAATTGTGGCAGAACTGGAGTTGGTTGCTTAAGCCAGGGCGTAGATGACGAGCCGAAACGACTCGCCAACACTTTCTTCAGAACCCACCATTCCCGTATTGGTAGCCACCTGTGCTCACATTCAAACCACTCCAACGCTTCGCCGCTAAGCCCTATAATGGCAGCCTTCAATTTCACCTCCTCGTCAAACTGGAAAATTTGGAAAGTGTCTTCTAGTTGAAGTACCCAATTATCCAGATTCCTACCATTAAACTCAGAAAGTTGAAGCTCACGTCGGACTCTTCGTTCGTCATTCAGATCTGAAATTCCACGCTCTCTCTTCCTGGAAATGTATGTGAATCCCTCCTGGATCCAATTTCGCATAAGTTCTGATGCCCCTCTTTCAGCAACAACAAACACCATTTTTTTTTTTTTTTTGTAGTGGTGGTTTCCGGCACCGGACAGCCAGGAACACCGCTCTGATACCAAGTGTAACGAACTAGCGTGGTGTTGATAAATAAAATGGACGGAAGGTTGATTTGGATAAATAAAGCTCGAAGCTTTCGTACAATCGTTAATGGCTTTAGGCCACTACTCTCCAAGACTCTCTAAACTTAATACTTTCTGCCTGCCTTCTCTATCCTAAACTACTACTATTTATACTACTACTGCAAAGCATAAGATGGCAACAATGCCTTAATTATTACTAGTACTACTCTTGTCTTCTTCCTACTTTTGCACACTACAAACAAATGGCCTAAGGAGGCCTGTCTGCCCTGCTGCTCCTCTGCCCTCTGTCTCTCCCTGCTTGCTGTTGTTGCTTGTCTCTGTTGTTGTTGTTGGTCTGCCCCTGCTGCTTGCTGTAGGTAGGTGTCACGGGTGGTGGTGGGAGTGGGTTCATTGCATTGTAATTGCTTGAGTATATATAGCCAATAGAGCAGTAGAAGCATGTTATGTGAATTTGAATGAAGTTTAGTTGAGACTGAAAACCTAAAGTTATCACTTTTGTATCCAAATTTCTGCCATTATTGATCAAAGACTTAAGGTTTTATCTTTAAAATTTCTTGTTCAATAAAACTTATAATCTGAAAATCCTAGTCTTTTACACACTATAAAACACATTAAAGTTCCTTTAATTAAAAGGAGACTGCCCTAAACAATGACAAAAATCTGAAATCATTAAGTAGATCTTGTTGTCTTACAACCAACTTTAAATAAAAGAGAAGGGTGACATGACAAATACCTCGATTATCTTCCCGAATTGAGAAAACTCTTCATTTAGCAACTTTTTCAACTCTGAAAAAACACAATACAGAAGAATTAAAAGCATAAGCAAGCTGAAGAGTAGAGAAAAGTGAAGAGATTAAGGTAAAACTGAAATACCATTGAGTTTGATTCTTTTCGTTGAGTTTGTTGATGTAGATAGTTTGTAGGAAGAACACCACTTCCAGTGTTTGTGACTTCTGTCGTGGCCATACCACTTTGAGCTTGTTCTGTTAATGTGATTACATTCATGAGACAATATTATAGCCTCTACGCAGACTAACATAGAAATGAATTTGGGAAGACAGAGAGTTAACATCCCTTATCTCTTGATTAGGAAAAGGTAGCTCAGGAAAGAAGGGATCGAATTTAAGAGAGCAGGAAGCCAAGAAGGTGAAAGAGGAGCAAAGGCGGTAACTAGGGTTTTCCTGAGAAAGAGAGGAAGCAAATTCTCTATTTCAGTTAATTCAAATGTTGCGGTCATAGGAAAATTGGAGCATTTTACTCAAATGCTAAGAATTTTTTCATTCAGAGCATTTGAGAAACTTTTTTTTTAGTCTGTATTATTAAAGGAAATTTTGTCAGAAACCACCCGTTAAAAACACTTTTTTGTCAAAAACCACCCGAAAAAAATTTTGTTGTCTGGAACCACCCAATTTTAAAAATTAGTTGTCAAACGCCACTAGAGTCTATTTTCCGGCATTGACTCAGACTTCCGGCGTTGACCCTTCCCCAATTCCCCCCTTCTAGGCTTCTATTTCCCCTGTCTTTCTTCTCTCCTCTTCTCCTTCGTATCTGCTGGTCTCCTTCTTTTCTCTTCTCCTTCCATTTCTCTTTCCTCTTCTTCATTATCTGCTGCTCTTCTCCTTCTTCTTTCTCTCTTTTCTTTCCTCTTCTCCTTCTCTTTTTCTCTTCTCTTTCCTCTTCTCCCTCCCTTTCTCTTTTCTCTATTCTATGTCGCTGGCAAAGGGGTTGGGTCACAACGCCAATTCGGTCCTCTTTTTCGCCGGCGTCGCGTGGAGGTACGGTGGTCGACACGAAATTGATGGTTATTCAGGTCAAATTCGACCATGAAAACTCTAGTTTTCATGGTCGAATTTGACCATATTAAACCAAATTCGAGGTGACATTCAAAGCCAAATTCGATTATAGTTATGTTTTCTTGTTTTTAATTTTTCTTTAAAAAAAATTTTTGTTAAGTTTTGGGTTGTGGTTGTGGTTTTGGGCGGTTGTGGTGGGTGGTTTTTGGTGGGTAGTTGGTCGGAATAGGTAGGGTTAGGGTGGTAGTTCTGGGTTTTGTTTGTGTGGGTTTAGGTGATACATCTGGGTTAGGGTGGATGGGTTCGGATTGGGTTAGGGTTAGGTTGGTTAAGGTGATGGTTCTGGTTAGGTGGGTTAAGGTGGTGGTTCTGGTGGGTGGGTTCGGGTTAGGTGGGTTAAGGTGGTGGGTTGGTTAGGGTTAGGAGGGTAAAGGTGGTGGGTAGGTTCGGGAGGGGTGGGTTAAGGTGGCGAGTTAGGGTTAGGTGAGTCTGGTGGGTGGTTTAAGGTGGTGCGATTGGTGGGTTAAGGCAAATGAATTGGTTAAGTGTAGTGGCGGTGGGAGAGCGGTGGTGCGGGGCTTTTTTTTATTTTCTTGGTTGGAGTCAACGCCGGAATTCTGAGTCAATGCCGGAAAATAGACTCTAGTGGCGTTTGACAACTAATTTTTAAAATTGGGTGGTTCCAGACAACAAAAAAAATTTTGGGTGGTTTTTGACAAAAAAGTGTTTTTAACGGGTGGTTTCTGACAAAATTTCCATTATTAAATGCTACATTCTTTTACCCAAATAAAATCGAAAAAAAAAAAATTAAATAAAAATCTGCAGCATTTTTCATGTAGCAAATGAGATTGCCTCTAACTCCCTACACTAATGGTATTCTTCTAAAATATAAATTGAAGGATATACAAAACGCCCTCCACCCTCTCATGCTGTACACTCTAAACTCTAAGGGCATCAAGAAAAGTTGAAAGGTGGTAAGGATAAGAACTTAATACAGAGAGAAGGGAGTGGTTGACTTATCAAAAAGGAATAGAACGAAGTACAAAATCAGATTAAAAAATGGAATGTTGTGGTTCATTTTAAAAAAAAAAAGCATGGAATGTTGTGGTTCATTTAAAAAATAAAAAATAAATAAATAAATAAAGTGCATTATGAATCTAGCAATAAATTGAAGAGATTGAGGGGTGAATTTGATATATTATCAAGCTCACCCTAAACCCAAACAGTTTATTCTATAATACCCAATCAAATACCACTAAAGAAGCTTCCCTTCAACCCTAATACTTCTTTGAAACCTAAATTCATTTTCAAACCCGACATTAAGATAGGTGAAATTTCTGGCATGTATACTTTATAAATTTGAATAAGAGGCTTAGATTGTTGCAATTGAGTCATAGTCATTATGCCATTGGAGTCCATATCCACCTCTATCCACACAATAGTTAATGGAAACTAACTCAAGGGAATTCCCAAACCCCTTCTCCACTAAAGAGACTATCTCATTCCTTTCCAATAGACAGGTGAGACTTGCTCAGTGCAAGATAGTGAATTTTGACAGGTCATGAAAGTAGAAAAAGACCACGTGACACAAGCGGCATTATAAGCTGAGATAGTAAAAATCAAGTATATTTACCATAAGTTCTGATAGAAGCTGCTGCACTGAATCTGATAGTTAAAGTTGTATTGAATTATGTCTTAGTCCCAACAGTGGAACACTAAGCATCCTTCACCAGCTCTAACAGTAATATCTCTCAGAAATCCAGGTTCTCATAGCTGTTTGATTGGTGAAAATAGCTATATTGAAAACAAACACCGTGTTATTAAGAACAGGTGTATAGCTTCACTGCACCATCACCAGCAAAATTAGATTAGACATTGATCTTTTAAGTTCAATACATAAATAAGGAACAGGTGAATCAAACCATGTTATTGACATGAAGCACAGAATCCTTGGTAAGTTGGTATATGTAATGACAAAGGATGAGATGAATCAAATCTTTTTTCTCATCTCACCTCAATCGTAACCCAAAACTGTTTCAGCAATCTTCTTATTTGCAGCCTCCCCTTCTTTAATTATACTAATATGCACGTGCTTCAAGTTTACAAGTGTGGTAGTACAATCATAAAGGGAACACAGAAATTGATTCCATATTGCCAATAGACCATTTTTACCCTTAAGGGTGCTTTTCTGATGCAATGTCAAACCGACGTGCACCAAGAGTCTTAAAGTCCCAAACAATTTCAGATATCTCATTTTGGGGTAGACTTAGACCTTGAGTCTTGATTGACTTAAGCAGTTCTGAAAAGAATTTAGGATCTTGTAATTTGATGTATTCAAGCAACATTTGTTCATGCTCAGGAACCCAAACACGAGGGAATGGAGTATAATCACAGCTGGGGATCAAAGACATGTGAGAAAACTGCACACCTTCAATGGCATCAACAAGACCCAACTTCAAAAGATCTGAGTAATCAGATGCCACATTGTTTCCTTTGCCTCTTAAAGGATGACTGAGGCTTCGGGAAGCTATCTTGTATACCTTGGCACGAGATTTGAGCTTATACCTGGCAGCATATAGCTTGGCTAAAGAGCTGCGGATCACATAAGCACAAAAGCCAACAACTTTTTTACGGTTGTCAGCATATCTATACCAATCAGCCATGGTTTCAAGGAACTTATTCATCTGAGAATTTGTATGAGCTTGGCTGGAATAAAGCATTGGAGTACAGGGCAATGGCTCTGGATCCTTATCACCCTTCAACAGTTCAAGGCGCCTGAATCGTCGAATACATTGTGGCAAGCTAGCAGTAACCGAAAGCAATGTTCCTACACACTTTCTACTAACAGTTTTACCACCTGTACCTGTGTAATGCAATGTTGGGTATACTACACGATGACAAATGACATGGTCAAGAAACAAAATTCCCCTACTTACATGCTCAATCTCCACCTTCGAATAGTCCAAATTTATCCCTAGTTTCCTGCTGCAGAATTCAATTAACTCCTCCCTTATCTTTACAGCATCCTCCCGGGATCCTCGAATGCCTATCAAAAAATGACCACCATATCTTATGTAATCCATTTTTCTTGTTTTTTCCTTCCCACCCGATGGAACAAACTCAGGCCAAGCAGGGTTATGACAACTATCAGTCTTTGAATCCTTCCATATCGAGTCAAGCATAGACGGCCTAAAAAACTCAACTATCTTCTCCTCCATCATATGATCAAGCTCATTTAAACAAACATTGGCAAGCAAAGGACTAAGAATTCCACAATGCCCATAATTCGGCACCTTAGAAGCCTCCTCTGGTGCAAAATTATAGAATGTTCTAAGCCAATAAGGATCCGGTTTTGGCTCATTCGGATTCAAAACCTTCCTACTTTTTTTATCACTCTTTTTCTTCCTCTTCCCCATCCCTCTCTTCCACTTCCGGCCATCATCAGACCCGAAACAACGTTTCGAAATCCCTCTAAAGGCAGAATTAATCAAACCCAACACTCTTTTATCCTTCACAACTTCATCCACACAACTCATCACTAAACCCTTATCAACATTCTCTAAAACCTCACTCAAATCACCTCTCAAATACCAAAGATACCCAGCAAAATTACTCCTAATAGTCCTAATCACAGTATGAGCATTACGCCCGAGGCGAAAACCGTGTGATTTTGACGAAAATCTAGACTCAAATACAGGTTCAAGAATCAACAACAAAGCCTCCTGAACAACACGGTCTTGAAACGGTGGGTTACTAGAACCCAACAGCTTCTTCAACGTTGATTTAGAGGTAAATTCAGTGATGGGTTTTTCAATTGGACTACGAATATACAATTCAGTCTTCATATTCCATTGAAACTGACCTTTAACAACAGCATTACGAAGCGATAGCAGATGATGCAATGTCTGCGAGTGAATGGCGCTGGAAGTAGGAAATGAGCCAGTGAAATGCGCAACAGAGCGCTGGTATGCTAAAACCCAGATATCAAATTTGGAAAGAAAGCCTGTAAGATTGGAGAAAGGCTTTGATTTTGGAGTTGAGAAGGATTTTACCCAGATTTCTGAGCAAATTTGAATTGGGTCTTCTTTCATTAGAGCATATGGGTCTTGCTGATTTTGTTGGGGTTGTGAAGGATGATGATTTTGATAGTGTGGGTTTGGAGAAAGAGAGGAGAGAGAGTGCAGGGATGAGAAGCGTACCAGTAGAGGATTGCTCGGAAGGTGTTTGATGAAAGTCCTCAACGACATGATCGTAGAGGACAAAAGTATAGGACGTTGGAGAAAATTCAAAAGTTTATAATCCCTTCGAGGCTGGCTCAACCCAGCAAGGTGCTGGACCAACACAGGGGTAAGGCGGTCATTTTAACATTAAATGAAAGTATTGTGGTTGTACTGACACCGTTCATACGTATATCTATACAACTGTAAGAGAATTATCTACCCGTTTCATTATGTATATTCTGTTGTTCATCTTCCCCAATTTTATTTGATTTCCCGCTTTATTCTCTCTCTCAATACTTCCTCTTCTAAGCCACCATTGATGGCCTTCCTCTACCACCAAATTCTTGCCCGTTCCCCCTCTCATCAACCTGCTACCCCTCTTTCTTCCCTTTTTCGTTTTTCTTCTTTCCAACCACTCCCCGTTTTCTGGGTTTTCGATCACGGGTGGGATTTTTGAAAATTTCATTATACACCCAGGTGTACCATGAACATTGTACACCCGGTCAAAATACATGAGTATAAAAACGCAGAAAAAACATTGTATACAATTACATAGTACACGAGCAAAAAAATAAAAAATCAAAAATCAAAACGATTCTCCTCTTGATTTTAAAGATTGATTTGTTATTTTTATTTCTTGATTCATTATTTACATTCCATATTATTTTTTATAAACAAAATTTCATTTTTTTCGTTAGGAGAAATAAATTGGGTTTATAGAGTGAAAGACTATGGTAAATTTTGAATTTCAAAGTGATTTGATGTTATTTCGGAGTTGATTTTATCGTTTTGATGAATCATTTAATTGAAAAATCGATGTAATTGACAAATTTGTTGTTGAGAGAAAAGGTATTTTTTAAATATTTTTTGTTATCAATTTTTATATTTTGGTGTTATTTTCTAAGGTTGAAGATGATGTTCTTCCTATTTTGATGAATGTTCTTTTATCATTTTTTTTAATTGCAATGAAGTATGCTTCTTAAGTCTGATCAATATGTTCTTTGAGTCTAAACAATATGTTCTTATCAATACAAACAATGTTTTTTAAGGTAATATATATTAATCATGTTCTTTGGTTATAATAATACAAATTATGTTTTTTGGGTACAATAATACAAATCATGTTCTTTTTACATACATGACATGTTCTTATATTTTGAATTTTGAATTTTGGAAATTTAAGAAAGAAAATTTGAACTATATTTGTGTAAAATAAATTTTAGATAGAGAAATTTATGATACCTGAATATTTTCTGATTCAAATGTAATACTTATTTTGAAATTATTTCACATTAAATTATTGGTAAAACTCAATTCATAATTATGTTTTACTTTTTTGATAAAAAGTATCTCATAATATACCATGTTCTTTATATTTCAGTGATATGTTCTTTTATAAATTCATCATGTACTTTATAATTATTTGTTATGTTCTTTCCACTTTAAACTGGGTGTACCATGCTCATGGTACACCTGGGTGTACAAACCACCTGGGTTTTAGGGTTGTGTGAATGGCCTAAGGTGGTTGGAAATCAAGGATGGGTGGGTTTTGAAGGTGGGTTTCGGAGGTTGTGTGGGTAGCCTGGGGCTGCCAGAAACCGAAGGTGGGTGGTTTTGTTTTGGGTTTTGAAAGTGGTTTTCCAGGGGGTTTTCTAGGTTATGTTGTTGGCTTGGGGTTGCCAAAAATCAATGGTGGGTAGTGGAAGTGGTTATGATCGGAGGGGTAGTGGCTAGCTAGCTACCTACAATATATGTAGAACAATAACACCAAGATGCCCGACAATATAAATGTTTACATGACAAATGACAATAGCTGATCTCTATTATCATAAGACAAATAGAAGTTAAATATGACAATAACGTATTGAAATATGACAATTTATATGTTTACATGACAATAAAATTTAATTATGCCTACCCTTTCCCTATGTCCTAAACCTTATACCCAATAGTCTGTGTCATCAATCCAAACCTCCCAAAATAGACAACGATCCAATAGTCCATGTCGTCAATCTAAACGTCCCGGAATACCCCAATCACAAACAACCAATTAATATGATAAAGGAACCACTATGTCATCAATCCAAACCTTCCAAAATGAACCAATCACAGTCATTCCGCGACATAAAGAACCAATTACCTTTATTTTTGATAAGCTAGATGGATTCAACTATTCAGCTGATAGAGCCCAAAATACTAAGTATTGGGACAACTCAGGAAATTAAGAGACATGGCAGGATTATGATACAACTAATTATTGAGAAAATGCATAATCAAATATTTTTAAAAAGTTTTCTAACAATAATAATTTACAACTAAATAAATGTAACGACAGTAAACTAATATGACAATGGCAGTAATTTACATTCAATTAACAACAATTATACTAGAATTTCTAACAACTTTTGAAGTGAATTGTTACATGGACTTTTCTTTTAATTAATATTCAAATAGGATTGTTAAATGGTTTGTTACTCAATTAGGATTGGTAATTGGATTTGACTTTGTTATCCTAATGGAATGCTTAGAATCAACTACATTTAACAAAGTCTAATAAGTTCAAGTCAACGCAATTCCTAACAAGTTCAGTTCAGTTCAGTTCAATTGAGTTCAACTCAAATTAAATCCTAATGAATTGTTTATGGAATTGTTTATGAGAGAAGGAAATTAGGAAACTATAACTAAACTAAAAGCTGATTGGACCTAAGCTGAATTAGACTTAAGCTGAAGAGAAGAGCCCCTTAATCCTAATTAAATCCTTTAAAGAAGCCTTTAATCCTAATTGAATCCTTTGAAGGCCCCTTTATCCAAATTGAATCCTTTGAAATTCAAATGTGGATTAACAATCCTTAACAATCCTGATTATAGTTTAACACTATTAACAATGTAATTGAAACTCAAATTGAATCCTTTGAAATTCAATTCAAAACTATAACATTCCTCATTATAGTCAAACAATGTATTTAAAAGTTAAATCTTATATACAATCCTTATTGGAATTGAACTCAATTACTAATTGAAGGCGTCGTTCGAAGTGCGCCTACGTAAAAGCATGTTGTGAATATGCTTGGCACTCATAGGAAGTGGAAATTGACATACGATTAGAGACAACGATTAGGGACAAAGCAAAGTAGGGAGCCGCCAACAAGTTTGTAAGGAACTTGTATACCGTTCACGGATCATTATAAGGCAACCACGAAAAGGGACAACGATAGGCAACAACGATTGACCCGTGAAGGTTACACCCCATTCATAATCAATGACATTACTAACTCCATATGGTTCGGAACCACGAAAGGAGGATCGGGGATGATGGTACGAAGTGAGTCATGGAGTCACATTCGCCCGTATTGGCCTCTACTCGATTCTTGTTGTGAAAAGTATTCATGTGATCTCAGGGGCATACAAAAAAATTATTCAATTTGCTCCAAACTATAATTAAGCTAAATTGGTTGAATATTAATGCACACATTATTCTAAATTTAGTGGTCACTTGATTAAATAACAAGATTAAAGGAACCTAAACCGGTTGTCCAAATTATCTTTTTAGTCGTGATTTTTAATTACTTATTCCCTTTAACATGCAATATGGTGATCATAATAACAATAGAATAAACATTAATATTGAAAGCAATTTAACAATAAATCCAACAATAAAAAATCGTTAGAAAAATAATAGAAATAAAAGAAGCATAATTCCTTACTTTGATTTTGTTTGCTTGCAACTATAAAAACAATAAACGCGTTAGTAACTTTAAGGAAAATTAATAAAACAATGATTAGAATGAAATTAAATAGAGTTGATTTGGGGCCAAACCCTCAAACAATTCTACCTTTCACGCCGTGGTTTAAGGATAGAAGCTCGGGTAAAGTACGGACTCCTAGAAGTACATAAGGAAGGTATTTTGAGAGAAAAGGGTAGGCTAGTGTTTAGGCTAGAGCATAGAAGAGAGAATGAGAGAGTTCATTGATGCCCCGTACATCAGAAATAAGGGGGTATTTATAGAAAAAATGTGCTGAGGGAACACACGGAATCCTAAAAATATAAAAACCCTAAAAAATTGCACCACGACATGGCAGAGGGCATCGTGTCATGGGGAATCCCACCGTCAGACGGGGTAAATTCCCGTGACACGGTGGACAGTTGTGTGACGCGGGAAGTATTTAGGGTACGGGGAATAAAACGCGTGAAGGGTTACGCGAAAAGGACTCAGAATTGCCCCATGTCACAGCAGAGGCATCGTGTCTCGGGGAAACCCACCGTGGCGCGGCATTGGTTCCCGTGACACGGTGGACAACTGCCGTGACGCGGGAGCCTGTAGTCCGTTTTTCCGTGTACATTCATTTTTACCCTAATTTCGTTCAGCATTTTTAAGTGCCGATTGATAATTTTGGGTCATTTCTTATTTATTATTATTAATTGGGCCAAAATAATAAAGGAAAATAAAATAAAAAGGTTTGGGCAAAAATAAAAAGAAGCTATGCTTTGACTAAACATCAAGATTGATCCATGGATTATTTTATGAACTGAATTTGATTGAACATGAATTTTAAGCACTCCCGAGATTAAAAACTGAACCCGGCCAATAATGGCGGTGAAAGGTTGTTTATCATCGGGTTTGGTTTTGGGGAGACATTTTTAGGTGTCTACACTAATCCTAATATAAAGTGAAATGCATTTAACAACCTTAAATGAGACTAAACTTATCCTAATTATAGTTAAAACTATTCTTTCATTAAAAATATGATAAATAAATGCCAACCACACTTTATGTTCTCAATGTCAATATCAGACATTAAGAAATAAAGGTACGACATTAACACCAAATTCAATGACAATACAATTCTACCCCGTTGCTAATACCCCAATACACAATACCCCCAAACCCTCTGTTAACCTTAAACCCTAAACCCTCTGTTAACCCTAAACCCCAAACCTCATTACATTATGACAGTGTGTATGTCAACATTACAAAATATATGTTAATATGACAATATAAAATAAATTAGATAACTATGTCTACAATATAACATATTGCAATATGACAGTGTATATGTCAACATGACAATACATGATAAATGTCATGTTATCATAAATGTTTTGTCATCATCAGACAAACCCTCTGTTAACCCTCTATCATGTTATCATAAATGTCATGTTATCAACCTCATTTGCATAATAACGGACCAATCGCTGTAACGGTCTTAGATTGCGCGTCAACGATGTATAAATATGGGGCATACAAATTCATACGTACAAAATACACACCAATACAAGATAGGGGCCCACCAATAGCATTTAATATTGATAAAATTGGTGTGCTAGTCTAGCACTTTGCTGGGCTAAGCGTCACCCTACTTGCTTAATAGTTTTTTTAAAAGTAGTTTTTTTTTTTTTTTTGAGAAAAACAGGAAGGGGGGAAGCTTTATTAAAACAAAACCAATTACAACAAATCAATCTCCGCGAAGGCCAACACACCTTGCGAGAAATTGTTCACAAAAGTCTCACTAACCCCACCATTAGGCACAATTCTAGTAACTATGTGAGCTACCCCATTTCCATTAGTTTTTAAAAGTAGTTAGTAAAACCCTAAGTTAGTAGTAGCTTAGAGCAAGATTAGCTCTAAGCCTCTAACTCTAAGTCTTAAAACTTGGCATGATATCAAGGAGAGATGCTGATAAAGTATATAAAATATTCTAACCAAGAATATTTTATATACTATATCAATAGCTTAAGCTTTTGGTTGAGTTGGTCCTTTAACAAATGCTACCCATAACCTAATTTATGTGGGGTAAACATAAACTCCCAATAAAAAAGGTGTCATGTCACTGCTAGCCAAAATAAAGAGGGGGAAAATTGGGGGCGGGGGAGGGGGGTGGGAAATATTTAGCTTTAGGCGCCTAAAGTCACTGTTGGGCAGGAGAAAAGGATTAGCGCCAAACTCCATTTAATGCTCATAATTCCAGCAACATCTATTTTATTGGAAAATTTGTCAAAAAAATCTTTTAAATGTTTCATTCAGCAAGAAAAAAACCTTTTAAAAGGATCTTTGTTAAAAAAAAAAAAAAAATCCACCATGATCACTTTTTTTTTGTTTAATGAAACCTCTCTTCTTTTTTCCGACATTGACTCGATTTTTCAGGCGTTGACCCTTTATTTTACCTATTTGCAGCCTATTGTTGGGTAATTAAACTTCGGGCAAGCCTCCCCAAATCACTCCAATGAAAAATTAGGATAAATCTCCCCCAAATCAAATCAATTAAAAAGTAAACTAGGGTTCTTAATCTATTTCTTCCACAATTGTAGTGCTTACTTCACCATTGTAGTACTCAATCTAGCGTTCTTCTCTCTTCTCTAATACTTCTCTTCTTGTGCGTTGTTTTCAGCTCTCCAATTGTTGTGTTGTTGTTGCTAATTTTGCAAGTACAATGGTGAAGAATTATTGCAGATGTGACTTTACATAGTGAAGAATTAAGTGAGTTCTTCGCCCCAATATTTTCACTACCTGTAGCAACATTAATGGCTTGCACCAAAGGACAGAGAGAGAGAAACCCAAATTGATGTGATTGCAGAGAAAAGCTATTTTAGGGTTTTTTGGAATCCCTTGGGATACTGGTCACGATCTGCCTAGCAACGAGACTCGGACACCTGCAAAAACATGAATCTCCGGTGATCGGAGATTCGCCTCCGACGATCAAGTTAGTGACCGGAAACAAAATAAATATAGAGAGAGAAAGTAGAGAGAAGTTAGAGCTTTAAGTGCTCTTTTTGAGGGTATGTCACAATCCACCCCTCCCATCATCAATGATTGGGGTATTTATAGGGGTCGGGATTTGTACCCCTAAGGGTAAGTGACCTAGAATTTAGGGCCCTTGATTGGCTGCGCAATTAGTGAAGGACATGTGTCCTTTAGGGGCGCCGTTTTGTGGCGTTCCTAGTATTTTGGGCCTCTTGATGTAAGGAAGCCTTTAAGACATATTTGATTTCAGGTGCTCTCTTGTTCATGGTACGTGTCATCTTCCTGTGGTGACATGTGTCGCCCTTTAATTGGGCCACGTGTCATCATGGGATTGGACCACGTACTTGAGGTATTTTTACCCTAAACATTTGCCCCTCAAAGGGGGTGGCTTGTCCCAACTGGGCCGCCTCTTCTGATTTTCACTCGTTTGAGTACCTTGGGTGCACTTGAAGTATTTCAGATTATTAGCAAGAGCCAGACAGGATCGTCTGTCTCCCTTATTGGGATGAGCGCCTCGTCCGAATGGCCTGATGCCTTTTAGGCTTTTAAAGAGTATCAGCCGGATCATCAGTTGGATAGGATTGGCCGAGTGGCCTCGAATTTGGGCTGGGTGCCTTAGTTGATTCGTCTGACATCTTCAGGGAATTTTAGCCTGATTGGTCGGACGAGATGGGCCGAATGGCCTTTGGTTGGCAACCAGCTGTTATCCATTTCTCTAGGAAATGATTCAATTTCCGAGATAACTTTTGAATTTGACGGGCACTTATGACGCCCATTAGAATTCCGTCATAAATGCTCGGTTGTCAACGCGAATTCCGTCTAAAAAGGAAAAACGGAGGAAAACCGTTCGATTTCTAGGTTTAATTCATTTCGAAAGATAACCGTTTCTCATTCCTTAGGCGGGAATGAATTTTTTTACCATTTTACCCCTCAAATTTTGCCTATAAATAGAAGACTTTAACTTCACTTCTTTTTTACTTTGCATTTTCTCTTTCTAGAGAGAAGTCAGAGCTTCTAGAGAGAGAAAACTACTTCTTCCCGGAACCTTCAAGAGCACTACCGCGTGTTCGAGTTTTCCGTTAAAGACTTTGAGTTTTTTGGCCATCCTTCATCCAAGATCTTCAAAATTTCTCCAACTTCCTACTCGTACAAAGGTAACTGAATACTCTCCTCTTCCTTCTTGATTTTTATTTTCTTTTTTCATTTCTTTTTTGAACACACTGGCTCAACACTCGACCTCATCCGTCTCTCCTCATGAGGACGTCTGTTTGCCTGGGACTGAGGAGTCTAGAGTGGATGGGGACGAGTCTTCGTCTTTGTGGAGTGGTTCCATTTCTAGTGCGTACCATCTCACCCCCACCTATCCTTTTTTGTCCTTACAGGCAAACATGGCGCGTACGAGGCAAACCTACGACAAATATGCTGCCCGTAATTTGGACGACATCTTGATTGAACCCTTAGCTTCTTATGATCCGAATAACACGGATCTGGAGAACACCAACACAAACACCACCATTAATACCTCGGCCACTGTGAGTAGTAGTGAATGCTCGGTGGTCGAGGTGACCACTTCTTTTGAGGAGCGCCAAAACCAGCGCGACACCTCTACTTCTAGGCGGAGTCCGAATACATTCCGTACTCTTTTCGCCAGCTCGGTCCTAGGACATGACGAGCTTCCAAATTCTTAACCTTCCCCTTCTTCTCGAGCAAGGGCGGCTCAATTTGTCTAAAATCAGCCACAGTCTTCTACTACAGCTGCTATTCAATTTGGCCTTAGTCGGCCATAGTCTTACACGGGCGCTGGCTCTTCTGTGGCCGCCGGACGTACTCTTGCTCACCCCTTTTCTCAAGCCCTAAGATCGGCAAGACCTAGGACCGGCATAATAATTTCCGAGCCTAGTGATTGCCCCCGCCCCGCTCCATTTGGAAATCGCAGTCCTAGGGTCAGTAAGGATGACAAGGGAAAGGCCCCTTAGTACTTGAAGAGCCAGTGATGGCCGAGCCAAGGCAGGGCTCGGTCAGAGGCAGCTCTGTCGAAGAAGATGAGCTTGACAGAGTTCTGTCCAGCGATTTTGGTGCAGTTAGGGAACCTGCACCTCAACCGGCCGAACAGGGAAATGAAAACCCTGACGCCGAGGCCAAGACTGAAGAAGAGAATGATTTCAGCAGCCCTTACAGCTTCATGATCGGGGACGTCGCGTTAGCATACCTCAACAATAGGTTCGGGGGATGGGAAGCATTCCTCATGCTGGGAAAAGGTTTTATAATAACTCCGCTTTGCTCTTCACCCATTCGTCAGGGAGCTGTTGGACGAATATCAGATAGCTTTGATCCAACTATCGCCGAACAGCTGGGTCAACATTTTCGGATACTTGGTGACCTGTCTTCGGATGGGCTTTTATTGCCCTTGATGTTTTGATGATAACACAAGTCAAATGAATGGGCTAATTCTTTGATAAGTCTTGTAGTTTGTTTATGTCAACTTGCAGGAATAATTCGAGGCAAAGGAACAAGAGCTAAAAGTTTAAGAGACTGGTGGCAATGTTCCTGTGTGGGAACTAAAGCTTCGGAGCGGAAGCTAAGGAAAGAAGACTCGGAGCAGAAACCTCTTAGAGAAAATAAAGTCTAAAATAATATTTTAGGTTTTATGTAAGTGTGAATAATTAGGAGTTGATGATAAGTGGAATGCGTTTTAAAAAGATAGAATTTCTTTGATTACTAAAAAATAGGGAATATGGTTATGAGAATTGTCTTTTTCTGATTTTATCCTTAACTAATATCTTTTGATTTCAGAAAAATATCTTTGAAAAACCGACTTTCTAAACTTGCGCAATTAAGTATTGAATCAGTCTTCACCACTTGCATACAAATTGCTTTAAGAGGTTCAACGTGCCCTGGTTTTTAGGACATGTTTGAAGCTCTGGAAGTGGTGGAAAGAAGTGGTGTTGATATGCAGCAGTAGTGGCGTAAGTGGTGGGAGTTGTGGCATTTTCATCAAGCAATGTTTTCCTATAAATATCGAAGTTATTCTTGGGATAACTTCACCTTGCTCAATCATATCTTTCTATCTTTCTTGTTTTCTAAAAAGAGTCAAGAGTCGCATTCTACTTATGTGTTAACTTTCTTAATTACTTTGGCTAGAGTTTTATTCATTTGAGTTGTAATTGGGAATTGGGAGTTTGAGTGAACTCTAAGAGAAGTCAGTAGAGAAAGAAAGAGAATAGAATAGAGAAGAGAAGAGTGGCAAGTAGTGGGACTTGCTGCTGGGAACTTCAAGTTCGTAGAGGAACTTGATGATTGATCCTTTAGCTTGTAATAGGTTGATTACCCTATTATAGTGAAGAATCTTTCCTAAAATCCCAAGTGGTCGTGGGTTTTCCTCTTGTTAGGGCCAAGAGGTACTGTTTTCCACGTAAAATCTCTCTATCTTACTTTAAAGTTCCTATAGCTCAGTTTCTTTAAATTCTGCAAAAAGTTAGCCTAATTTCCTTTAACTACAATTCACCCCCTCTTGTAGTATTCTTCTAAAGTAAGAATTGGTATTAGAGCCTAATCCTCTTGAAATCAGGATACCCTGAAGAGGAGAATCTTGGCACAAGATGAACACTCACGAGAAGCTTGAAGAAGGGTACTCTACTCAACGACCTCCTATGTTCAACGGGAAATTCTATACATACTGGAAGAACCAAATGGAGATCTTCATCAAAGCAGAAAATTATCAAATCGGGAGAGTCATCGAGGTAGGAGACTTCGAAGTAACCAAAACTAATGCTCAACACGAGGTAATTCCTAAACTAATGTCTGAATATGAGAAGGAAGACTTTGATAAAATGGAAGTCAATGCCATGGCTGTTAAACTGCTTCATTACGGACTTGGACCACATGAACACAATCGTGTTATGGGGTGCAAGAACGCTAAGGAAATTTGGGATCTACTTCAAGTTACCCATGAGGGAACTAACGAAGTGAAACGTTCTAAAATTGATCTGCTTATGTCTAAGTATGAACGTTTCAAGATGCAACCCAAAGTATCTACCCATGAAATGCTTACTAGATTCACTAACATTATTAATGAACTAGTTTCTCTTGGTAGAAAAATTCCTACTGATGAGCAGGTTAGAAAGGTGCTAAGAAGTCTACCTCAGGATGAGCGTTGGAGAGCTAAGGTAATTACTCTCCAGGAAACAAAGGACTTCACAACGTTCAACATTGAACATCTCGCTGGTTTCCTCACGATTTATGAGCTCCATCTAGGAACTAGTAACAGTGAAGGTAATAAGAACAGAGGGCTGGCATTAAAAGCTAACCAGGAGGAATCTGAAGTTGATGAAGAAGAGGCTGCAATGCTGGTCGGGCGATTCAAGCGGATGTTCAACAAGAACGATTGGAACTCCAGAAACTTTTAGAAGAAATCCTCCAACTCCAAACCAGACTATGGATGTCACAAATGTGGATCAACGGATCACTTCATCAGAGATTGTCCTCAATGGGACATTGAGAAAGGAAAAGGGTAGGTCAAGGAATAGGGAAAAGAAAAATACAAGACTCCTTTCTCAAAGACTGATGTTAAGAAAGCAATGATAGCTGCTTGGGGAGATTCTAAGAGTGAAGATGATGAAGATTAACCAGAAGAGGAAGTTATAAACCTCTGCTTGATGGTCAAATCAGATGACAGGTGTGTATACATCAAGGTTCTTGAAAAGGCGGTAAGTGAAAGTAACTTTGACAATACTCGACTTAGATCTTTATCCAAAGATGCTTTAATTGATTTAATTGTTGAAATGGAAGTCAATCTAAGTGATGAATGCATAGAATGAATGTCAAAAGGTTTTTCAAATCTGGAAGAATCATGATGAGTGTCATTTATGGCACTCATTTGATCTCTTTTAGGATGATTTATTCCATTTTGTAGCTCTTTTCCTTAGTTTTTCTTAGTTTTGTTCTTTATTTCATTAGTTTGTGCTTTTCATAGTTAGTTTCCTTGTTTTGTGCATTTCTTTATTTATTTGTTCTTTTTCCCTTTTATTTGTTTGTTTTCGTTTGTTTTCAGGTTATGATCGTGTTTCCAAAGATTCCAGAGCCTTCCTCTTACATTTCTCATCAAGTTGGATGCCTCGCGTTCGCTTTTGGAGCTTCAAGTTTGAAGGAACGCAAGGAGCAAGTCAAGAGATCGGTGCACGCATGCGGTGGGGACATCATCTTTGCTATAAACCCACCAAAATATCCATTTCAAGACTGCCTACCTTAGTGTCCATCATCATCACCAAGAAGAGCGCACAAGGTTGAGCTAGGACGAAGAAGGGGATGTGTGAGCTGCTGCCAGGTGCGGGCGCGCCCAAGGTAGGTGCGGCCGCGCACCTACCTGGGTTCCCTGTTTCGTACCCTTTTTCGTGTGCCCGCACCTCCCGGGGTCTCTTTTTGGACGATCTAACCAACTCTTCTTTTGTATCTTTCTTATATATAGTATTTCCTTCTATTTTTAGAGAGAGAATCATTTTGGATAATCATTAGAGAACTTTTGAGATCATATTTTACAGATAGAAACTCTAGGTTTTTAGAGAGAGAATTTCATGGTTGATTGTTGATGATTCAAGATTAATGGAAGGAAGTATAGTAATCGAGGATTGAGAAAAGAAAGCAGCAGAAGGTAATATCATAAACTGGAAAAAGCATTTAAAAATCATAAAGAAAAAGGAAATTATAGTTATATTTGTATTGGTGCCGTGCAAGTATACATAAGTCCTTTACAAGATTTTGGTAAAAAAGCTTTGTGTGTGATGTTAGACATAAAGAGTTTTATGAGCAGATTATTAGTGGCATCAGGTGTAGTTTAAGTCAAGGAACTGTAAGCTATATATGTGAGTCAAGATATTATTTGAGCTTAGAAGATTCATATGCTCCAAAGTTTCTAGCAATCACGTTATTAACTCTTGGGGTAAACATGCATAAAGGGACTCGACCTATACAACTAAGATGGAAGGTAGTCTATAAGTTAGTAAATACTATAGATTCATCTTTCAAGAAACAAATAGTAGACGCTCAGAAATATGAGCAAGGAGGAGGTCCTAAAAAGAAAATTAGCCCTATAAAGGTAGATCCTAATGAAATAGAAATTGAAAAGACATGGGAAGAATTCTTCATGAATCCAGTAGTAAAAAATAGGTCAAGTAAGATGTTAATAGATGAATCAGGATTACTCCATATTGGAATAACTACGAATCCAAAATGTAGTGAAGTATGAGTCTTAGAACAGCAAGTCTAAGTAGACGAAATTCAACTATAATAAGGATGAAAAAACAAATTAATGAGAAACTCGAAGAAGATGAAGAAAAAATATTAGCTTTAATTAAAAAGTTAAATGAAAAATACGAAGCTAAAAAAGCCTTAAAGCAACCAGCAAGACATAGTAAAGATATTGGTTCATGTTCTAATTTAGAAGTGCATGAAGATCCGAATAATTCTAATATTGAAAAAAGAAAGGTAATCGGATATAAAACCAAAACTGTGAGTGAACCAGTATATGAAGATGAAGTCAATATGCAAATGGAAGCCTATAATGAAATATCTAGTACTAATCCTAATAGCATTTATATCCCAATTGATATATACATTAAATATTATAATAAATATAAATTATGTGCATATGTTGATAGTGGTTGTTCTACATGTTTTGGAAAAAGGTCATTATTCCCAGAATTCTTGTGGAAAAAGCTAAAAATCCTATACAAGTTAGAATTGCTAATAATAGTGTCATGATGCATACGGAAATAATTGAAGAATTACCAATAGAAATTGGAGGAGTTCAATGTGTTATTCCTATTTTATGGGCTATTGATCAACCTAGTCATGATATGATAATAGGAAATAAATTTCAAAGGTTATACTCTCCATGCACTCAAACCATTGATCAAATAATCTTTACTATTAATGGTCATTCTGTTCCTATACAAAAAATAACAAAGGCCTATACTCATCAGACTATAGAATTTGCGCGCTGCCAGCGTGGTGATAGGTTACACCTACACAACAAGAGGTTGCACTTAGAATTTCTGAGTGTGATTTATCATTAATAGATCAGAAAATAAGCAGCAAGAAAAATTGTGTGAAAAACTATATTCAACAAACCCATTAGAACATTGGGAAAAGGATAAGGCATTTGCTAAGATAACTCTAACAAATCCTAATAAGATTATTAGAGTAAGACAAATGGTTTATACCTACCAAGATATATTGGAATTTGATGAACAAATATAATAATTGCTAAATCAGAAGTTAATTAGGAATAGCAAAAGTCCTCATAATAGTCCAGCGTTCATGGTTAGAAATCATGCAAAAGAAAAGAGAGGTAAAGCTAGAATGGTCATTAATTATAAACAACTAAATGACAATAATGTCTTTGATGGATATTACATTCCTAATAACACTGTGTTATTTAATAGAATACAAGGAGCCACATGGTTTTCTAAAATGGATTGTAAGAGTGGATATTGTCAAATTAAAATGGAAGAAAGTATTCCATTAACTGCATTTAGTGCCCCTCAAGGGCATTATGAATGGTAAGTAATGCCTTTTGGATTAAAAAATTCTCCACAGATATTTAAAAGAAGAATGGATAATATTTTTAGAGAACTTAATCACTGTTGTTTGATATACATAGATGATATTTTAATATTCTCAAAATATTTAGAACAACATATGAATGATCTTAAGGCGGTAACCCAAAAATGTGCTGAGCATGGTATAATCCTTGGAAAGGATAAATGCATTTATGCTAAACAAGAAATTGAGTTTCTAGGATTAGAGATTAAAGCAGGACAAATAATATTGCAAAAAATAATCTGGAAAAGATTGAAAAATTCCCCGATAAGATTGAAGATAGAAAACAACTAGGAAGATTTCTAGGGTGTTTAACTTATGCTTCTGATTTCATAGAAAATCTTACTCTATTAAGAAAACCATTACAACAAAAACTCAAGAAAGAAATAACTTGGAACTGGATGGAAAGTGATTCCAAAATTGTTCAAGATCTGAAAAATGTGTGTAAAAACCTTCCTGTATTAACACTACCTACTAATGGAGATAATTTAATCCTTGAAACAGATGCTAGTAATGAGCACTGGAGTCCTGTGTTAAAAATCAAAGAAGGAGAAAGACTTTGTAAATATAGCAGTGAAAGTTTTAATAAAGATGAGTTAAATTAACTTACCATGCAAAAGGAAATCTTTGCAGTTATTAGAGGGATCGAGAAGTTCTTAATCTTCTTAGCCCCTAAACAGTTCTTAATAAGAACAGATTGCAAAGACATACTTGGTTTTTTAAAAAAGAATATGTCAAATATGCAAGCACAAGGGAGACTCCTGCGTTGGCAATTATGGCTTAACCAATTCTCTTTTAATGTTGAACATGTACAGGGATCAAAGAATTCTTTGGCAGATAGCTTGACCAGAGAATTAGCCAATGGCGAAGAAGTACAAGACATCAGAAAAACCTCCTGCCCATCAACTAGAAAAGATGAAGGTAGAGAGAAAAACTCTTATTGAAGAAACAGATAAAGCAATGGAACGAGTTTCACCCTCCACTTGGGCCTTGATGGAGGCCATGATTGTTTCATCAAAAAAGAGATCTCGAGATGGTTTGATTAAGAGCTGTCATGTAGCAGTTCGAAGGTTCTTAATGTACGAAGTAATGGTCATCATCCTTCGATTCATTCCAGATATTCAGGATATAATATTAAACAAAATTAAAAGATAACGATTTCAAATTCTGGTACAATTTAGGTGTATCAAGGTCATACAAGTTGTATGATGTTTATGATCTATGGAGGAAGTAGAATAATGTTCAACACTAATTCCAGAGTGGGTACTGTGTCAATTCATCCACATTCTTTGGAATGGAGGGCACCATATGTGGCGGAGCACTACAAAGCTTGGGATTATGGAATGGTTCATAGCATTTTACCATTTCCTGATAATAATACTACTTTCTATGAGAAACTCACAAAATTCAAGAAGTATGTATTTAGGAGAGTTTATGATGCAACAAAATACAAAGGAAGAGTTGAACAAGTCCAAGTATAAAGTGTAAACATTGAAATGGTTGAAGGAAAAGTTAGCTCTCCACATTTCCTGATCATGTTTGAAGATGTCCATCGCAAAGTCAAAGATCCAATTTGTATCAAGCAGAGACGAGTAAAGGATCCTACGGAGGCCAAAGCCTATGGATTTTTCTATATTACTCAGTATCTTAACCAATTTATAGCAATAAAGGAAGAGCCACCAGTCATAATACATGTGGGAAATACTACAATAGTAGCACCAAAATCGTTAAGAAATTATTTAGAAGAAGGAGTGTTACATGGTGAATCAGTGTATGATTATCTTGAACAAGTTGAAGCTGGGAGATATTTATCCTTGGATGGAAAAAAGCACTAATTCGAAATCTTTGTCACATGGGATGAATCCTATGCCGCCAAATGTGTGATGGATCTCAGAATAAAAGAAGACAACCAAATGTATGTCCATTATGAAGAAAGTAAGGACAACAAAGGTGGTCTACAAATATGATGGAGTCCTGAGCCCACACCAGCAATAATGTATTCTACTTTTACTATTGAAGCACGTTTTATTTGTTCTAGAAAATCTTTAGGAAAGTAGTGAACGATATTCACTTGCTGAGTCGTAGTTTTTTGTAAGCCATAGAAAGTATCGGTGACCTTTGTGAGCCTTCCCCTATATAAAGGGCATCAGGCAAAGAAGTAAAGGCAGGCTTGAAGTGAGTTGGCTAGAGCATTTCTGAACAAGAAAATTCCCTAGAGAAATAAAATCCTCACCTTAAGAGACATATTGGTTTTCCATCTCTCTTAAAGTAGAGGAAAACTCTATTTCTTGTCATGTCTATTTAGACTTTTTATTTTTACTTCTGTAAGAAATGAGTGTTGTAATCTTTTCAAATTAAATAGAATTTTTCTTTCAAAAGGGGACGTTATCCTCTCAAAACTTATGTTACAGATGAGTTGGTTTTATGTACCATCACAAATACAATATAGATTGTTTGAGTAGAGAATATGATCTAAGGTAGGAAACGAATTAGACATGTGTTGTGCTTGATCTAAGGAAAACAGGGTTGGGGTTAGCTACCTTGGTAAAGCCGGAAGCTCAGAACACCGGAGGTTCCATTGTCGACTAAGTTCATTTATTGGTCAAAACTCTCTGAGTAAAACATTTTATATTGCGAAGCATGGTGGACTATTAAATATAAAAGCTAATCTATTTAACGTATAAGTAGTAAAGTAGTGATAACTAGTACCAATAAAAGTCATATAAGAAATTATCAAATCGAATTATAGTAATAATCTGTGTATTATTAAAAACTGTTATTTTAAATCAAGGTTATGTTATTAGTTTATCAAATATTGTTATTCATTTATTAAGTATTGTTATTTACCTTAAGTTAAAAAAAAAAGCTGACGTCACTTGGTATTGGGCGAGGTGACCTATACCGGGTAGCGGTCCATCATTCCTCGTTGGGTTATGGGGGTAACCATGGGTTAGAGGGATTTTTTTTAAAAAATGTTTAAATGCTTAACCAAGGGTTAATTGTGAGTTAAAGGTCTAAATTGACGTCATAATTGGCTTAAAGTGGAGCCTGATAGTAAAATAATTTTTTTACAAAATACTAATATTAGTAAGTCACAAGTTTTTTAATACACAATAGTAATTTTCAAAATAGTATTAGTACGCGTTAGTAATTGACAAACTTTTCTTATACTCCCTCCGTCCCCAAATGATAGTCCCTTATGGGCAAAAATCACGAGAATTAAGAAACTTAAATAAAAGTAGTAAAATTACATTGAAAAGATAAATTTACATTGGGTATGTAAAGTAGTAGAGAGAGAAAGTAATAAAAGTACATTGAAAATCAAAATTTACATGGGAAAGTTAAATTTGCACAAATATTGTTGTAATTGGAGGAAATTTTGATAAAAAATTGATATTAATGGTATTTGAAAAAAACAAATGGGACTATCAATTTGGGACTAAAAATAGGCCATAAGGGACTATAATTTGGGGACAGAGGGAGTATAAATTAACATTGATAATTTGTTAATTTATTTACAAAAATGCCACTAATTAAACGATTTTTGTTTATAACGAACATGTACTCGAAATGGAGTTTCTCAGCAGTCAGCACGAGGAAATTGAATCAATAGACGTGTTGACTCTATGTAATCACTCACCTCCCCCGTATAACTTCACATCAGCTCCGTACGACAACACTGATGACTCTCTTCACAATATTCTGAATTGAATCTAACCAACACCCAATTCAGACACCAATTTCGTCACCCAAAATTCAATCCAATTTCCTCAAGATCATTAGAACATTACACCCATAAATAAAATTAAATCTTTAGGATAAAAAATTGTCGTAAATTATGATCCAGAAAACAAATCTGTAACTTGAGTATTACCCATTTACACTACACCCAAATCAAAGCTGTTTTTCGATTTCAAACTTTGAAGGGGAAATTCAATTTCCCCTTGTTCTTGTTCAACGAGCATGTCGAAATCTTTGCCTTACTCCATGAAAGATGTTGAATATGATAATGCTAAGTTTCGGCAACGCTCTTTCACTAAGGTTTGATTTTTTTTAATCCCCTTGATTTTCTCATTGATTGATTTTTTGTTGTTTCAATTGCACTTAATTTTTCTCTGATGTGATCTTCGTCTTATATAGCAAATTTATCATATGGGTGTGTTTTAAATTGATTACATAGATAATTAGTATGCAATTACTCAAATTATTGTTGCTCAAGTCTGGATTTAATAGTCGGATTGATAGTGTAATTTGGACTAGCAATGTGATTTTGTATTCCGGATTTTGGGAATTTGAGTGGTTGATTGAGGAAAGAAGCCCATGAAACAGATAGGGGTAGACCAGTAGTGGAGAAATTGGTGTTGTGAGGGTAAACTCCGGTCTGGATTTAATAGTCGTGTTGATAGTGTAATTTGGACTCGCAATGTAATTAAGTAGTTCGGATTTTGGGAATTTGAGTGTTTGATTGAGGAATAAAGGCCCATGAAACATGAAACAAATAGGGATGGGATAGTGGTGCAATTGGCGTTTCCGAATCTGATTTAATAGTTGTGTTGATAGTGTTATTTAGACTACAAAAGTAATTACATAGTTCGGATTGTGGGAATTTGAGTATTTAATTGAGGAATAAAGGCCCCTGAAACAATTAGGGATGGTGGAGCAATTGGTGTTTGTGGTTTGGATTTAATAGTCGTGTTGATAGTGTAATTAGGACTAGCAATGTGATTACTTTATTTGATAGTCACATGATCTTGGGTGATTCCTGGTTTATTGTTGATGTCTAAGAATGTATAAGTTTCACTGTGTTTGGGTTTAGTTGTCATATTACTGGTTCAAATTATACTATCAACTCAAGTATTAGTTCTAGATAGAGGAATTATTATTGTATCCCCTAAATTTCGGCCTTTCGGGTTTAAAAGGTTTGTTTGAGAGAGTAGCAATTTGGTGCACTCTGTTTCTAGAATGTTTGATACAAATGGGTTTCCTAATAGTTTGATTATATTTGCCAGAGGATTGACAGTGAAGATGGTTAAATAAATTAAGATATAGGGATGTGACGTATCTTTGGAATACATGTTGCTTCTCCATATTTCTCTTCATGTATTCTTCAAGAAGACTTCCTACATCTCATTGATTCATGCACTCTTGGGATGTGAGGAAACACAGTTATGTTTTGGATAATTGGGAAAATATCTCTGTGAGGGTTAAATGTGTTTTTTCATGTATAAACTATGATGCAACTGACTAACTTTCTACAGTTCTAATGGATTTTAATTCACTTGAAGTTCAGTGCCAAAGATGGGGGTGTACTTTTTGTGTTGTGCTTGTGTGGGAAGTGCAATTATAAAAGCATAAGGGTCTTTGAGCTTAATATTTTATTTATGGATGAATTTGTTAAATGGGTATGGATGATGATATTTAATCAGCAAGCTTTATTTTTATTATTTATTTGATGGTTTAACAAGAGCTTGCCTAAAACATCCTTCGTTGCTGAGAAAGAAGTTGTGCCTGTAATATCTAACTTCAACTCTGACCAAGTGTACTGCACTTGCTGAGGTTGGCTTTATGACATAACCCTTACTCTATTATGAAGGTTTGATCAGTGACTCTGACCAAGGATATTGGAATGCATTCACCCCTGTAACAGACATTTAGGGTATGAATCGGATGTGAACTCTTCAGTAAAGATCAACTCATCTAATTGTAGCTGAGGGATCATCGATCAAGCTCTCAGCTTCTAAGTTCTAACTGATTATTTGGGTTAACAACATTTTCTAAGGTTAGCCTTTAACTGTTGTTATTGACTAATGATTTACTGCACCTCACCCTGCAAAATTACTGTTGATGTATCACAGAAAGTTTTCCCACTTCTGAATATACTATACCCTGCCTCTACGGTAAGAGAAATTCTCTCTAATGCCTCTAGCAAACTGGGGCATATTATAGGGTAAAATTTATGCCAGTTTACCTTTCTAAGAGGCTATTGTACGAGAAATTCTCTCTACTGTCTCTAGCAAAATTACTGTTGATATGATGTATCACCGAAAGTTTTCCCACTTCTGAATATACTATACCCTGCCTCTACGGTACGAGAAATTCTCTCTAATGCCTCTAGCAAACTGGAGCATATTATAGGGTAAAATTTATGCTACTTTACCTTTGTAAGAGGTTATTGCACTGATAATTGAGACATGATATAGCTCACTAGGATACATGTGAAATTTGTGAGAGAATGTCAGTTAGAGCTATGTGTAAAACTGTAAATGAATTGTACTTCAGTAATTATGATGAAATGAGTTTCCCAACCAAACAAATCGCTTTAACTTTGCAATTGAATTGGAATATATACTGAAATTACTGCTGGTAGTAAAATTTGCTACTGAGGATTCAACTTCATTCACGAATTTTTGTCAGGCTTAGGTACTCCGAATTCTTATCTATGATACGATAGTAAAAAGAATCAATCAATCAATCAATCAATCAATCAAAGCCTTAATCCCAAAAGTGGGGTCGGCTAACATAAACCAAATTTGATTATTCCGTGTAGTCATCAACATAAATCTTTCTCCTCCATCCCTTACGATCCAAAACTTCATCCTCACGTAAATCCATGCACTTCATATCCTTCCTCACTCCTTCCAACCAAGTCATCTTTGGTCTCCCTCTTCCTCGTTTAATCCCTCCATGGTCCCACTCTTCCACTCTTCGCACCGGTGCACCCTCGGGTCTCCGTCTTACATGTCCAAACCAACGCAGACGATTTTCCCTTAATTTATCTACAATGCCCGCCACACCTACTTTCTTGCGAATAACCTCATTTCTGATTCTATCTCTTAAAGTGTTTCCACACATCCACCTTAACATGCGCATTTCCGTAACCTCCATCTTTTTAATATGCTCTTTCTTAGAAGCCCAACATTCTGTACCATAGAGCAACACTGGTCTTATGGCAGTCCTGTAGAATTTTCCCTTCAACTTTAAGGGAATGCTGCGGTCGCATAGCACTCCCGTGGCCGCTCTCCATTTAAGCCACCCTGACTTAATCCTGTGGGTCACGTCTTGATCAATGTCACCATTCTTCTGGATGATCGACCCTAGGTACTTAAAACATTCACTCATGGTCAAATCCTTTCCATCCAAACTCACCACTTCATTGCTTGTCCCCCTCTGAGTGCCAAAACGACATACCAAATATTCAGTCTTACTCCGACTTAGCTTAAACCCTCTAGATTCCAACCTTTGCCTCCATTGCTCCAACTTGACATTAACCCCATCCTTAGTCTCATCCACCAAAACGATATCATCTGCGAACAGCATACACCATGGAACCTCATCTTGAATTGGTCTAGTTAATTCGTCTAGAACCGTTGCAAAAAGAAAAGGGCTTAATGCAGACCCTTGATGCAATCCGATTGTAATAGGGAAATCTTTTGTCAACCCTCCGCATGTCCTCACATTTGTTGACACATCCCGATACATATCCTTAACTAGGTCTACATACCTTCGTGGGATACCTTTCTTCAACATTGCCCACCAAAGTATCTCTCTTGGCACCTTGTCATATGCCTTCTCTAAATCAATAAAGACCATATGAAGATCTTTCTTCTTTACCCTATAAAACTCCATCATTTGTCTTATCAATACGATAGTAAAAAGAAAAATATATAAATCCTATCCTAGAAATACATATTTTCTTTTGAGGAAAATGAATCTTTGGGATTTGTTTATGATGGAGTAGATAGGACTCAAAACAATATACAAGTTTAGATATCAACTTTTCATCCTATATGAGACTCGCAATGGATTATCTCCTTGACTCTTGAGGTGTTTGGTATGTATGAATTTATCCCTTGCTAGTGAAAAGTAGTATAGAGACGTCATCTACTCATTTCTGCTTTAGAACCTGAATTCTTGGATATCTAGAATGGTCATTAAAGCCAAGAAGTGCCTCAGCCAACAATTTACTGTTTCAACTAGTCTTTCACAATTTCACTACAAATATTCCGTCAACTACTGTTTTACACGATGTAGCGCATGCTCCCTCTTTTGCATATCTTCAATACTGTCAGATAGTTAATAAGTAGCTCTTGCATTTCCAGTCTAATAGTTGTTGACTGAGCTGTTGTCCTTTGTATGTGATTTTAAAAAAGAGTGTACAGTGTAGAGTGGGAAAAAGGTCTCTAATAAATTGAAGAATGGATCATGCTGTTCCAATGGTTTTGGTTCTTTTGTAGTTGGTTTGTTGATTCAATACGTTGGCACATGCTTTTCTTTAAGGAAAAATATTGATAAATTTTGCAACCATCATATTTATTTGAAACTGATAAGCACATTCTGGCTAGTAGAAGTCATTAAGACTCTAATTTGTGTAATGCTTCTCTGCAACATATACTAATATACATTTGCTTGTTCACATACTGGTACATCAGAGAAAATGTGGTTACTAAAGCTATGATTCTGCTGTACATTTACTTTGACTAATGGAATTGTCATTTCATAGGTTTTTAACCAGACAATGCTGACCAAGGATGTTAAACGTAAATGTCTGGGATGCAGCACTGGGAAGTTTCTGGTGATAATTATGCTTTTTGGCCTAGCTTATCTCATTTTAAGACAACCAACACATGCTGTTTCTTCCCATGGGATAAAGGATAAAGCCAATGTCACAGTGAACACTAGTACCCGACTGAGGGAAATATTTAGAAAACCACCAAGGCTACCCCCTCGATTAACACCTGATGAGATGCATACTAATAATAAATCTATCCATCAGCTAGATGATAACACATCAAAATGGATGGGAAAACAGCAGCAAGTTAAAGGGGCTTTTATTCATGCATGGTCTGGTTACAAAAAGTATGCAATGGGTTTTGATGAACTTATGCCATTAAGTAAGAGGGGAATAGATGGTTTAGGAGGTCTCGGTGCAACAGTGGTGGATGCTCTGGATACAGCCATGATAATGGGTGTAGAGGATATTGTTAATGAAGCTGGATCTTGGATTGAAACTCACCTTGCAGAAAGGATCAGTCAGAAAGGCCAGGTTAATTTGTTTGAAACTACAATACGTGTTTTAGGTGGTCTTCTAAGTGCTTATCATTTAAGTGGTGGAGCTAATGTATCATCTCCATCTGTGGGGCCAAAACCAAGTGCATATCTCAAAACTGCAACAATCTTAGCTGATCGGTTGCTTACTGCTTTTACCTCTAGCCCAACTCCCATTCCCTTCAGTGATGTTATACTGCGTGACAACACGGCACATGCTGCCCCTGATGGATTAAGTAGTACATCAGAAGCTTCTACACTACAACTTGAATTCAATTATCTCAGTGATGTACTGGGTGACCAAAAGTATAGCTTGGAAGCAATGAAGGTATTGGAGCACATGAAGACTCTACCAAAGGTAGAAGGGCTAGTTCCTATTTATATAAGGTATTGAATTCAGATTGAATACAATCTTCATCAGTTAAAAGATGGTTTGAGTTTTTAGCTCTAATTGCATATGCCTTTGTTTCAATTCAATGTTTTATGGATCTTGTTTATGCATTTATGCCACTCACTATGTTTATGTGCTATTTAGTACTATCAGTCTATCATGCTAGCTAGACAATGCTTAATTTTGGCCCTGGGTAAACCTTTTTATCATGTTGAAGCCCAACGCCTCACAGTTCAGTTAAATCCCTAATGCATTCCCTCGTGGCTTGTGAAAATTACATATGAAACTAATAGAAAATTCTGTAAATATCTAATGGCTAGAGATAAAATTTTACAGACTTTTCTATTAATTTCATGTGTAATTTTCACAGATTGGTGGAAAGTAAATTGCGATCATTGACTGGTGAAAAGTGTATAGATTGAGAAGACATGCTTCTTCTCACTAGGAAAATTTATAATTCCGATGCTTACCTTTTCTTTGTACTTTGAAGTTGGATAATACCATTTTGTCCTTATAAAAAGCTACAGAACATTTGTGTTAGGTTTCAAAATTTTTAATGTGTGAAAAATAACACAATTGAAATAAGAGATAAGAAAACAACACTAATAAGATACATGGATTTCATCTTGCTTTAAATTGAGAAATGCTTATAAGACCATGTGAAGTTTAGGCGGGTAAGGAGTAAAGAAAAGTCAACAGATAGCAAATATGTCCCATCAACCTGATTTGTTGGTATGATCAATGGTTGATGTTACCATACATCTTTAGTGTGTCTAGAATGGTGTATTCAGAAGAGAGGTTATGGAACATGATTATGCTGCACACAGAAAAAAATTGACCCCCTTGTCTGGTTGCAGTAATAAGAAGTGGTAATAGTGATGAATTTGTTTGTAATTTTGTAAGAAATATCCATCCTTCATATATTTCCATTGCTACCCTATCCCACTTCTAGAAGTAGAAATTGGTGGTAATGAAAGTGTACGCCTGTACGGGGAAAAAAAAAAAAGGGAGTAGATAAACATCACCATAAACATTGGAATGAGGATCTCCTTACAAAATTACATTATACATCCATTACCAATGATACCATTAATTGCTGCTTGTGAAATTAATTGAGAGGCATTAGTCTCAATGGTTTGTGTTGCTTGACTTACTGGTCATTTTGATCTTCTTACAAACTCTGAATCATGTTGTAGTTTTTGGGTTTGTATATTGATGATTGTCTGCATGTTTGGTTTTGTCACTTTACTTCATCTTTATGTACAGCTTAATAATCATTGTTGTTTTGCACCTTATGTTTTTTCTGAAGCTCTCTAATTTTGCATTGGGTCATTCTATATCTGCGGCCATATTGTATTAACAAAATGCTGCTAATAGGCATTCTAATGCTTTTATTTACATAGAACTAAGAAGGCTCATGCATGTCTTTAGATAAGACTATTTTTAGTTACAATTTGGATTCTTTGTCTTCCTGTCTCGTTCCAGGAAGTAAAGATAGCTGTGTTGATTTGGCTCAGTCTTTTTTACTTTATTATGATTTATACAAACTCTTTTGTTTTGCTTAAACTTTTCTGTTTGCAGTCCTCAAACGGGTCAATTTTGTGGAGAAAATATTAGACTGGGATCACGTGGTGACAGCTACTATGAGTATCTATTGAAAGTTTGGCTGCAACAGGGAGCAAGTCAAAGCAGAAATTTAACATATTTACATGATATGTATGAAGAGGCTATGAAGGGTGTTAGACACCTCCTTGTCCGAAAATCAATCCCAAATGGGCTGGTTTTCGTTGGGGAGTTACCTTATGGAGCCAGTGGTTCTTTCAGTCCTAAGATGGATCATCTGGTATGCCTTAGATTTAATATTGTTTGTGAATAAAATGAGTGTGTATATTGCCTACTGAAGCTTTTTAATCTGCTAAAGCTTTTTTTTTTTTTTTTTTTTTTTTTCTTTTTTTGCTCACTCAAACTCAAGCTTGTATGATTTGTTAAATTAAATTATTTATTATTGAGGCAATAATTCTAAGTTATCCTATTTTTTGTAATTTTTTAAATATAATTTCACATCTTTTATTTATAATAAAACTTCATATATAGCCCATATTGACTCTTTCCTCTTTCCTATTTTGTTTTATTTAAATTTCCTCTTCTTTTTTTGCTGGCTCTTTGGAAAACCACGTATATAATACAAGTAGTCTTTTTTATTTTTTTTTTTTACTAATTTAGTGATAAGGTTTAGGTCTTCTATATTGGCTGCTAATTACTTGAATGTATTTAATTTTGTATCATTATTTCTGCCTTTAGGTGTGTTTTCTTCCTGGCACTCTTGCTCTTGGTGCCACCAAAGGCATGACTAAGTCAAAAGCTATGAAAGACAACTTGCTAAGCTCTGAGGACCTGGAAAATTTAAGGCTTGCTGAAGACCTTATTAAGACTTGTGTTGAAACGTATTTCGTAACTTCCACTGGTCTTGCTCCAGAAATTGCTTATTTTCATGTGGAGGTCAGTGCTTTCATGTTACTTTGTCGAAAGTATTAAACTTTTTTCTTTGCAGCAGTTTTGATTGCTTTACTTTGCACCTTTTTATCTACCTTGTTATACATATGTGGCTGCTGTCTGATGGAGATTTACGACCCATTTTTTTCAATTGAAGCAGGATTACTTTGAAGAAGGGTTTGATGGTGGAAACAAGAGCTCAAAATTTCTGAATGACATTATTATCAAGCCTGCTGACCGTCACAATCTGTTACGTCCTGAAACAGTGGAATCCTTGTTTGTCTTGTACCGCATAACAGAAGATCCAAAGTTCGTCAAATTTTGAATACCTTGTTTATTAGAGATTTATTGGTTTTTTTACTTTATTTTAAAGCACTTTCTACTCTGTAGGTACCGTGAATGGGGATGGCAGATATTTGAGGCGTTTGAGAAATATACAAAGGTTGATTCTGGCGGGTATACTTCTCTTGATGATGTGACTTCACTTCCTCCTCATAAAAGAGACAAGATGGAAACCTTTTTCTTGGGTGAGACACTGAAATATCTATACTTACTGTTCGGAGACAGCAATCTTGTTCCACTAGACAAATATGTTTTTAACACAGAGGCACATCCTATTCCTATTAATGCTTCTGTCAAAAGGCAGTGATGCATGAGGAGTTTATGTGGTGGATAAAGAAGCATTTGACCTTGCTGTGAAATACGGTATGCATGGATCTAGCGCTTACAATTGGCTTATTGTTCATTCTTGCAAATTCTCAAATACTTCTTTTTGCTTACTACTGAACAACCTATTGATGGTAATTTCAAGTGAAACCTTGTGAGCTTGTCTATCCCATGCAATGGAGGGCAGATTTGCACTGGTAGCTGCTGATTAAGGGCTCCATAGGGTAAATCGGTAAAGCTTCTTTGAATTGCGGGTTTTATGACTGTTCACCTTCCAACATTACTTTGCTGTAAATTACATGCACGGAAAAATTAGGTTATACGCATAGTGGGTCTTCCCCCTTAATTCACAAACAAATTGGACTCACATAATTTTGCTGTCCCAAGTGACATATTTGTATTAGACACCGTCCATTTTATACATGTGATCTATAGAGTTGCAATTTATCTGGAATTCTATGCTGTGGTTCAGCAATGAAATTTTTTTTTTTTTTTTTTCCCTCCCACTTTCACTTTCTCACTTTTCTTTGTTTAGTGTCTTCTATTTATCTCTTTACCTTATTCCATTTTTCGCGACAGTTTTTGTGACAATTCATGTAAGCTGACCCCTGAGCCTAAATCAGTTTGGGACTGAGCTCTATTGTTTTAGTAGTTCTGCAATTAATTTGCTTTCAACTGCTTGAATTATTGATAATTTGATGCACCATCTTTGAAAGAAATCTTTATTCGCATGCTGCTTTGATGCACCATTAAGCTGCAATTGCATCATCCAGTCAATTTAGAGTATTGCACGTAGAAAAAGAAGCCATAAGCCCTTAAAATGTTTTGCAGGATTATCAAATTAATTTGAAATTTGTTATATAGTTTCCGATTTTGAAGGAGATAGGTTGGATCAGCAAGGCTGCATGTTAAGAATTTTCTAATCTGTAGGCGGTTTTGATTCATGCACAGTACACTTATCGTTGGTTTTGTTTGTTGGAACATAACTAGCATTAGAGCAAGTCTTGAATAAAAATTAATTATGGAAATTAACATTACCTAAATGCTGCTTGGTATGTGCAATTATCTCAATTCTCAACTATTCGGGTTGCCCGTGTTCGGTGAAAAGTTAAAAGCTAAGACTGATTGTGTTAGTTGATTTTAACTAGCTGATTGTGTTAACTAATTTGACTAGCTGATTGTGTTAATTGATTTGACTAACTGAGTGTATTAGTTAATTGTATAAAAGTGTGATAAATGGATGTTTTCTTAAATCTATTTGAGTATGCAAAATGACCAATAAGGAATTGACATATCTTATTGTGGTAGGGTTTTAGGTTAAATGATATAATTAACATTTCACCTTAAAATACTTGAATAAGCTAATGAAAAAGCTCATCCAAGTAGCATTTTAAAAGTGAGCTTATTTGGTGAAATAAGCTCTTTAATCAGCTCACCACCAAGCACCACAATTAGATTATTGTGGTGGTCAGTCAATTAATATTGGTAAAAAAAAAAAAAAAAAAAAAAAAACTAATTTATCAAACAACTTCATTGCCATGTTTGGTAAAAAGTTGAAAGCTGAAGTTAATTGTGTTAGTTGATTTTGACAGAATAATCTGATTTAATAAATTGATTGTATTAACTGATTATATAAAAGTGTTGGGTAAATAGTTGATTGCTTAAAGTTATTTGAGTATGTGAAATGACTAATAAACTAATTTGCGAGGTAGGTAGCTAGAGATATTGTTTTAGATTAATGAGGGTATAAGTGTAGTTACATCTTAAGATATTGAATAAGCAAAAAGCTCCTAAAAGGGGTTATTTAAAAAAGAGCTTATTTAGTGTAATAAGCTTTTTGAATCAGCTCACCACCAAACACCTCAATTAGCTTATTGTAGTAATTAATCAACTAACATTGGATAAATAAGCTAATTTTTCCCTAATAAGTTTTTTTTTTTTTTTTTTTTTTTCCAAACGCCTTTAGACTATCTTTTGTATAGTGTGCAGTACTTATAATATCCGTAGTTTTCTTAGGTTCTCACCTATAACGACCCAACCCATAATCACCTCTATTCGAGTAGTCGTACGTAAAAAGAAACGAGAGTTGAACCACTAATTCAAAGCGAACGAGTATTCTATAGCAAGGACCACTCGTGTAAGCCGAAACAAAGGCAAAATGGTCCCGAAAAGGGCAGGGCAAGACACTAAGGCAGCCCCTCCCGCACATCCCACCGGTCCATATATAAACTGGCCGATACACAAAAACAGCTGATGACTAACGACTACACAAAAAGGGCGCTCCCTAAATTGATCATTTGTTTGTTGGGGACCCAATTGACACTACTCTCCCCCTCCTTTTCCTTCATGTTTGCTCACTTTTTGCAATTTGAGCGCAATTTCTCAACTACTAGCACGTTGTTTTGTATATCTCTCGCTTTCTTCTACATTTACTTATTTTGTATTTTTCTATAAACCAACAAAGTTTGTAAATATCTTTTCCCTTGTTTTTATTAAAGTGGTTTGTAACGCATTTGCATCTCATTTGATTGAAACAGTGACAATGCCATTTTTATTCCAGCATGTTTGAATTTTCGAAATTGTGTTTGCTTCCTTACATTTTTGTCAAATTTTGATACTTGATATTTCTGGTACTAAATATTGTGTTCTAATTATGCAAGGTACTTGGTCATGGTTCGTGACATCTAGGATTAAATCTCGTTTACATCATTTGTCTTCGTGTTTGTTTTTTTACTAAATTAATTATGTGGAAATAGGTACTCCATAATCGTTATGATGGCTAACCGTTTTAGAAAGGATGGACTATGAACTTATAATGTTATTTGGTTTTGAATTTTTGTAGCATGAGAATTGACATTTGAAGTTTTCAGTTTTCTTGTTACACTTTTAATTACTTTTGTTACAAGTTTGCTTACTATTTGAACTTAGGGTATGGCTTGGATCGCGGATATGTAGGAAAGAAAAAAATGAAAAAATAAATACAAATTATTAAATTGGACCATTTGATATCATAAGACCACTTTATCGGTGGGTTGGGGCGTTAAGCCAAGGAAGAGAGAATTCTAGGTAGAGTCACATGCTTGACTAAGAACAAAGGTGGTCTAGTACGACAATCATACGCAAGTGTTTCTCTAAATATAGAAGTGGATGAGGTGGTTGTCGAAGAAATGAAGTATTGATTGTGCTAGGAGGGAGTCCTTAGTTGGAGAAGTATATGCTTTATTTCTAATGATGTTAGTTCCATACATTGCTTACTTTTGTATGTAGAATTAATGGTTACTGAGGATTTGCTAATAATGGTAAATGGTTTGGAACACTGATTGATAACTTTTTCAATGTTGTTCAAAATGATTATAAATGGAAATATGTATGTAATGTATGCTGTATCTCTGTTATCCAGCAGTGACTTGGTAACTATTATGATTGATATGTCAGGACCTTGAGGAGGAGATATGTTTACTGATATAATTCGAAATGATAAATGCATATAATCATCTAGCCTGTTGATTGTTACAATCTTTTTTAATGCATCACAATCTTTGGCTATATTATGCTGTTAGGTTACTAGGTATAGGTTTATAATCTTAGATGTTTGAGATGTAAGCAATAGTTGAATGTCATAACTTAGCTTGTTTATCCCTCCTGGCAAGCAAAGGATGGAGTGTAAAAATTCGATATACTTATTGCAAGACCAGCTATCCGCCTTTCTTGTCTTTGTGTCTTTCATTTTGATAGAGCCTCAAAGGTGCATCCTGATCCCATTGTGATTTGGAGACTAATGCACAAGGGTACTCAGTGACTCTCGTGAGATTATATATATGTTTCAAATTTCTGTTGCATCGTTTTATCACAGTCATGGAATAAACCAAACTGAATTTCTTGCTTTGAATGACAAATTGCTGTGGAAAGTTTAAGTCTACTTCAGTTAGTCTCAATGTTATGTCAAACGAAAAATTGTTGTACAATACAGTTAGAGAGCTATGAGGAAGAAGAGGTTTTTGGACCTCGTATATAATCTACTGTTGAATTCAACACTCGAATGAGGGCTTCCCCTTTCAATTTCAGTAAGTTAAGGAACTTAATTGATTTACAAGTTTTCTATCCAATTATCCCATCTGTTCTATGATACACTTTTCATTCCTCAAAATTTATTTTGGGAGGTTAGAAGAGTTCCATTTATTTGCAACTTGCATTTTAATTATGGAGCTAAATTGCTTTGAACTCTTTGGAACCTCGATGTTATTGCAGAAAAAATAGATGATCTCCATCTCTAATGACACCAATATCTTCTACTTCTGCATTATCAGTGCTGGTAATTCTTGTATAGCATCCGCCGAACTTCTGGCCTGCAGTGCACAGGTGTTTGACATCAGAAAGATACACAATAGATGAAGCAGCTAAGAAACGATAGGTTTTGCTTTTGAGTATACAAGTGAAGTCTGATCCATCATATTCAACTGTATCTTTGTAAAGTAAAGGTTTTTAAAAAAGGAGTTTACCTGCAATACTGAACAGCTCTTCAATGGTATCAGGCAGAACAATCAATTTGCCGAACTGCTTCTCCACACGGTCACTTTGTGACTGCACGTGAATAATAACTCTAATATTATTGTTTAAGTTTGAAATTGCTACTCCAGAATAGCTTGATCTAGACATCTCTGCTACTGCTTGGCTACAATAGTTCTTGCTGCCTTCTCGGTTCTCATGGCTGTTCTGGAACCCTGGTGATTGTATTTCACCGGCCTCTACACTAATCCTGTCACTTGATTCTCTTTTTCTATGAAGTATTTGTTCATTATATAAGTTTTCACTTCCTTGTTGCACTGAGAAATTTGATGCTTCCCACTTTGTGTCAGCACCTTCATCGACCAGAATCTTAACTGCACCAAGTTCTTCATCCTGAACAGCTGAACAAAACTTTGGTGGATCGTTTTGGATTTCTGATTGAATGGCCATGCCACATGTGGTTGGACTGTGGTATTCTTTAGCGCCCTCCTTGTATGTGGCCTTCCATCCTTCATTAGTCAAGGAACTTTCATGGAATCGGGCTTCACATCCAATTGTAGAGCACGTCTTACATCTGTGTGGACCATGAAACCATCCACCACAAAGATATTCCTCAACTACTGGCTGCATTAAACAACCTAGGCTTTCTAGAGACTTGAGTTTCTGCAAATAGATTAAGAGAATGATATTAGCACTCTGTTACGAAAACCAAGCCCAACCTGTTACCCTTTAGCTTTGCACACTTTTTGTGATAGAAAAATTACCAGATATAGATTGCTCATAATGATGTGTCCGTCTTCCTTGTGTGTGTGAAAAGAATTTGTAATCGAAGTTCTATTTATCCTTAATATCTGAGACAACTCTGTGGTCCGAACTGTGAAGGGTTGTGGTCTGTCACACAGGACCCCTATATCTCCAAATATATCTCCTGCAAGTACCTTTTGAATAACCTGCATATTCTTTTCACTGTCAGACATCATGAAAATTGATTTTCCTTTATGCTGTCACTGTTAAATCGAAAGCACAAGTACCTGTTCATGCCCATTAATGTGAGCTACCATGTCCTGTGAAAAAAAAAAAAACCCCCAAAACAGTTCCTTAGTATAGCAGCTCATTTGCGAATGCCTGTCTGTTTAAAGTGTTCGAGACAAATAGACTTTACCAGTGCACCAGATACAAGGATATACATGTCTGTTGGCGCTTCATTTTGTAAAATGACCTCTTCTCTTGGTGGGAAATATTCAGCCTCTATGTCTGAAACCTGTATACAAGGACTTCATAAGAATATATCATCATTTGGAAGAAATACTGTAGCGACTTTTTTTTTAGCTCTTACTGCTAGTTTTGAAGTTCGACGAGCTAGAAGACGTCTTACCAATTGTAAAAAAAAGTTTTGTGATACTCCACGAAAAAGCTGGACTTTCTGAAGAATGGGAAAAAAAAGATGTTGTGCAATGTTCGATCGAAGAGCTTTGGGAAGATCATTCAGGATCTCATGCTGTTTTAAACTGTCTGTTTTGAACTTCAGACAAATATGTGACAGCATTTGGTCCTGAATTCGTGGAGGAAGCTGATTGCGTGTTGCGAATTCTGAACAAGCCCTGACTGTATCCCTCTGTAGATTCAGTTAAAACGAGCATTAAATTAATGTTTTCTCTCTTTCCCTTAATTTTTTTTTTGTATACTTTCTCCATCTCATTGTCGTTGTCTGAAACATCTATCTTTCTGGTCCCTTTTCATTATTTTATTTGGTTTTTCTAGACTAATTAGTGCGTTCTGTTATCCAAGATGTTTGGAGTCTAGAAAACTTAATATTAATATTTTCTTATCAATAAGACAGTTGGAGTATTTTTGTTTTCTTTTACTCAAGGAAGATATGCAGTTATTAAATTAGTTTTGATACGTTGCAGGCTTGAAGCTACAATTCAGTTATGACTTATGTGAATGGTATGAATTGTTTTTTCGGTTTTTATCTAGCAGTATTATTGGAGCTTATTCTGCAATATTATTAAAGCTGGCAGGAGATGCAAAATTTTAGCTACTTACAAAAGTTCGTGTGTGGCTGGTCCAGTGAACAACAAGGTTTGTCATGTTTCCGATAAGATAAGAAGTGAGTCCGAGGTTGAACAGCATGTAGAAGATGTCGAATATCATCTCAATTGTGTTTTCAGCATGTAGGTCACCGTAACCAGTTGTAGTTAGTGTCACAATAGACCAGTAAATCGAGGAAATATATCTTTTCCCTATGCTCTGTGATTTAAAATCGGGGTTTACTGCACCAATCCATGTTTTCTTCGGATCAGGATATCTGTCTGCTATCAGATAATAGAAGCATCCAGCACAGTGAACAGCAAACAGAGTTACCTGCAGGAATAAAATCATAGCCATGAGAATTTTTCGACTCAATGATTGAACTCGAATACTCAATTATTGTAGTTGACTACGAAAAAGGTAAGTGAAGTTCATGATTGCTTACCGAGACAAGTTTAGTGCAGCGGGTCCAAAAGTAGTTGAATCTAATATCTTTCTCAAGCCTGAGGTCCAATAATAGAAAAAAAGTTATAATTTTGGTGAGTATCTTTTGTCAACTCTGAAATGCGATGCAGAACACAGATAGATAAAAAATGGTTCATTCCGAGTTTTGTTTTGGACCTTGCAAACAGTGAGCTGACTCTTCGAAGCCTCCAGAGTCTGAGCATGTTAAGTGCTTCAAACCCCAGTCCACCATTGTGGTTCGTAAAGATGAGGCTAAATGTCTGAAGAGGCGCTGTTGAGCAGACATCGAATATAAACCAGGTTGATAGGTACCTGTACGAAGACTTAAGAAAAAATTTAGTACAAATTTCTGCTGCTAAAATGATAAAACTGACAGCAGGAGTTTCTGTTTCTGACCTGACTGCGATTTTCTTATGATCATCAATAAGTAGGTAAGACCTACGATCAAGGTATGCAACGAAGAAGGTAAGAACAATATCAATGGCAAAAAAGGCATTGACAATGTGGTCAATGATGAAGATTGTATCCCGTTTATATGTAAGGAACGCGAATTCAAAAGGGCAGATCCATGCCGAGTACACAACCAGGACAACTAGCAGCATCTCCCATGCCCTGAAAATATTAAAAAGTAAGCAATGAGAAACTGCATATATACCATGGAATATGTTCTCATTTTTGCAGGATGTGGCTATCTTACCTATAGCGAGGATCAAAAGGTGAAACGATATGTTTCTTAAGTTTTATGGCTTGGTTCATTCGAGCACCAAGAGATGGCAGGATATCACTAGAGAACACGTTACCATAGCTACTACCTTCGATCCTCAGCTCATCTGTGTAGAAGCGGTTGAAAAATGATTTTGTGCAGGAAAAGGACATGCTTAAGTGCTAAAAGATTTTTGTGGTGCTCAATAGCAGATAAGCTGTAGTAAAAGAGCATCCAAAAGTTATTATTGTGCAGGGTTCTAAGCTGTGTTTGGAAGGTTTTATATAGTGAGGTAAGAATCTATTATTCCTATTCCTTGAATCTTTTTGTATTTGTCAGACGACTGTATGATGGCAAGTAAGTAGCGCGTAGCTGCCATGTACTTGGACAGATGAAGAAATTTAGTGAACGCGAACTTTCTTTTCATGTCTCAACAGAAATAGCAAGCAAGTATACGTACATATGGACCAGGAAGAGATCTTGTGTATGTAGAAGAAAGATCATGGGTGGGGTTATAGAGAGATATAGAGCAATTAATGTGGCAGAGATAAGTCTCTTTTGTGTTTTAGTTTTTGCTGGTATAATTTGATTGGGTCCATGGGTACGAGAAATAGGAAAAGCACTTAGAAAAATACTAGCTTACAGGGTAAAAAACCAACAGGTTTCTGATGTACACTGGAAGCAATGTTACAGACTTACAGTTAACGTCGATGGTAATGGTAATGGTAATGTTAACGAGTACAACGAGTATTGGCGGTGCAGGATGGCAGTGCATCAGTAAATTCTGTAGTATATGAATATGATATGTAAAAATTCTTGAAAAGGGGAACTGTGAAAACTTGTAATAGGCAATTCTGAGTTGACAGATTCTGAGTTAATTGTATTTTGATGTTGTTTTGACTTCAAAATTCCAATTCATAGTTTAAAGATAGAGGGAAGCCAAATTCTTAAGATGACCCACATCCACCCCACCCCAATCCCCACCCCAAAACACACAAAAAACAAGTGAAGAAAGGAAGGGGACCATATTATCCCAGTGGATTCTTGATTATTTGCATAATGTGAAGTAGCCACATGGTCCAATAAACAAGCTTTTAATATATATGTTTTTTAGTCTTTTTGTTTTTGTTAATATGTTTTAGGTTAGTGATTAAATGGATAAGGGCATGTCCAAATTATTGTATTGATGATTGGATTGTATTAAAATTGAACGGAGTTAAATTCTGCTGATTGAACGATATTCTTGTCTTTGATAGTCTTGGTTTGGTTATAGCCGAGAATACAGAATAACAATGAACTTCATTTAGAACATGTATGTATTGTCTCTACTAGACTACTAGTTCAACTAATTTACATACTTTGAAACAAAATTATTTTAATAATTAAATAAGTCTCAGAAAAAGTCGAAGATTTTTTTCCTATGTCTTTATCTCTTTTTTATCTCAAATACCGAAAATGTAACCTATTTTTTACGTGAAAAAATTACATGATCTCATTTTGTTAAATGATCAATGTTGAGCTCATATAAAGAGAAATTGATTTTGAAGTGTCGATATGTAACTTGGATCTTCTTACACCCAATGCTAAAAATTTCATATTGAAAGGGGGATGGTGTGGATGAGATTTAAATTGTGTCATTCATGTGAAAGGACCAATTCAATATTTAATAATTATAATATTAATAATTATAATTACTATTTAATAATATTAAAAATAGTAATAGTAATAGTAATTATATAATGATAATAATAGTATTAATAATACTTATAATTAATTATTAATTATAATAATAAGAATAATTGATTTTTTAGAATAAAAATTAATATTAAAGATAATAACTAATATTAAAAGATAATACTAATTATTAATTTTTATTAATAATAATATAAATTATATTTATTAATTTTTAATAATAAAAATATTAATTAAATAATATTTAATAATAATTATAATTAATATAATAATAATAAAATTTAATGATTATAATAATAATGCAATAATATTAATAATAGTAACAATAGTAGTAGTAGTAGTAGTAGTAGTAGTAATAATAATAATAATAATTAATATTTAATAATAATAATAAATAATTACTATTACTATTATAGTAGTAGTAGTAGTAGTAGTAGTAGTAATAATAATAGTTATAATAATAATAATAATAGTAATAATAATAGTTATAATAATAAACATAGTTATAATAATAATGAAATCTGCTCTGCTCTGCTGAAATCTGCTCAGCCCACAAGCTCAAAAGAACAGGGCCTAAGTTGGTGACTAGAGTTCCACGATTGATTTTGTACTCTATTGCATACCCCTAAGAGCATCAACACTCGTGGTATAATTTTATACCACGGTGTAAATATATATTCATCCAAAAGTTGTAAATTTTTACTACCTTGGTGGCATAAAACTATACCATCAAATGGTACTCCTTCCGTTTTTAAATACTTGCTCCACTTTCCTTTTCCGACCGTTTTTAAATACTTGCTCCATTTCCTTTTTTGTAAAGCTTTTACAATATTTAGTTCCATTCTCACACTTAGTGGACCTAACATAATACTCTCTCTCCTCCTATTCTTTCACTACTTTTGCTTTTTATAATTGTTTATTTTCTCAACTACCCCACTACTTTCATATTTTATTACTTTCTCCAATTTCTCCAAAAACTCCGCGCATAGAGAAATAGAGCAAGTATTTAAAAACGAAGGGAGTATATATCATCCATGGTAAACTTTTGCTAACGTTCCACGTGAAACATGAACCAACCAGATCACGGCATGTGGCCTAGTTGTCATACATCTTTTTTTTTTTCAATTGAAAATTATTAAGTCAAAAATTATGAAAAATTACCATTGTTCATAATTTTTCAATACATACACATAGACCCCCATATTGATATAGTTTTATATATTTTTGAAATTCTCTTTTTTCTACCTAAATTGCTTATTTTTATTTAATTAACTTTATAAATAGTAATTAGTTATATTCAACATAAAACAAAATATAATTATAATTTAATTAAGTGTATAATCATACATATAGGAGAGGGAAAATGTGTTGATAAACTTTTTTAATACCATGAGAGGGGTGATTTTTGGAAAGTATATAGTATTGTGGTATAGATAATGTGGAGGAGTGAGAAAGTGGTAGAGAGAGGGGTGGTATAAATTTTTATACCACGAGTGATGATGGTCTAAATGAAGGGGTCTTAATCTTCTAGACTCCTACCATGTGCAATGTTAAATGAGAATTTAGTCCAATAGGTTTGGAAGCTCTCTCCATTATTAGATTTAGATATCTTAATAATGAAAGCGGTCTTATGTAATGTACAGGACAGCTCAACGTTAGGCGAGGATCCAGTCCAATAGAGGTGGAAGGTCTCCCATTATGGCCTTAATTGCCTCTAAATCCCACGAGGTTTAGTTTTGTGGTCCACTGTTGGAAAAGTTTGCACCAACTTGCTCCTAACTTCCTAAGTCCCATCTTACTAGGCTTTTAATATTACAGTAAATGAAATTAGACTTTTTTTTATGGATTCAAACTTGAACTAGACTGAACCGAACTAATTAAATTGAATTAAGCCTATATCTTAGGTATTTTGGTAAATTAGGGTATAGGGGATTAGGGTCCACCTAAATTGCCAATAAAACATTCTAGGAGGATGGATGTTTAATAATCGAGGACAAACGATGTATGCTCTAAAATAAATGTTGTATATTAATGTTTTAATTTTATATACTTTCTCCATTTTTCTAAGCTATACTCACTTTTTACTTTCATCAGTACTTTATACTTGTATTATTTTGTTTAAGTTTTTCATAGCAGTTTTTTAATTTATTATTTATATCATCTATAAGACCACAATCACACTGAGGCCCAATTCAATTTAATAAATCTTTTACCACCTCTATGTTTTTTAACAATCCCTTTTTTTTCTTTTTTTTTTTTTACATTTTTTGGTTTGCGTAGTTATAGTAACTAAATCAGCAACATTAAAATATTACAATATGGTCAATATCACAACTGTGGTATATATATATATATATATATATATATATATATATATATATATATATATATATATATATATATATATATAGGGGAGGGCTCTTGTGAGAACACCTCCCTTATGTGAGAACACTCTCTTATGTGAGAATAAATCTGGGTCGTTGATTAGATCTAATCCAACCGCAAAAAACATGCCATTAGTAATGGCAATTTCGTAATTTCGTTTGCTGAACCCTCCTCCTTCCTCTTTCATGTTGTTCTTTCTCTCTCTAAAAATTTCAGCAGCTTTTTCTCTCTCTCCCTCTACATACTCCTATTTCATATACCTCTTTGGTTGTCTCTCTCTCTCCTCCATTGAAGGAGCTTTTAAGCTTTCTTTCCTCCATTGAAGGAGCTTCGCTCTAAGCTATCTCTCCTCCATTGAAGCCACTTCTAATTAAGGTAATCATCATAAATCAATTTCACAATCTAGGGTTTAAATCAATATGTATAATTTCAAATTTGGGTCTACTTTTCAATTATTTAATTTTTTAACATTATCTTTTTAGTTTGATGTGTTCAATTCTTCATTCGATTTATGAGTTATAGATAATTTCCAGGCATTAATGGATGTTCAGGAAATTATTTAATTAATTTCACATTTTTATATTTTTGATGTTCTAAATATTTGGTTTCGTGTTCTGAAATTAGTGGATTTGTGTTTGTTTATGTAAATTAGGTTTTGATAAATTTGATTCTATCTTTATAATTAATTATACTCAAATGGAAACATTTTATTGTTTGATAAATCTCTTTTCGGTGAATATTCTCGATGTGCTTTGTGTGAATTTCCTGAGCAAGACTCTCGGCATGATTGACAACCGATATTTGGAATATAAAAATTCTTTTTGGCACAAATACAACAACAAACCAAAAAATTTGGTAATATCTATCTGTCTCATTTACTTGTGCTTAGAATCAGATATTCTAAACATTTATTTCAATGTTCTAATTCTTATATCACATGTACTAAAATTATACTCATATGTTCTAAATCAGTTGCTTTAAAAAAAATTCATGTTCCAAATAGTACTTATGCTCTTAACATGTTTACTTATACATTCTTAATATTTACCAGTTTTTTTGGAATTGTACTCCGTATGTCATTTTCTAATACTTTTTTTAATGTTTAATTTTTAGTTGAGGGCTTTTGCCGTGTTCTTGTCAACCAAGAGATCAAAATGCGATCAAGAGGTTTCTAGTTTCAAAACTAGGACATTAAAAAAATGAGTTAAAGAACCAATGGTAACAATGATAATTGCGGCGTGTTTTTTCTTAAACACATGGAAACATATCATGGTGAGAAAGATATACCAAGTGGGATAGTGGATCAAAATTGAATGATGTAATTTGTTTTATAGTATTACGCATGTTCATATGTTCTAAATTTTTATACATATGTTCTAAATTTAAACTCATAAGTTCCAAATTGTATAATGTAAGTAGCAGATTTAATTGAATCATGTAAGTTGTGTAAATCTATTTTTTTTTTTATAATGATGTAAATTAAAAAATGGGATAGCGGATACCAAAGTCTAATGATTTTATCTTATTATATTGCAGATCGATCAAATGAAGAAATTGAGGGTGGATTTTTGTGCTAAAATATTATCACACAAGGAAAATGAACTACATCATGAGATTACTTCAAGATCACGGAAATGGCGAAAGAAAATAATTTGTAATAAAATTTTAGAAATAGCATGTAGAATTTTATATAGTATAATTATACTAAAACTATTTTTCTAAAAGGTTGTGTTCGAATATATAAGCTTGTCTTGTCTTTTTTGTGATCTACTTCATTGTTATGCATGCAAGAATATAAAAATACAATTTATTATATATTAATACTCATATGTTCCAAATTTTTATCCATATGCTATAAATATTAATGTGAAAATATATAATGTTATATAAATTTTTATGTTCTAAATTGTTATTTAGAAATCCCCTTAGAACAAAAATATAGCATGTTATTGTAAAATATTAGTCATATGTTCTAATTTTTTACCCATAAGCCCATAAGTTCTAAATTTTTATAAATTTGTTCTAAATTATTACTCATATGTTCTAAAATTTTAGCCTTATGTTCTAAATTATATCTTTATATATGTTTTAAATTATAACTCATATTTTTTATATTAAAACTCATATATTCCATTTTTTTTACTCATATCCTCCCACCCAAATACATCTGAATGAAATTTAAAGTCATGCAGCACACCCTCCCACCAATTTAAATCATTATGGTCTAAATTTTAAATTTTGAAATCCCATCGAAAACATACAAAACACATATCATGAATTAAAAAATAGTACTTATGTATTCAAGAACTAAGAATTTAAGTGATAAATTTTAATCATATGGTCTAAATTAAAATTTTGAAATCGCATCGGAAACATACAACACACATGATTACTTATTATAACTCATATGTTCTAAATTTTTAGTCATATGTTCTAAATTTTTAGTCATATGTTCTAAACTTCAATACATACGAAGTATATGTATTAAATTCAAACTATAATCATTTTTATACTACAAAAAAAAGTGTTATTCAATACACAGATTCAAAAAAATGTTCTAAAATCATTAAGTATTATCTAACTTTCTTTGGATAATTTTGAATATCATGGTTGTTTCGGGGTTTTTTGAGTCCCTCGGGAGAGTTACAACACTAAGACTGGTCGCTCCACCTGGATGCCTGTACCTGCAAAACAACGAGCCACCAAATGGTCGGTGGTCCGCCTCCGAAGCTTAAGTTAGTCCAAGTCCAGAGTTTAAGGTGCGGAATGTAAAGGATATCTGCTCGGATTCCGAGCTCAAGTGTACTGTACCCTTGGGGGTGACAGTTCTAACAATGATTGGTAATCCCTGAGTGTAAAGTGTTAAACGTCAGTGTCAACGTCAATGGGTCAAAAGGTGGTTTAGTGTATCCGAAGTTCTGAATAATCGTGTCCCCCATAAATGAGGAGGTCAACTCCTACTTATAGGTTTCTCGAAAAATGTGCACTTACTAGGGTTTCGTGCAGCTTAGCAGACCTCGGGATTTGGGCCTAAAAGCCGCCAATCCGGGATCCTTTTATCTGTCTGCCACGTGTCATTCCCTGATTGGTCCATGGTGGCGCCCCTTTCAGTGACACGTGGCGGACTCTGAGTGGGCCAACTGGCCTTGGGTATTTTTACCCAAATCATTTGCCCCTCACAGGTAACACGGGCTTGCCACGTGCTGCCTGTGACAGGTGTCGGCATCCGGCTGGTCGGATTCAAAAAATTACCGAGGGGGAAAAATTTTAGGGTTTTTAACCTTTCTTTAAATAGAAAGTTTTCACCCCCCTGGAAATGTTACACCGTTGCGAATCTTTGGAGAATCTCTGACTTTTGACTTTAAGAATCTCAAAATTCCCCAAGTATTCATCTTCCAAGCATCCGACACTCGGCCTACTTGTCCGACCATTCTTCAGTCGACCAAGCGTCTCTTTTACCCTTCTTCTAAAGGTAACGCCTGTTTCTTCTTTTATCTTTCTTTTTTTCTTTGTTGTCGAAAAAAATGGTTTCCCAGTCGCATGCGGCACAGTATAGGATAGTGATCAGCCGGTCACCGGGGACGGCTGAATCTAGAACTTGCAGTGCCGACTGCTTGGCCAGCGATTGTGCTTTGCGAACTTCTCCGAATCCGACTGGTTTCGTGTCTGTGCAGGACACAATGGCCAGAACAAAAAGAACAGCAAGATTATCCGACTCTGACAGATCTTTTTTCCCGTCAGACGGATCAACTCTGTATTCTGACGGCTCCATGAGGGTGCCTCGAAGTGAGGTGTCAGAACACCCTAATAGTCCTTCTTATCTTCCTCCTACCCCCACCTATTACCATTCGTCCACTTCAAGCGGTACTCCTAGTGATAGGATACTGGAGGAGGCGGATGAAACTTATGCAGCCGGGCCTTCTGAACAGGCGCCGGAAGAGAGTCTAAGGGAGGACCCTGTCAGCCCTATCTGGCAGTCCCTTAGCTCTGATGATAATTCTGATGACGGGTCGGCCTCGTCATCTTCTTCAGATAATTCTCCTGCCTCTTCAGGGGAGGCAAGGTCAAAATTAAATGATGCCAGGGAATCCCTGGCAGCTGAGAAGGGGGAATCTTGGGCGGAGCCGAGCGCTTCCAGGCGCTTGGAGAAAGCCCCCTATTATCATCATGTTTCGCAGAGCAGGCGGAACTCCATGGCAAACAGCCTTGCAAATTTTAGACGCAAGGTTGTGCTGGGCCATGGCTTTACTTTGTGCGTCCCAAATAAGGACGACACTATTACTTGGCCGAGCATGGCCAGCTACCAAGACCGAGCATTCGGTTGTTATGAGGCGGCCTTTCAGGCTGGCTTGCGCTTCCCTCTCCATCCGGCTGTGGAGAGAATTTTGGATGGATACCAACTTGGTATCTGGCAACTTGTACCCAATTCCTGGATAAACATTCTGGGGTATGTTGCCGCCTGCGAGATGCTAGAGGTGGAGGCGAGCTTTGAAGCATTCGCCCATATGCATTATCTTAGCAGGGCGCCTGCTAGGGGTGGCGAGGGCTGGTACACCTTGACTACTTGCAAGGGGTACATGATGGCTGTCGGTAAAGAGAACAAGTGGAAAGATTGGAGAACTAAGTTCTTTATAGTCAAAGCTGCCGACTGCCGCCTGAACCAAAAGTATAACAGGTGGAACAAGGATCCACCTCTCCTAGCAGGCAGGGGTGCATTGTCAGCTCTTCCTAGACGAGCAAAGGAGGAGATCATGGATGCGGGTTTGTTTACCGTATCTGTGAAGACGAATGATGTGGGGGACAAAATAGTCACCCCCCAAAGCTATCTCCCTTTGTACAAATGGTTTGAGGAAGGGACATTCTTGGCCGCTTGTGGGCTAAGTACTGAGATGCCGAGAGGTAGTCGGCCGTCTGTTTTGTATACCATGTTTTTCTTGTCTTCACTTGTTACATGTTTCTAACACTTGATTCTTTTTTGCAGACAAAGCAATGGAGAAACTCTCGGCCTCCAGGAAGCCGGCTGTATCTGCTGCCAGATACAGATCAAATGCCCTTAACAGGGCGGATGCCACCACTGCAAGGGTGGAAGGGCAGCAACCAGCCGGTACCCCAGGGGTGAGATTTGCATACTCAGCACCCATCTGATTAATGCCGAGTTTGTACCGAATGTTTTCTGACCTTGTTTTGTCTTCAATGATACAGGGTACCTCCTCTAAATCCCCGTCCAAACCATCCGACCCTAAGCTCCAAAAGACTAGGGCGGGTGATGTGAGCGCATCCGGCCTGGGTGGCCGAAAGCACGTTGCTCATAAGCCCAAGAGGCCCTCAGATGCCCCTGCTGGTGAGGCGAGGTTTTTGGGGGAAAAACCCCCCTCCTCTTCTGGTAAGGAGAGGTTTCTGGGGAAAAGACCCGCCTCTTCTGCTGGTCAGAAGAGGTCTCTGGGGGAAGAGGAGTTGGACGAGGGCGACGGTAAGACCATTCGTCCTCCCTTTCTTTTCTGCAGGTTATGCATAGCATTTTTTCTAACTTTTTCACCTTGCAGTTCCTGTGCAGAGGCCGACTGTAGTTCAAATGGCCAAGTCCATGCTGAGGGCGATTGATCCGGATGATAAAGCATCCGTCAGAGGAGTCGGCACCCTAGACCTTGATGGCATTCTAGGGAACCTTTGTGAGGTATAGACTTAGCTTTGAATCTCTTTTTCATTCGGCTTTTTCTGTTATCCGCCTGGTTCTTAACCATCCGGCTTCATTTTTGCAGGCCATGCTGCGCGTCCAAGGACTCGGACGACCCCTCAAGGAGAAGTCCAAAGAGGTAAAAGCTGCTAAGGCTCAGGTCGAGTCCGCCTTGGATAGAGCTCAATTTGATATTGCCCAGAATGAATTACTGACGCTTGATATGATGTATTCGCAGTCGGAGGCCAACCTGCAGGTGAAGAAGGACCTGGACTCGGCCAAGCTTCAGATCTCCAACCTTAAGAAGGAGATTAAATCTCTTAAGGAGGAGTTCGAGCCTCTCAAGGAAGCCAAGGACGAGGCCGAGAGAGCCAAGCAGATGGTGACCCGCCTGAAACAGCGCCTCTCAAATCAGGAGCATCAGCTGAAGGCCAAGTATGAGTCCTTTGTCGAGCAAGAACGATCTGAACTGGTCAAGCAAATGATCAGGGATAATGAGGTCGTCATGCGGGACACTTGGGCGGCCGTTCAGCCAGACTTGGATTATCAGGTTTGGAAATCCAAGTTTGAGGAGCTTAGCAAAGCTTTCGACGATCGCCTCCTTGAGGAGATGGAAGAGGCTTCCAAGGCTGATGCTGAGGCCGAGGCTGCTGAAGGCTCTGGGTCCGAGTCTTCTGAGGAGTCGTCCTCTGGGGAGGAAGAGGAAGATCAGGCGGAGGAGCGAGAGAAAAATGCTGAAGAGCAGCCGAAGGGCAACAGTCCGGCTGCCAACAAAGAGGCTCTCCCCTGATCACTTAAGCTTTTTATTGTTGTTTCTGTGGCCGAATGGCCAAGTACTTGCTTTTCCGGCCTGTGTGCCGAGTATTTTTGTATTTTTACCGACCGAGGGGTCGGGTAATTTGACAATTTCCCTGGCTTTGCCAGATAACAATTTTTACCAATCGTCCGGTGGCGATTGGTCACTTTAATTTGAATCATTCGGCCATTTGGCTGATTTTCATATTCTGCCCTTTGTCAAATCTTGAAATTTTTGCATGTTTTTTGACCAAGTATTATAACCTGTATACCATGCGAATGTTCTTGCCCCTGGACGGATGTCGAGTGGTTTCGGTTTATGAGATTGATTGACTTGAAAATTATTGATACTTAGAAGAGTATTTATGGTTTCTAAGTCAATCAATCACTATGGTGATTGCCCCAAACCACGCGGCAGACGTCCATCCAGAGTTGAGCAAGAGTAAGTGTTCTTTCGGCCATTTGGCTGAACAGAACTCAAATTTCCAACTTAGCTGATTTGCTAAGGAAAAATCCCCGCCTGTTTTGCCCCATAGGCAAAAGCAGGCGCATCCGGCCATTGGCCTCATTGAGATTAAAGTGTAAGTCTTGGGACTTGACTTTTTATCGTTTAAAACAATTCATCCGCCTGTCTTGCCCCATAGGGTAGGATCAGGCGGCATCCGGCTAATAGCCTCAAATAATTGTCAAGTAATTAGCTTAACGGGTTTTATTAAATCGTTCCGCCTGTTTTACCCTTGAGCTAAAACAGGCGCATCCGGCTTGATGCCTCAGTTAGCCTCTACTTATGAAACAGTGACCATTTCTGAACTGTGTTTGAACAGATAGAAAATTTGGCCTTTTAGATTCCACTTTCGATTAAAACAAACGACTACGAGTGCTATCATAGCATTCGGTAGGGCCGCTTGATATATTCGTAGAGCAATGTACCACCCAAATGGGAGATGCTCTCCTCGACGAATGATTGTCGCCGGTTATCTGACTCATGTTGGAGCAGACGGCCATACTCATGTTGGAGCAGACTGTGACCTTTCGGTAGTAATATCCGGCCATGGGCCTCACGTCACTGGGACGTTAGTTTATCTACTAAGTTTCAAACTTAGTTCATTATCCGGCCATTGGCCTCAATAGCCTCTAATCACGAAACAGTAGCTGTTTTCCATTCGTACTAGAATAGTTGGAAAACTTATGCTTTTTAGATTTCATGTTTAGATTTAAACAAACGACTACGAGTGCTATCATAGCATTCGGTAGGGCCGCTTGATATATTCGTAGAGCAATGTACCACCAAAATGGGAGATGCTCTCCTCGACGAATGAATGTCGCCAGTTATCTGACTCATGTTGGAGCAGACGGCCATACTCATGTTGGAGCAGACTGTGACCTTTCGGTCTCTTTTTATCCGGCCTTAGGCCTCATTCTTTATCAAGTATAAACTTAACAAAGTTTCTCGTAGGAACGACTGTTAAGAACAATCGGATCCTTCAATTGGTTGGGACGTCTGCTGTTGAGACAGTCGCCTTACAAGTATATTGGCCGTCTGTAACCGGTACAGGCGGTCCTTAAAAAAAAAAAAAAAAAAAAAAAAAAAAAAAAAAAAAAAAAATTTGAAAAAGGGAAGCATGTTCTCATTAATAATTTGTGGATAACAAAATTTGGAGTATTTACACTTGTACTTAGAAGTAGTACTTTTTCAAGTTGTCTACATTCCAAGTTCTGGGCAGCCGCCTGCCGTCTGGATCTTCCAGGCGGTAGGTGCCGTCTCTTACTTCTTCATAGATTCGGTAGGGGCCTTCCCAATTTGGGGTTAGCTTTCCCTGTTCATTCGCCCTACCGACTGCTTCCATTTTTCGCAGCACAAAGTCTCCCACTTTGAGAGGACGCTTGTGTACTCTTTTGTTGTAAGCCCGAGTCATTCTCAGACGGTATATCTCATGACGCAGGGCAGCATTGCCCCTGCGCTCTGGTAGAGAGTCCAATGCTAGGCGCATGGCCTCACAGTTCACCTTCTCGTCATACAACATGATTCGAAGAGTCGGCTCATAGTGCTCAATGGGCAAAACAGCTTCTGCACCATAAACCATAAGAAATGGGGTTTCTCCAGTTGCCCCTTTAGCAGTCGTCCTAATGGACCAGAGGACGTGTGGTAATTCATCTGCCCAAAGGCCACCAGCTCGCTCAATTTTCTTTTTAATCCCTTCTGAGATTAACTTGTTAAAAGCATCAACCTGGCCGTTTGCTTGGGGCCGGCCGACTGATGCGAAGAAACTGGAGATCCCTTGGTCTCTCAGCCAAACCTTGAGCTGAGGTGTTTCGAATTGAGGACCATTGTCAAACACCATGGACATGGGCACCCCAAACCGAGTGATTATGTTTTTCCAAATGAAGGAAATGACATCTTTAGTCTTAATGTTTTTGACTGCCTCCGCCTCTACCCATTTAGTAAAGTAGTCAACAGTCACCAGTATGTAGCGCCTGCCGCCTGGTGCGGCTGTATAGGGCCCAAGAATGTCCATGCCCCATTTGGCAAAGGGTATTGGGCTGTGGATGGCCGACAGGTCTGTAGCCGGACGATGAATGAGCTTGCCAAATTTCTGACACTTGTCGCATTTTTTCACCAATTCCATTGCATCCGACTCCAGTGTAGGCCAGAAGTAAAGCCGCCTGGCTTTGGCTGCAAGGGATCTGCCTCCTATATGAGAGGCGCAGAATCCTGCATGCAACTCTTCGAGGACTTCCTTACCCTTCTCAGGGGTAACACACTTCAACAGAGGCTTCAGAAAACCAGCCTTGAAGAGTTCTCCTTGTCGTAACTCGAAGTTAGCCGCTCGTTTTTTCAAAACAGCCGCCTCCTGTGGTGAATCAGGAAGCGTACCGTCTGTAAGATAAGTCCGGATGCTGTCCATCCAGGTTGAACTTCGATCAAGAACTCCAATGGGGTCTTCTTCAGAGATACTCCTCTTTTCCATGACTTCCCAGAAGACTGACCGAGGTGTTTCACAAGAGGCGGATGATGCCAGTTTGGACAGAGCATCCGCCTGATTGTTGGAAGACCTGGGCACCTGACTTAGAGTAAACTCTTCAAGTGTCCCAACTTCAGTCTTGACCGCCTGCAGGTATTTTATCATGGCCGGATGTATGGCCTCGTACGTTCCATTGACTTGGAGTACGACCAGTTGAGAGTCTGAGCAGGCGTCAACCTTCTTTGCCCCTGCTGCCTTACAGTACCGAATGCCAGCAAGCAGGGCTTCATATTCGGCCTCATTATTAGAGACCTGGAACTTGAAGCGTAGTGCATATTCATATTTGTCCCCTTCAGGAGACTGACAGATAATCCCTGCACCACAGCCATTCACAGTGGAGCTCCCGTCCACATACACTTTCCAAACCTGACTAGTATCATCCGGAGCAACCGGCCTTGTCATTTCTACAATAAAATCGGCGAATGCTTGCCCCTTTATTGCTTTTCTGGGTTCGTAAGTGATTTCCAGTCCTTGCATTTCAATTGCCCATTTGAGCATTCGGCCAGAAGACTCCAAGGTTGTCAGAGGCCGCTTGATTGGTTGGTCAGTATAGACCACTACCGCATGTGCCAAGAAGTAAGGTTTCAACTTTTTGATGGCCATGTAAAGAGCAAGACCACACTTTTCAACCATGGGATACCGAAGCTCAGCGTTCCTGAGAACATGACTAATGAAATAGACCGGGAGCTGAGTGCCGTCTCTTTCAGCTAAGAGAACAGCGCTGAGGGCATGTTCGGAGACGGCCAGATACATGAAAAGCGTCTCTTTGGGCAAAGGGATGACCAGCCTTGGCAAAGAGTGTAGATGAGTTTTTAACTTTTGGAGGGCCGCCTCTGCATCATCACCCCATTCAAAGTTAGTCTTCTTCCTGATTGCTTGGAAAAAGTAGAGACACTTATCACCTGACCGACTGAGGAATCTCCCCAAGGCCGTCAGACAACCTGTAAGCTTTTGAACCTCTTTCACAGTACGGGGCGACTGCATGTCGATGACCGCCTGTATTTTCTCCGGGTTGGCCTCTATTCCCCTTTGATCAATCAGGAATCCGAGAGACTTCCCAGACTCAACACCAAAGACACACTTTTTTGGATTTAGCATGACCTTGTGCCGCCTGAGTGTGGCGAATGTTTCTCGGAGATCAGCAAGGTGATCCGCCTGAAGTTTGGATTTGACTATCATGTCGTCAATATATGCTTCCACATTTCTCCCAATCTGACGAATGAGAACTGTGTTAATCATTCGTTGGAAGGTAGCAGGCGCATTCTTCAAACCAAACGGCATTACTGTATAGCAAAACAACCCCTGATCAGTGACAAAAGCAGTCTTCTCTTGATCTTTTTTCCACAAGGGTATCTGGTGGAAGCCTGAATAGGCGTCCATAAAGCTCATCAGGGCATGGCCGGCTGTTGAATCGACCAGACTGTCGATTTTTGGCAATGGATAACTATCCTTCGGACATGCCTTGTTCAAGTCGGTGTAGTCAACACACATTCGCCAAGTACCATTCGGCTTTTTTACCAACACAACGTTGGCTACCCAATCAGGGAAATTGCATGGCCGAATGAACTTAGCATTCAGCAGCTTCTGAACTTCAGCGGCTGCCGCCTGACTTCTTTCTTCGCCGTGATTTCTTTTCTTTTGCCGGATGGGCTTCTTTTTGGGATCCACGGCGAGTTTGTGAACAGCAAGATCTGGGCTTATGCCAGGCATCTCTTCTACTTCAAAGGCAAAGATGTCTTTGAATTCTCTCAGGAGCTGGTGCAAACTGTTACCTAGCTTGGCAAAAGCAATCGTCCCTACTTTAACAGTCCGCTCTGGCCGAGCGTCGTCCAGGGGGATATCGATGTGTTCACCAGCCGGCTGGGGACGGAGATCATCCGGCCGTTCCCCAGTCAGTGACTGCTATTGCCTTTCTTTTTTGACCGCCACCAGCTGAGCCACTTTCCTCTTTTTCTCAGCTGGTGGGGCCGCCTTGTCCTCCCTGATATCATCAAGGTCGACTGTTTGTTTGCCCCGGAAGGTTGCTGCGACCGCGGGCTTAATGTCCGAGAGATAACATTCCCGGGCTGTTTTTTGGTCCCCATTAAGGGAGCCGACTGCGCCATCATCCCTCTCATACTTAACAAGCATGAGAGCAGGGATGATGACGGCCTTGCACTCGTTGAGAGTGGGTCGACCAAAGATGAGGTTGTAGGCAGAAAGCTCTTCAACCACGAGGAACCGGATGGTCATATGCCGACCGTTTCCTTTTTGCCCCAGCCGGATGGGCAGATCTATTCGGCCGACTGGGTGTACAAGTCCTCCCCCAAACCCTACAAGGGTGTGAGAAACCTCCATCATACTGTCCGGCTTATACTTGAGATTTGACAAGCACTTGAGGCTGATGAGGTCAGAGGAACTGCCTGTGTTGATCAATATTCGACCAACCAGTTGGTTGGCCACTTTACATTCAATGACCACAGGGTCATCATGCGGCCGACGGACTTTGCCTCTGTCCTTTTCGGTGATGATGACTTCAGGGAAGGCGGATGTTCCTGCCGCTTCTCCCCCTTCAACAGAATGGATCATCTTTTTCAGATGATCCTTTGTGCCCCGAATGGTCGGGCCACCCCCGGCGAATCCGCCTGCTATAGTGTATACCGGCTCTTCATCGGTGTCGGTACTATCAGTCGGCTGGGGAGCCATCTTTTTGGACTGCCCCTGCTTCGCCTTTGAAGTCACTTTGGACTTCACATAGGACTTTAGTTGTCCTTTGTCGGCCAAACGGTCAAGTTCTCGTTTGAGAGCGAAACAGTCGTTGGTGTCATGGCCGATGTCTTCATGAAAATGGCAGTGTTTATTTTTGTTCCGATGTTCAACGGAACCTCTCATGGGAGTCGGCTTCTCAAAAGTCAGCCGGTCCTTTATTTCCATGAAGACGGAACAACAGTCTTTGTGGAATTCGTACCTTGGAACATACTGTTTCCACTCTTTCTTTTTCTTCTAGGCCGGCTGATCAGAGTTATCAACGACCCAGACTTGTTTTTTCTTTCTGCTTTCTTCTGTTTTGGGAGCTGACTGAGCAGGCCGACTCTCATGCTGTCGGTCGAACTTCTTAGAGTCCGACTGCTTGGTGGAGGAGCAGAGTTCGGTTGCCTGTATATAGGCGTCTGCCTCTTGCAGTGCTCCCTGCAGAGTGAAAATTTGCTTTCGGACCAGTTCATACTTGAAAGTAGAACCGTCCTTCAGACCCTTGAAAAAGTCTGTGAAAGCGACCTCGTCAGATAGCCCATGGATCTGGATTCGTACCAGATTGAACCGCCTGACATAGGAACGCAAACCTTCCCTATCTCCCTGCTGTACATTGCCAAGATCAAGGCTTGTCTTCTTGGCAGGGATATTCATGGAGAAGTTGGAAGCAAACAAGAACGCAAGCGTCTTGAAGCTATTGACACAACCAGCCGGCAAGTTGCCGAACCACTGCTGGGCTATGCCCTTCAAGGTGGCTGGAAAGCAGCGACACCATGCGGCATCATCCAACCCTTGTAAATACATGAGGTGGGTGTATGCTAGCAGGTGGTCTTCAGGGTTGGTGGTCCCATCATAGGCTCCTACCAACACATTTTTAACCTTGGCCGGCTGTTCGGCGTCGGTAATTTCCTTGGAGAATGCAGTGGGTTGAACTCTAAGGTGTTGCAGCCTAAGCTGCCAGTCCATGGGCTGATAGCCGCATGCCGCCTGTCCTCCATAAAAGGCAGGCCGAATGTATGGTTGAGCTGGCGATTGGTACATTGGCTGAGCCATGTACTGGGCCGGCTGGATGACATGAGGTCCAACTTGAACCAAGGGGCTGCTTATTGGAGTCTCATGCACAGATTGTGAATACCTTAATGAGGTATGCTGAGTGCTTTCATGATAAGTCGATGTTGAGGCCGACTCTGAAAGCTCATTTCTTTTCTGCTCGATGTAATGCCGAGCATCAGAGAATGTTTTCTTGTTACCATCCGGCTGAACATGCCGAATGGCTTTTCTTGCAACTGTTTCTGGGAAACGGAGTCTTGAGAGGTCAAACTGAGGCCGAGCCGTGTCCTTGGGATGAGGAGTCGGCTGTCGGTCCCTGATCGACTTGTGCTTGCCCAATTGGGCTGACTTCTTGGCCGACTGCTCCTTGGAAGGAGTAGCCGACTTCTTGTTGGTGAGTTGTTTTATCTCACCACGGAGAGTGCTCACAAGCTTCATGAGCTCATCTCTAGTTACTGGGTCTGACCCTTCCGCATGGGTAGTGTCAGACGACTTGTTTGAATGTCCGACTGGTTTGTTCGGAGCATTCTGAGAGTGAGGGCGTTCCCGCTTTTCTTTGCTGCGGACGCGCCTGGAGATGAGAGACCCATCTCTAGCAGTATAAGTTTCGACGTCACCGTCGTCACCTGAATCATGGTCCGTCTGGACCAACACTTCGTCCAGGGACCGATTGGTCTCTGGTAGCTGTTTGGTCTCCGGAGGCCGATTGGTTTCCGGAGGCCGATTGGTTACATTAATTGGTACAGTTTCCGAAGTGACCATCTTAGAGGTACTCTCCCCACAGACGGCGCCAAATGTTTCGGGGTTTTTTGAGTCCCTCGGGAGAGTTACAACACTAAGACTGGTCGCTCCACCTGGATGCCTGTACCTGCAAAACAACGAGCCACCAAATGGTCGGTGGTCCGCCTCCGAAGCTTAAGTTAGTCCAAGTCCAGAGTTTAAGGTGCGGAATGTAAAGGATATCTGCTCGGATTCCGAGCTCAAGTGTACTGTACCCTTGGGGGTGACAGTTCTAACAATGATTGGTAATCACTGAGTGTAAAGTGTTAAACGTCAGTGTCAACGTCAATGGGTCAAAAGGTGGTTTAGTGTATCCGAAGTTCTGAATAATCGTGTCCCCCCATAAATGAGGAGGTCAACTCCTACTTATAGGTTTCTCGAAAAGCGTGCACTTACTAGGGTTTCGTGCAGCTTAGCAGACCTCGGGATTTGGGCCTAAAAGCCGCCAATCCGGGATCCTTTTATCTGTCTGCCACGTGTCATTCCCTGATTGGTCCATGGTGGCGCCCCTTTCAGTGACACGTGGCGGACTCTGAGTGGGCCAACTGGCCTTGGGTATTTTTACCCAAATCAATGGTGACTCAATTCCCCACAACATATGCTAGTAGCATTATTTTCAACATTACTTCTTGCATTCCTCTTAGCTTCCAAATTCAGCCTCAATCATTGAAGATTAATCACAAGGTCTTTGATATCTTCATCATCGCCCTCTGCCAAACTAACACAATCATGTTTTGAACAACCACTCAAATGATTCAATATCTTCCTTTGCTATGAAACCAGCCGCAAAAGTGATGCAACTCTTGTGATGATCAACCCTTGTAAATGGAGTAAATGCCATGTTGCACTTGTTTAGAACAAGAAGATCAAATTTCATTACACACGAAATATAGCAGTACCTATTTAGAACACGTGATTAAATATTTAGAACATATGAGTAAATATTTAGAACACGTGATTAAATATTTAGAACATATGATTTAATATTTAGAACACGTGATTAACTCAGAACAGAAGACATTATTTAGAGAATAGATTTAAGGCTGAAGTTTACTTAATTATTTAGAGCATAAAGGTAATGAGTTTATAAAACATAATTTGGACCATTAGACTAAAACTTTATAATATTAAAAATAAATTTTACAACATAAAAGCTTTGCACCCAGCACGAGTGACTAATCTTTTTCTTGTTATTGAAATCTTGCCTTCCTTGCTTTGTCCTTCTTTATCATTTAGAATACTCTCAACAATAGGCATTTTCTTCTCCTTGAAACCCTGTTTGTTGCATAAGACATATTGGAATGCCAATTTTTTCTCTGTATGCCTTTTACTGGTAGACTTCCTAGTGTTAAAACCAGCAGCAAGTGCATATGATTTATAAAATTCAACACCCTCATCAACACTATTAAATTTCATTCCTATTGCAGGTTTTAACTCATTGCGGCACATAGGAAACCATTCTTTTGTTCCTCCGGGAGTTAATATAGGTACTACTGTAGGAGTAGTTGGCACACTTGCATTGGCATTAGAAACATTATCAAGTTGTTCGTTGTTGTTAATTATTTCTGCACAAAAGTAATTTTAACAAGTTAAAAAAAATTTAGAACAAATGAATAAAATTTTAGAACATATGATTTAATATTTAGAACACATGATTAAATCAGAACAGAAGACATTATTTAGAGCATAGATTTAAGACTAAAGTTTAATTAATTATTTACAGCATAATTTGGAACATTAGACTAAAACTTTAGAACACATGATCAAATATTTAGAACACATGATTTTAGACATCCCATTAGAAAAATCAAAACATGTTCCAAAATTTTACTCATTTGTTCTAAAATCAAATGATCCAAATTATTTATCAAATTTCACTCATCAACATTCTCATTTATTACTTTCCGTTGTTTTCCTACCAACATGTTCTAATTTTATACACATATGTTCCAATTTTATACACACATGTTCTAAAATTTTCAACCATGTTCTACGATTTTGGAACATGTTATACATAAAAACATCCAAGTTTATAAAAAAAATTGCTTCATTATTTGCTTGTTCATCCATAATTGTCAACCTAATATAATGAACCTGCAAAAATAAATTCAATCCAAGCAATTAAGTTTAATAAATTCCACATCAAAGAAAAAAGCACTCCACATAATCAAACATAAAGCAAACAAATGCTTGATGAAAATGGAACATAATCAAACATAAAGCAAACATAATCGAAAATCGAACAAAATCGCAGCAAACAAAATCATAAGAATTAAAATTGCAGCAAACATAATCAAACAAAATCATATAGTAAATCGAACAAAATCGCAGCAAACATAATCAAACAAAATCGCAGCAAAAAATTGAAGCAAAAAATCGAAAAATCGCATAAGAACACTAAAATTTTCCAGAACACTAAAATCGAAAATTAGAACATCAAATCTGTAAATTTTAACGAAAATACTAAATTAAGATCACTCATTACTAAAATTATAACAAAAATCCAACATTCAAACCATGAAATTCGAAAACTACTGACAAAAATTAAGGAAAAATCTAACAGAACTTTTGTTGATTATTTACCCGAATAATCTATGAAGCTTGTTGATTCTTGCTATTGCTGAAATCTGACAAAAATCGAACGGAATTGTGTTCGAAATCCTTGAATCTCATTGAAATTGAAGCTCGTAGTTTCTTCACTCTGTTTTTCTGATTAACAAGTATATTGATGAAAAGTTTGGTTTTATTAGAGCCGTTGAGATCGTTTATCCTAAGGCTTAGATTTGTTCTCATATATTAGAAATGTTCTCACATAAGAACCTATTCTCACCGGATCCCTCCCCTATATATATATATATATATATATATATATATATATATATATATATAGAAATGGGATCATATGAGACCACATCCCTTATGTGAGGACAATATTATATGTGAGGACTCATTATAACCGTTGGATCAATTACATCCAACGGCCACAATTAATCCCAATGAAACATAATTTCAAAATCAATTTTTCAGCGTTTTCTCTCTCCTCCTTCATTCGATGCGCCATTTTCTCTCTCCTCCTTCAATTTCTCTACTCCCTTTCTTACTGGTATTTGCTTTAATTCTTCATCAATTCTTCTTCAAACTTCATTGATTCTTTGTCAAGGTGATTTTCGTTGATTTTAGTTTGATTACTTAAGGTTTTCGTCAATTGAAATCTTCATTATATTGATTAAGGTTTTCGTCAATTTTTTTGCCGATTTTCGGTTCAATTTCTGTTCGATTTTTTTCCTGGTGATTTCTATTCAATTTATATTTGAGTAATTATTAGTTGCTTTTAGTTTTAATTTTGCTTCATTTGAATAATCATCTTACATTTTCTTTGTTTTTTTTGGAAACCTAGAAGTAATTGCTATGGATTCTGCAAATGCAAATGTTCTTCAAGAAAATACAATGTATGTGTTTCTGCTCATTTTATTTTTATTTTTTCATTTTATATTTACTTGCTCATTGTCTGTTTGTTGCTTAGTAAAATACTTTGTGTTTAGCTTTATTTGAGTAATTTCACATACTTTTTGCTACTAGAAGTATGATATTCAGTTTTGTTGGTTGTGATAACTTGGCTAGACAGTAGGAATGAAATGAGTGTTTGGTTTTACTCACTGCTGTTATAAGGTTTGTATTTTTTAATATTCGGTTCCCATTAGTACATGATTCCGAGACCAAGCAATTAGATGAGGCTAATGAATTGCAGTTGATACTAATTAGATGAGGCTAAGATAATAAGCTAGAACCCGAGCATATCACTAAGTCTAGAGCAGGAGCAGTAATATGGATTCATGAGTAGCTTTTTGAGGGTAGGTAGTAAAAGAGTGTCTGCTAGCTTGTTACTGAAGCATGTTCTGTATCCCAAGATTTGAGCACCATGAGATGTTTTCATCCAATAAAGTTAAGTTTATTATCCACTTGGCTGTCAAAATTGATAAGAAAGCTTATTGGACCAATATAGCCCTTGTAACTGTTGTTATGCCCTTGGTAGTTTGTGCTTGGATATGAAGCTGTTTTGGTTGGAGTTGAAAAATGTTATGCGTAAGATTGTGAGGTCTAATGAACCACATTGAAAGTAAATTTGTACTCGTAACTTGTAAGGATGACATTGATGATAATAGAGAGAAATTGCTAGTCGATTGATAATCGATGAATATTTGTGATGTTTTATATAGGACTACAAACTTCGTCTTTATATATTGCTTTTCATTTTAGTATGGCAACTTATGTTCTTATGGATTTCAGAATGGAAGAAGGAAAATCCAATCTTGATGATGAAATTAGGGGGATCCTGGCAGAATTTATGGTGGGAGTTATCAAGTTTGAAGAGTTAGTGGAAGTTGGCCAAACGTTTCTTGTTAGATTTCAACAGCCAGTTGAGTTTCTTCGACGCCCTTCAATATTTGAATCATCAGAGCTGGTCAAGAGCATTGTTAAAGCAAATGAAACTAAGAGGGTTGGTGCATATGTAGAAGCTAGTTGCATTGATGCTTATGATAGCACAGTGAGTGTTAGTTAGCTGAACACAAGTTTGGGTAACCTTCGGGATTATTCACTTAAAGCCAAAGGCATAGTTGATGAACTTCAAAGTCTTATGGATAAGGCAGGCAATGCTTTGATCATGAACCTAGATGACCAATTAGATATGGATTCCCTGGGTTCAGAACAAGAAGTAATTGCTTCTCGAAAGCTTGATGCTGCTGGTTGTGCCTCCTCTATGGCAGTAATATACAGCATGGTGAAACAAGATTATACAATGTAGGAAAAGATTGTTTCTTCATTGAATCTAAAATCATCCACCAATGAATTGGATAGCTACTGCAAAATGTGGATGCTAAAGCCGTTTATAATTGATGATATTATACATCAAGCTTTAAGACAGGTTAGATGATTTACTAGCTATGGATATTCTTTTTTTTTTTCTTTTTTTTATTACCTATGATGTTTGCTGATCGAACACCTCATTAATTATATGTCATGCTTAAGAAAGCTTATTGGACCAATATAGCCCTTGTAACTGTTGTTATGCCCTTGTTCCGTTTTACTTCGTACATAATTAGAATATGGGTATAGAAGAGTGTATTGTTCATGTTCAGGTCATCTTCCATTTTAGGGTAGCTTGGAGTTGTTACAATGACTCTAGGAGGAATTGACAATCATCATTTTCTATCACCATTACTTAAGATTTGAAGTCATAGCCTTCTACGAGTTCTATCAATTTAATCGGATTAACGTTTTTGGATTTTTGTCTATGTCATCACTAACTTGTAACTCAGCTAAGCTTGGGCAAGATTGAATTGCACTTTGTGGCCAAACAGACTTATAGACAACAAATGATTAAAGAATTACTTGATCATTTCATAAATGAACAAAGAAATGTTTGCTCATTTCACAAATGAGCAAGTAATTCTTTGCTCAATTAAGAAATGAGCAATTAACTTTTTGATTATTTGCTAAATGAGCAAGAAATTACTTGCTCATTTGATAAATGAGATAGAAATTACTTGCTATCATCATTTTCCAATCCCCAGCAATTACATACTACACCTTACCTACTATGCTTGCATGGTAATTGGTCAATTAGGACTAAATTTTGGGGATGCTTGCATATAGTGCTAACCTGTTCTCTAGCATGATTTGGTAATGCTGCTCTATGCATATTTGTGTTTCATTAGTGATAGAAGTGGCTGAAATCATAATTGATCTTTCATCTGTATGAGTGTTGCAGACACAGAACATGTAACATCTTCATAAATGAGTAAAGAAATATTTGCTCATTTATCAAGTGAGCAAATAATTGATTGCTCATTTCACATATGAGCAAAGAAATACTTGTTGATTTAATGAATGATTAAAGAAATGTTTGCTCATTTGACAAATGAGCAACTAACTATTTGCTCATTTGACAAATGAGCAACTAAGTTTTTGCTCATTTGTTAAATTAGCAACTAATTTGCTCATTTGACAAATGAGCAACTAATTATTTGCTCACTTGTTAAATGAGTAAAATATTGATTGCTCATTTCCCAAATGATCAAAAAATTGATTGCTCATTTCCCAAATGATCAAAGAAACGTTTGCTTATTTTACAAATGAGTAACTAATTATTTGCTTATTTGACAAATGAGCAAACTAATGGTTACTCATTTCACAAATGAGCAAAGAAATGATTGTTGATTAAAGAAATGTTTGCTCATTTGACAAATGAGCAACTAATTATTTGCTCATTTTACAAATGAGAAACTAACTATTTGCTCATTTTTTGCTCATTTGTTAAATTAGCAATTAAGTATTGGCTCATTTGACAAATGAGCAACTAACTATTTGCTCATTCTTATTTTAATTTGATGTGTTAATTTTCAGAAAAGCGCATTTTCATGTGTTTATGGTTGGTGAAGGAAGTATTCAAAGTGTCATTTTGTCGAAAGAGATAAAGTATATGGAGTATGTTGTGCTTAATATTCCCTGGAAGTCTTCAGATGATGATCATTTGCATCGTGGAGTTGCAATGATGAGGCATGGGTTTGCAAAAGTGGGATTTAGGTTTGAAGAAAATATAATGTAAGTCTTTCACATTTCATTTTTAAATAATTTTTGTTGTTGTTGTTGGTGTTTTGAATACATTAGCCTACTAGCTCAACGGGTAGAGCATTGTGTAAATGCACAAAAGATGTGGGTTCGAATCCCACGTAGGTTCATTTATTTAATGTACTGTTGAGACACAAGTTTGTATGAGAGTTTAGTTGTAACAAAGTTTATATGATTATAAATCATTTCAAACCAATTTTTTGCTCGTATAATTTAGTGCGAATTTGATTTTTTTTTTTTTTTAATTAATTTTTTTTTTATAGAGATAACCTATGTAGGAATTGAACCTACATCCCCTATGCATTTGCATAGTGCTCTACCAATTGAGCTAATAGGTTTTATCACATGTTTTAAATTATTTTTCTATGTTATAAATTTTTAACCATATGTTGATCATTTGATAAATGAACAAGAATTGTTTGCTCATTTGAAAAAATGAACAAAGAATTGTTGCTCATTTGATAAATGAGCAAAGATTTGTTTGCTCATCTCATAAATGAGCAAAGAATTGTTTGCTCATTTGATAAATGAACAATTTTCGCTCATTTGACAAAATGAACAAAGAATTATTGCTCATTTGATAAATGAGCAAAGTATTTCCCGCTCTTCTAACATTAATGCAATCGAAAGAAATAAAAGCATTTGACATCCTTACAATATCATCAAACAGCAAAAAAATAGGAGCAGCACCAATGACCTTCTTCTTGACAGTACGCACTACATCAATAGCACCACATTCCAACACCACTCAATTGTAGCCCATCCGCACAGCCAACTCCACACCAAATCTAGCAGCAGCAACTTCTGCCTGATTCGGCTGCCAGCAATTGGTGGTCTTCTTTACAGCAACAAGCAGTAAAGCCCCCTCTGCATACCTTATAACCACCCCCAAACTCACCCCTACACCACTCATCATATGAGCATCAACATTCACCTTGACTACATTACTAGGCGGAGGTACCCATCTAGCTGCTGACCGAACATCAAGCTGAGGTTTTGCTCCAGAAACTCTTGCATTGTAAATACCATATTCCTCACACAACTTGACAAAGCCTGAGGCAATCAACACACCATTCACATCACCATTGTGATCGCTGAATGTTCAAATTGCTCATTTTAATTATGTTTGCTCATTATTTTTTTTCTATATTATAACACATATTTAGGTTTGCTCATTTTAAATTTATTTCCTCATTTTAAATGTGAGGCATAATTTTCTATCCCTAGTGGTGTTTTGCACTCAAGATATTTGTGCTTTGAATCATTATCATTCTGACCTTGAGTGTGTCTCTGGGCATCAATTACAGCTTCATATCTCAAGTAAAACTCAACAAGTGACACATGAGGATTGATAAAGGAGCAGAAAAAGTTGTTTTCACTTTCGGATCTTGATGTTGTACGCATTATTCCTCCAAGGAACACATCTCTGAAATAGGCCGGAATCCACTTGTCTCTTATCTTGTACATATAACCTAACCACTCATGTTGTTCCAAGTGGTATTCAATTATCACCTTGAAGGATTGATAGGTTTGTGTAGGGAAGTAGAAGAAGGGAGTGTGGTTGGTGTGCAGGAAACAGACCAAGAAGAAGGGGGTGGAGCTTGTGCGTAGAAGCAAATAACTCAATGCTCATTTGTGAAATAAGCATACAATTCTTTGCTCATTTGTCAAATGAGCAAATAATTCAATGCTCATTTGTCAAATGAACATGCAATTCAATGCCCACATACATAAACTCTTACACTCACTCACACTCACACTCACACTCACACACAAACACACTGTTACACTCACTCACACTCACACACACACACACACATACATACACAATAATTTTAGAATCTAAAATTAGAAGGGGGGATTGGTTTGTTCAGGAAAGTGGGAGAAAATTGTAGTGTGCAGGGGGGATAGGTTTGTTCAGGGAAGTGGAAGAAGGGTGTGTAGTGTGCAGGAAACAGACCAAGAAGAAAGGGGTGGGGCTTGTACGCAGGCAAGTAGACCAAGGAACTCATAATATGTTTGCTCATTTTGATTATATTTGCTCATTTTAATTATTTTTGCTCCTGTATTTGGAAAAGAAAAATGTATTGTTGTGCATATTCTGTATACTGAGTACTTATAGATCCTTGAATTACTTGTGAATGTCATTAATATTTGCTCATTTTAATTGTAGTTACCTCATTTTAAATGTTCTATTATACATATTTAGGTTTGCTCATTTTAATTTATTTGCTCATTTTAAATTTGATTGAAAATAAGAACATAATAACAGCATTCAATTGAAAATAAAAACCTACTAACAACATAATAAGAGCATTCAATTGGAAATTTCAGAACATTTTTTATCATAAGTTTAATCTGACATCATTACAATCACTAAAATCTCTATCAAATTAATCAAACCTAAATAATTCATTCAATTCAATCAAAGAATTGATGCAATTAAACATTCAATTCGATTAATGCAATTCGAAAATTAACATGTAATTCAATTCGAAAATTAACATGCAATTCCAAAATTTTCAGAGATGTAAAATCAAAATATTTTGAACATTCAGATTAACATGCAATTCAAAGTTAAAAGTACGAACAAACCTCAATTATTGATAATTTGATAATGAAAATCCTAAATTAAGAACTCTCAACTCAAAAAATCTAGCAATAATCATAATGTCAAACTCAAATAACCAAAATAAGAGCATTCAAATTCGAAATTTTCCAGAACACTAAAATTTGATAATTAGAACATCAAATTCGAAAATTTTGATGAAAATACTAAATTGAGATAATTCTATTCGAAAATTATAATGAAAAACCAGAACTAAGGGCAAGATATTCAAAAATTACTTACCAAAATTATGTATAAGTGAACAAGAGGAGAGAGAAAGTATTGATCCTTAAAGCTTCAAGCCATTGATGTTCCACCTTCAACTTAGGAGAGAGAGAAATAAGCTGGGTAATTTTTTCTGGAGAGAGAAAGAGGTTATGGTTGATGTTGGGTTTGGGTTTGGGTGGGTTTTGTATTTTAATCTCAGCTGTTGAATTTCATATAATCTAATGGTTGGTATTGGTTCTCACATTGGTGGTGGTTCTCACATAAAGGGTGGTTCTCACCGGATCCCGACCCTATATATATATATATATATATATATATATATATATATATATATATATATATATATATATATATATATATATATATATATATATATATATATATATATATATATATATATATATGAGGGGTCCGATAAGAATCCCTCCTTATATAAAAACCCTTTCTTATTTAAGAACACCTTATGTTCTAAACTTTTTCTTATGTTCTAAATTTTTTTTCATATATTCTAAAAGTTTTCTACTTGTGTTTCAAATTTTTTTCCAATGTTCAAAATTGTTTTTTAGATTATGTTCTAAATTATTTTTTTCAGCTTATGTTCAAAAAATTTTTTACTTATGTTCCAAATTATTTTCAATGTTCTAAATTTGTTCCTATGTTCTAAATTAATTTTTCAGCTTATGTTCTAAATTTTATCCTATGTTCCAAATAATTTTTCAGCTTATGTTATTAATTTTAACCTATGCTATAAATCATTTTTTCAATTTATGTTCTAAATTATTTTTCTTATGTTCTAACATTTTTTGTCGCTTATGTTCTAAATTTTGCTATCTTCAAAATTATTTTTCTTATGTTCTAAAATTTTCTGCTTATGTTCTAAATTTTTTCAGCTTATGTTCTAAAATTTTACCTATGTTCTAAATTTATCTTATGTTTAAACATTTTTGGTTGCTTATGTTCTAAATTTTGCTATCTTCGAAATATTTTTCTTATGTTCTAACATTTTTGGTTGCTTATGTTCTAAATTTTGCTATCTTCAAAATTAATTTTCTTATGTTCTAAAATTTCCTGCTTATGTTCTAAATTTTTTCAGCTTATGTAAATTTGTCACGCACTCACTTGCCCCTTTATTTCACATATGCTGCTATTTTGCGAATCCATTGCAACCACCGTCGCCATCATCGTAGAAACATGCAAATCAATTTTAGCATCCGACATTATCCTCTTCAAATACTTCATTAGATACTTCTGTCTTATATATATATATATATATATATATATATATATATATATATATATATATATATATATATATATATATAACAATATACTTAGGACACACCAGCAATGACACGTGTCATTTTCTGGTGTGTCCTAAGTATATTTTTTTTAAAAAAAAAAATTAAAACTTTGTAAAAATTGATTGGAAAATATACACAAAATATTTACATTCAAACTTTAGGAAGAAAAAATCGTAGAATAATAAATTTATAAACTTAAATATCTAACCATATCTTTGTTTAAATAAATTCCTATATTAGTAATTACTTTTTAATGTATAATGATTATTTATAGTAAAAAAAAAATCATGAATATATATATTTCAACTTAACATAGTTGGTGAATAAATAATTATCATATTTGAAATAAAAAAAATGTCATAATGGTTCAAAATAGAAGAAAGGAATATAATATGTATTCAAAAAAGAAAAAAAATATATTATTTTAAGTAGCTTGATTTGAGATAAAATTAAAAAATAATAGATTTTAAATTGATACTCTGTGACAAATATTGAAAAACCGTGCATGGCACGGGATCTAACCTAGTATGTATGTATGTATATATATATATATATATATATATATATATATAGGAGGGGTCCGGTAAGAACCCCTCCTTATATAAAAACCCTTTCTTATGTAAGAACACCTTATGTTCTAAACTTTTTCTTATGTTCTAAATTTTTTTCTGTTTATGTTCTAAATTTTTTTCATATATTCTAAAAGTTTTCTACTTATGTTTCAAATTTTTTTCCAATGTTCAAAATTGTTTTTTAGATTATGTTCTAAATTATTTTTTTCAGCTTATGTTCAAAAAAAATTTTACTTATGTTCCAAATTATTTTCAATGTTCTAAATTTGTTCCTATGTTCTAAATTAATTTTTCATCTTATGTTCTAAATTTTATCCTATGTTCCAAATAATTTTTCAGCTTATGTTATTAATTTTAACCTATGCTATAAATCATTTTTTCAATTTATGTTCCAAATTATTTTTCTTATGTTCTAACATTTTTTGTCGCTTATGTTCTAAATTTTGCTATCTTCAAAATTATTTTTCTTATGTTCTAAAATTTTCTGCTTATGTTCTAAATTTTTTCAGCTTATGTTCTAAAATTTTACCTATGTTCTAAATTTATCTTATGTTCTAACATTTTTGGTTGCTTATGTTCTAAATTTTGCTATCTTCGAAATATTTTTCTTATGTTCTAACATTTTTGGTTGCTTATGTTCTAAATTTTGCTATCTTCAAAATTAATTTTCTTATGTTCTAAAATTTCCTGCTTATGTTCTAAATTTTTTCAGCTTATGTTTTGAAATTTTACCTATGTTCAAAAAAAATTTCCATGTTCTAAGTTTTTTTTATATGTTCTAAATACGAAATTCTCAAAATTACAGAATTGTCATTACTAAAGGATCATCTTAGATGGTTAGATCATAATTAATAAAGGGCTGAGATTGGTTCTTAAAGATTGGGTTCTTATATAGAGGAGGGTTCTTACATGAGCCTTCTTCTATATATATATATATATATATATATATATATATATATATATATATATATATATAGGGGAGAGATCCGGTGAGAACACCTATATATATGAGAACACTATACTTATGTGAGAACACTTTAAAATTTAGAACATTAGAAGAACTTTTTAGAACATATGCAACATCTTTTAGAACATCATACTTAACTTTCTGTAGTATAGCTTTTAAAACAAAATTCCTAGAAATTTAAAACCTAGACTCAATTATTCTTAACACATATGTACTTCTTAGAAGAATAAACTTAGCTTTTTAGAATATAGTTTTAATTGGAACATGATACTTAAATTTTAAGACATTGAACTCAAAAAACAAATCTGAACATATGCAATATTTTTTAGAACATATGCAACATATTTTAGAACATATGTAACGTTATTTAGAACATACTTAAATATAATCCGAACATAATCCGTTAGTATAGAACACAAATTGAAAATTGATTTTTACAACGAATTGATTCGAAATAAGTTTATTCTTGATTTTCAATGTAGCATAAAACAATTGAATTTTTGTTTTCTTAAATTCAATTAAAATTCCTTGAAATTTCAAAGTCTATATAATTTGACCAATTTGATTGATTTGGATTGATTTCACATACAAAGTTGTCAATTAAGCTTGGTTTACCTTTGATTAAGCTTCACAACTTGAAGTCTTGATTATAATTGTTCAAAAGTTGATACAAAACACACGAAATTCTTGAGCATGTGGTGAAGGTGGTCATCGTGGGAGAGGAGAGAGAGTGGTGGACATGATGGCAGAGAGAAGAGAAAGAATGTTGGCTGGTGGTGGAGGTGGCGGCGTAAAAGTTATGAAACATGCGGTAGTAGTGATGGAGGAGCTATAGATTAGATAGTGTTGTGGGGAGAGGAGAGAGAATGTTGAGGTTGAAGATGATGAGTTTAGTTTATTTTCATAACATTTACCTTAGCATATTAGAACATAAATGTGTTCTCATATATAAAGTTTTCTCACATAAGAGAGGTGTTCTCACATGAGCCTCTCCCTATATATATATATATATATATATATATATATATATATAATGAAGTATTTGAAGAGGACAACGTCGATGGCTAAAATTGATTTGCAAGTTTCTACGATGATGGCGACGGTGGTTGCAATGGATTCGCAAAATAGCAGCATATGTGAAATAAAGGGGCAAGTGAGTGCGTGACTAATTTACATAGGAAAGCTCTATCTTGAGAACCTGATCGAGGTGACACATCCATTATCAATGGTAGAGTAACTACGGAAGAGTGAAGGCACATAGCATCCACTGACCATTGCTATTACATATTTTTATAATTCCATTTTTTAGATAACTTAGCTAGCAGTTGTTGATTACGTACATCAATATGGAAAAACATGTAAACAAATATTTAAATGGTATAATTATCCGCACACTATTCTAAATAGTTTAAAAAAAAAAGACAATTAATATTAATGAATGTAAAAAAAAAACACACACACACACAATTAACTTTCCTTTTATAAAATTAAAGTTATTAGAAAGGTAAACATGTAAGTGCACATTTTGATACAGAGTATAATTGATAGTTTGATACACAAATTAAAGTTATTAGAAAGGTAAACATGTAAGTGCACATTTTGATACAGAGTATAATTGATAGTTTGATACATAGTAGCACATTTTTCATAAGAGTAATCTCATACTTTTTAAAAGGTAGGAATGAGTTTATTTACAACTATTCAAAACACTGCAAACTCTTTTTGTCATCAAATAATCTTCTACTCGTATTAAATTAGGTTAATAGATTCACCTTATTTTTGCTTATCTGATATGATCTGAACATATTTTTCTAATTAAATTTGATCTGAACTTATTAATTTTTTTTAGCAAATTTAATTTGCTTGACTTACTTGACCAAACTTTAACAGAAGAAATATATCAAGTAGGCAGCTCTTGGATTCATAATAATGCGTATTTTATTAATATCTACTTTTTATACAAGGAAATTTTTGGTTAACGAAATTAAGATATTTTAACGATTAAAAATCGTACATAAAAAAGATACAATGTGTTTAAATTTTTTTTTTTTTCTGATATGATGTGATATGAGCTTATTTTTTGTGATCTAATTTGAAATAAATAATAAGATCCTGAAATAAGGTGAATTAAACAAGGTCTTAGTTTGTCGATAAATAGAGTCAAATGACATAAAATATCGAGTGAGAGTGTGAAAGAAAGAAAGTTCATACATCATATGGGTCGCAAACACATGGATTATTGAGTGAGAAATTTTCAAATTAGATTATATGAAGATGTTTTTTTTTTTTTGTACACATCCTAATAAAGAATATTAGATGAGTTATTTGTAGATTGAAGGAATTTTATTGTTTTTTTTTTTTTTATTTTTACAATGGTAATAGATAGAAGGAATATATATGTAAGATATATGCTACTTGTATACACTACACTCCGTAATCCGTATACTACTTCAATCCATCCTTCCATCCATCCTAAAAAATTCCAATTTATTTTGAATGCATAGAAGAATGTTCAATTAGGGTTATTTTCTTTGTTTGTTCGTGTGATAAGGTTTGAAGATTTAGGGTTTCATCGTCTCCGAAAGTATTTAGAAGGTCATATGAGTTTTTTCACCCAAACAACTACTCATCCGTGGATCTCAAGCCGAATTAGTGCTAACTCACAGATTGTATTGCTTCGGATGAAGTTTTTTATTAAGGCGATCGTTGATCGAATCTGCGATATAACTAGTTTTAAGATGAATTGTACTTGTGTTGGAATTTCAGACTTCCTAGGAATTGTTTGTAAGTGCTGTTTGGCTATTTTTCAATTATAAAATCCTTTTTTTTCTTGTAAAAAAAAAAATGCATAGAAGAATGTTAGCCGATATTTCTTTTATCTAATTTTTGCTGAATTGAAATTATTTTTATTAAGATAAAGTTATTGTTTTTTTCAAATTAAATTATTTTTACTGAATAGAAGTTAATTTTACATATTAAAACTTATTTTACTAATTCTCTACCGATTTTTTATGATTAAATATTATATTTAATGTGAACTAAATATTTTTTTGTTATTGAACTAAATATTTTTTTGTTATTGAACTGAAGGGTCTGTTCACTTCGGCTTAATTTCAGTTCAGTTCAGCTTTTAATTAATTTCCTTCAATCATAAAATATTCATTTCAGCTCTATTCAGTTCAGTTTAGCTCCAATCAGTTCAGTTCAGCTCTTTTCAGTAAATGTGAACATGCTATAAATGTTAATTTTTTTAATGTGAGGTGAGCAGGACTTTAGTTTTAGAGCTTTCTTAAACATAAGTAAATTAATTAAATAACTAGTTCTTAAAAAACAGAGAAAAGATGCAAATAAAAAATTATGGGGCAGGCAGTATGAGAGACAGGAAAAATATTTTTTTTTTTATTTTCTTTGAAAGAGGAAACATGTATTTTGAGACAGAAATAATACATACTCCCTCTGTTCCAGTTTACTTGCAACATTTTGACTGGACACACTTGTCGATATACATGTTTGACCATCGATATCTTTTATTATATACTTAGGGGTTGTTTGGTTGACAAAAAAATGGGAAGTTGGAAATCCTAGGAATTGCAATTCTTTACAGTTGTTTGGTTGACAAATTAATGGGAAGTAGAAATTCCCATGAATTTCCACTTCCCACAAAATGGGGGAAGTTAATTACCTAGGGGGACCTAAGTAAGTGGAACTTCCTATGGGAATTTCCACTTCCCTTAGTTAACCAAACACTTTTTAGAATTTCTTAGGAAGTTCAATTTCATGGGAAATCAATTTTCCAAGGAATTTGCAATTCCTACATTCAACCAAACGAGCCCTTATAAAAGCTGTGAAAAGTTTATATTAAGAAACTATACATTAAAATAGATCCAGCAACATCTTACATGACTACATTGACTTTCATATAATAGCTAAAAAAGATGGTCAAAGTGAGATGTATGAATAGTGCAAAAAGTCAAAACGTTGCGAGTAATTTGAGACGGAGAGAGTGTAATAAGATGCAAATAGTATTTCTTATCTAGTTTTTTTTTTTTTTTTTTTTTTTTTTTTTTTTTTTTTTTTTTTTTTTTGGAAGAGTGCTTATAGCAATTTCAATGATTGTAGCTAGGAACTTGCTTATAATATTAAATAAATCCTAGCTGATAGCTGACTATTGGAGCTTGAAAATGCAATTAGTCTGGCAAAGCTAAAATGATTGCAAAAAAAACTTGTCTATAAAAAAATAGAATAAATAAAATGAAATATAAAAAGTTTAATTAAGGAGGTGGAGTTCATTTAAGTAGTAAGATAATAGCTAGTCATTGAAGCTCAAAGTAGCTAAAATGATAATTAGCTTAAAAGCTTATGTAACATGGCAAGCTTATTTGAAAATTAGCTTGTCATTTGAGTTGCTCTTAACCAGCTGATCAGGAGTAGTTAGGAAAACATTATTTAAAATGTTGGACCATGTAGTCCATGTTAATACTTTGATTAGTTCATAAGCAAGGTACCCTCTTAACTACTAATGGATAGGTTAAATTTGTTTTTAAATCGGTACTAAAAAAAATATATAGAACTAAGAATTAGAAGAATTCTCTATAAGGTTATTAAGGCAAAAGTATACCTTGGTAGATTCATGATCTTTCTAAGGTAGTATAAAGTTGTATTAACAATTTAAATTTTATGTACAATAATTGCTATCGGATTGACGAAATGGGGTAATGGGGTATACATTGCTGTTGAGAAGGTCAACATGTTTATATTCAACTTGAGGTAGGAGAAAACGTAAGTGTGTGTAGAGTCTTCTTTTGGTCAAACAAATCTAACAAGATTATGCAAAGTTCAATTCTATTTGGAAATAGATTGTCTATTCATCCTTCAATTTATCCCATATGTCATTAACATCACAATCTTACGGTTCAGTTGCATATTCGATTTAAATTGGTATGTGACTAACTAAATAAAACAGTACATTTGAATCTATTAAACTCTGACTAATTTATCTAACTCTAAATTGTGTCAAGATCCAGAAACTTATACTATTTATGTTTGCTTTAAAGTACGCTCGTAGAAGATAATGATGTACACGAGATTTGATCCTTATACTAACAACACGTCGAAGACTTTAATATAAGTAAACTAGTTGACATCCATCCAATACACTGAACAATAAAAGGCTTTTTTCTATCAGCATTTCAACGTTATCATTAATCAATCTCGAAATATCCCACCACATTACAACAACTACCATACCAATTTGTCCCCATGTAAAACGGTTCTTGTCTATCACCTTCGATGAACTAAAGTTAAAGTAGAACTCTCAAGGAAGACTAGGTTAATTGATTACTATTAATTGTGAAAAAGCTTAAATGAGAACCATATGTGTGAAAATAGATTCTTGCACTGTTGTATCTTACTATCTTATCCCATTCAATTCATTGATAGCCGACGTTTTATAATATAATCTCACGTCCCAAATACGCTATATGTTTTGACCCACTTTCCTTTTCAGCTGCCTCCGTTTTGCCTTTTTCTTTCATTGAAATGGGTCCCCCCTCTTCTGCACAAATGATAGATTGTTAGAATCCAAATCATGCCCCTCTATTCTTATTTTATTTTAGTTTTGGAATATTCTTTTTCCTCTGAATTCGTGGATAATTTTCTTCCAGTGGTGTCAATTCGAATGTCTGGATCGGTCAATCAGGTTCGGCTAATTAGGTCAGTTTGGGACGAGCCTTTCAAAATTGAACTATTGTATGCTATATTATTATGTTTGTATAGTTCGAAATTTTATATTGGCTTTTTTTTGGTCCGGTAGGATTTTGAAAAAGAGGGAGACCTTTCACCGGGACCGTCTGTAATTATTGTAATCAATTATTTAATATACTTAAATAACCTACGTGAACTTATAAATTATTGGGGCATAATGATTAGTTTTGAGTGGAAGTAAAAGATTCAAATCTCGGGCTCTCTAATATGTTTGGTCAAGATCTGCCCATTGTTTTGAAACCTCTAGTTCCGTCCATCTGACTTTTTGTCTTTCTTACTACAGCGGTCATTTGAAAAATGACTACCATATTATTTTAATGATATATAATATGATCGGTTCATATTTTCACGTTATAAAATGACCACAATTACTCTTATAATATCTCTACAATGTAAGTATAAATTTTGAAAATTTTTATCGTACATAAAATAATTATTTTTTGAGAAACTATAAAATAAAAATAAAAATTACATAAAGAAACAAAATTTTTGATAACTAAAAAATAGTTGATAATGCTATTTAATACCATTAATAAAGTAAAAATAATTAATTACTTGGAAAAAATATGTCATTATGATTTTTTAATCATTAAAATATTATGGTAGTCATATTTCAAAAGGCTAACGTTTCATAAGAAGTTGGCCTTACAAAGTTTAATAATATCAACTTTATTTATTCTATTTTGTATACATTTAATTAAATTTATAACATAAAACTAGTTCTCGTTCCACAATAACTAAGATTTTTCACAAAGTTTAAGATACTCCCTCTATTTTTAGTTACCCGTGTTGGAATTTTTGCACTATTTAAATAATTCACTTGGGCCAACATTATTAGTGATTTATACATACAATCATGTGGTATTTGTTGAAATCACCTTAATGAATGTATATTTTTCGAATATCAGAAAAGAGTGAGAGATAACTTAAGTGGTTAGAATTTTCTCTCGATTTCAGATTCATGGGACCAATTCTCATCATACGCCCTTGGGCTCTTTAAAAAAAAATCAATTTTTTAAAATTTATACTTATTGATAATTAAAGAAATTATTAGTCATGCACTCATGCGGTGGCATACATACCCGATCTATTTGGGTCACTTAAAGAAAAAGAGGAAGTAAAGTTGAGTTAGGGTTTGTTCTCATTGACTGAGCTCAGCTAAACTGAACTGCTCAGCTAAACTGAACTGAACTGAGCTCAGCTGAACTGAATTGCACTGAATCGAACTGAACTGAATTGAATATTTTATAAGAGAAGGAAATTAGAAGCTGAATTGAGCTGAGCTGATCTGAACTGAACTGAATTTCAACGTATGAGAACAGGTCCTTAGTTTATAATGTGGATGAAAAAAGTGAGGATTTTAATGGTGAGGAGGGGGGAGGGGGGATGGGTGCATTTATTTAATATAAACCCAAAAGCCACAGGTGGTTTTGCAATAATATTAGTGGTCCCTTGCTATTTTTAAGAGTGTGCTAACTATAACTCCCTCCGTTTTTTTTTATGCATCACTTGGGAATGCACATAGTTTTAGGAGATAAATATAATATTGTGAGTGGGTGAATAAATTATTATAATAAAAGTATGATGGGGACCATGAAAGAGAAAGTATGTGAGAGAGAATAGATATTTTATTATTTAAGTGAGGACATAGAAGAGAGAGAAATGATAAAATAATTTGAGTGGGGTTTAAAGTAAGAGAGAGAAATAATAAAATATAGTATAACTTTACCAAATATAAAAGTGATGCATATAAAAAAAAAACACCCGTAAAAGGAAAGTGATGCATATAAAAAAAACGGAGGGAGTAAGAAGCATATCAAAATGCAAAAACTAAGAGAGTATTTTTCTTCAATCGCAACATTTAGAATAATACGAGTACATTATTTACAATTTGCAATTTACACTATTATCGTCTTTTGTAATTTATAAGTGAAGAATTATACAATCAGATCTTGTGATATTTGTTTCAATATTATAATATATTCATTATAAAAGATAAATAGATAAATATATCAATGATATAAGTTGCACATTGAAAAATTAGCGTGAAAAATAACAATATTTTATAAGGAGCTTAATGATGTCAGTCTAGAGATATATACCACGAATGTTATTTATTTGAAAATAACCTTTAGCAATTTTTTTTTACAACAAAAATGGTCACACACATATGTATGAAGTATAACAATTAGCACTGTCAAAACGGTTTGACAGTGCGGTTTCGGTTCGGTTTGAAATCGGTTCGGTATTCAATCGGGTTGGTTTGGAATCGGTTTAATTGTCTCACGGGTCAGTTTTGATTCGGTTTAAATAGTTATCGGTTTCGGTTTATTCTTAAGCGGTTTTAATTCGGTTCGGGTTGTAAACAGTCCGGGTAGTAAACGGTTCGGTGCAGACAGGTTGCGGTTTGTTAACGGTGCGGTGTAAACGGTTTTTATCCCGATTCAAACAGTTTCGGGTTGGAAACGGTTTCGGGTTAGAAACAGTTCGGTTCTTTTTTGGTTCATTTTATAACTGGTTCGGTTCTTTTTCGGTTCAGTTTTTAACTGGTTCGGTTCTTTTTCGATTCAGTTTATAACTGGTTCGGTTCTTCGATGGTGTAACCACTTTAACATTATTCATATCGGTTCCATTTCAAGTTTACTAAATTACGGTTCGGGTCGGTTTTCGGTTTCAAAAAATAAATTGTTTATCGAGTTGTTTGGATTCGGGCAGTTAAATGGTTTTGGTTTGAAATTTGATAGTACTTGCTAACCTTTTGCGTTCACAAGTTTTATATAAAGTCGCGAATCATTTCATATTTACTATTTAGGCATCATATTATAAACAAATTTTCATTGATTTTATAAATACATATTATGTTCTGTTTCAAGTTTAGTCATACTAATCTTACTAGTTTATTACGAAGTAGATTATAAGAGTTAGTGTATTAATGTATTATTGTGTTTACAATTAGGTTATTATATGCTTCTTATTTAACCATTTATATACATGACTAGAGGCAGTAGTGTTGCTAATAGTGGCAGGGCCTAAGCCTGCTTGTTTTGCTCTTGTTTGTGAACACTGATTATCCTTAATGAATGATTTGCCTTGCTATTTTTAAAAAAATATTCTAAGATTTCTAATATTTAATCCATTTAATTATATTCCCGTCAAAAAAAAAAATCCATTTAATTATATAAAAAAGTTTGTAAACGGTTCGATTTAAAAGCGGTTTGGTTCATAAACGGTTCGGTTTATAACCAGTTCGGTTTACAAACAGTTTGGTTTTTAAATGGTTCGGTGCAAACGGGTAGCAGTTTGCTAACGGTTCGGTGTAAGCGGTTTTTTGCCAGTTTAAACGGTTTCGGGTTAGATACGGTTCGGTTCTTTTTCGGTTCGGTTTTCTTTCAGTTCGGTTTATATTTGGTTCAGTTTGTTAACGGGTTCAGTTCTTATACGGTTTGACATTATTCGGGTCGATTCGGTTTCGGGTTTACTAAAATACGGATCGGGTCGGTTTTTGGTTTCAAAAAAATCGGTTTTTAATTGGTTCAGTTCTCATTTGGGTCGGTCGGTTTCGGGCAGTTAAACGGTTTCGGTTTGAAATTTGACAAGGTTATCACTTAATATAAGTATATAGCATTATAGCTCGGCTAACGAAGAGAAAAACCTAAACCTTAGGATTTTGGTAACATTGAGAAATTTCAAAAATAGTAACCTTGTGAGGTAATGCAAAAAGGTTTTATTAGAAACTAGTGAAACAACATTTATGATTTCAACTTATAATAGACTACGGATTTCTTATAAAGGTAATAAAGATCACTAAATTGTTATAGACAGGATCATCAATCAATAGGGATATGTTTAATGAAAATGAATCCCTACCTTATAAAAAGTAGAAAATAACTCTTAGGAATAGTGTGCTACCAATTATACCCTCAAAAATGTGTACCAAATTGTGTGCAAAATGTGTATTTACTTTTTTACCCTCATTAATATGTTTACAATCATTAATATATTTAATGCCTTTTTTCTTTATTCATATATCATCAATTAATTCAGTTTTTTTAAACAAAAAACATGTAATGTTTTTTTTTTTAATAAAAAAATTCTAATGTTTTACACTTCATATGATTTTATTATTATTTAAAAAGAAAAAAAAATTGTATATACAAAGAGACGGTTTATAACCAAGATACTGTTTATTTTTACTCTTTTGTAATTGCTCTTCTTATTTACTATCTTGTTGTCCTCACTATCGTTAAGGTTTATTAGCTTTTGAATTGTACATATAAAAAACATAATAGAATTTGAATGAGATTCATATTAAATAGTACAGTGATATTAGAGCATACGTATGTTATCAAGAGGTATAAAGAACTTAAAATTTCTAAAATCAAGGGAAATCAATCGATGACAGGAAAAAAAATAGCTGGTATTAATTATTGAGAGAATTTAAGATAGAGGATAAAATATATATGGAAATTTTGACTTTTACCACCAAAAAATTTGGACAAATTGTTTTTTAGCACCTACTCTTTTAAAAGTTGTATTTTACCACCAAATAAAGTTCTAAAAATTGTTTTCACCACTTACCGTTTAGAAAACCGTTAAATCTAACGGAATTTTTTTGAATTCTTTGATTTTCGTGCCTAAAATATGTTTTTCATAGGTTTAGGAGGGCATTTTTGCCCAATGGGTCCAATTTGAGGTCAAAATTGATAAAAATTGATCGAAAATACCTCATTTTGCGTGTTTAAAAATACATCGAATTGCGTGAACACGCAAAATGAGGTATTTCGGATCATTTTTTATCAATTTTGACCTCAAATTGGACCCAAAGGGCCAAAATGCCCCCCTAAACTTATAAAGAACATATTTTGGGCACGAAAATCGAAGAATTTTTTTTAACACCGTTAGATTTAACGGTTTTCTTAACTGTAGGTGGTGAAAACAATTTTTAGAACTTTATTTGGTGGTAAAATACAACTTTTAAAAGAGTAGGTGCTAAAAAACAATTTGTCCAAATTTTTTGGTGGTAAAAGTCAAAATTTCCAATATATATTATTAAGTTTTTAGCTGCAACATATTACATACTATTACTCCATAGTCCATATGACCACAGGTCACAGTTCACAAAAAAATCTTGAAGAAAAACACGCTAAAAATATTACACTAAAGGCATGTTCATATTTACTAAACTGAGCTGAACTGAACTGATTGGATCTGAATTGAACTGAACTGAATTGAGCTGAAATGAATTTTTTATGAGAGAAGGAAATTAGGAGCTGAACTGAACTAAACTTATTGGAGCTGAACTGAACTGAACTGAACTGAAATTAAGTAAATGTGAACAGACCCTAAGTATTATTGAAATATGCACATCAATTAAGCTAAGAGTTCTAAACTAACACTCGACGCTTAAAATATGAAGGGATGCAAATCAATTAAATATTACTCCCTCCGTCCCAAAAAGAACGACCCATTTGGCCAAAACTTTGTCCCAAAAAGAATGACCCATTTGCATTAAAACACCCACCAATTTGCTACAATATTTGTGGAAAATTAGCTTCCCCATATAAAAATATGATTTTTCATGTTATTTTATTACTTTCTCTCTCTATTTTTTTACAAACCCCATGTAAACTTCCTTAATACTCGCGTAATCAACCCAAATGGGTCGTTCTTTTTTGGGATGGAGGGAGTGAAGGAAACTATTTCCGTAGCTTTTCCATTCCATTAAGCTATCAATATATACAATATACAAGCCTTGACTCAAGGCACTAATTTAGCTACAAACTAGGAAACAGATATAAACAAAGCACAATACTAGGAAATAGAATATATACAAAGTCAATGATATATTATTCTAATATATCTTAACACACCCCCTTAGTCAAAGCGGGAGGAGGACGGACGTTTAGACTATCCCGAAAATCTTCAAATAATACCCGTGGTAGCCCTTTCGTGAAGATGTCCGCAATTTGGTGTCTAGAAGGAACATGATGGACTCGTACCTCACCTCTAGCCACTTTTTCCCGAACAAAAAGAATGTCCATCTCAATATGCTTGGTACGCTAATGATGTACCGGATTACCCGAAAGGTAAATAGCACTCACATTATCACAATATACCAAGGTTGCTTTCTTAATCGGACAATGTAACTCCAAAAGTAAATTTCTGAGCCAACATGACTCGTAAACGACATTAGCAACGCCCCTGTACTCTGCCTCGGCACTAGACTTAGATAGAGTAGCCTGTCGTTTGGAAGACCAAGAAATCAAATTATCACCCAAATACACACAATATCCGGATGTGGAGCGTCTCATATCCGGACACCCGGCCCAATCTGCATCTGTATATGAGACAAGAGATGAAATAGATGATGGATACAGATGCAAACCATGATCAATAGTGCCCTGTACATAACGAATAACCCGTTTGAGAGCAGCCATATGCTTCTCTTTCGGATCATGCATATGTAAGCAAACCTGTTGGACCGCATATGATATATCCGGTCTAGTAAATGTGAGGTATTGCAAGGCCCCTGCAAGACTACGATACAATGTAGGGTCGGCAGTAGGTGAACATGTAGAACTGTCCTTCGGTTTCACCTCCACAGGTGTAGTCGAAGGTTTACACGAAGCCATCCCTACACGGTCAATAATTTCCTCTGCATATTTTCGTTGTGACAAAAATAATCCACCCTTATGTCTTGTCACTGCTATGCCAAGAAAATAATTAAGATGACCCAAGTCCTTCATAGCAAATTCCGAGCTAAGAAGGGACATAATAGAACGCCGCAGAGTATCAGAAGAAGCAGTAAGAATAATGTCATCAACATATAAAAGCAAATAAGCCACATTGTTCCCTTGACGATAAATAAAAAGGGAACTGTCACTCTTACTATTAGTAAAACCAATAGTAGCAACAAAATCTGCAAACCTCTTATACCACGCCCGGGGTGCCTGCTTAAGACCATATAAAGAACCTCGCAATAAACACACATAATCAGGGTGAGTTTTATCACGGTATCCAAGGGGTTGATGCATATAAACTGTCTCCTGAAGTTCACCATGTAGAAAAGCGTTCTTAACATCAAGTTGATGTATCGACCAAGCTTTAGACAAAGCAAGGCTAAGAACAGTACGAATAGTAGCCGGCTTCACAACCGGGCTAAAAGTCTCTCCACAATCAATGCCAACCTGTTGTGTTTTGCCATCACTTACAAGACGGGCTTTATGCCTCTCAAAATAACCGTCAGATTTCACCTTATGAGTAAAAATCCACATAGAACGAATAACATTAACATCAGGCGGACGGGGCACCAACTCTCACGTCTTATTATTAATAAGAGCATTATATTCATCATCCATGACCAATTTCCAATTCGGGTCATTTAAAGCAGAAACGGGGTTACGGGGCAAAGGGGATTTCGTAACATTAGTCGTCATAGCACTGAAATTTTTATATTTTGGGTTGGGCTTGACTATACCATTTCGACTACGAGTGACAATAGTGGAAGGAGTAGGCTGTGGAATTGAATGAGAAAGGAGAGGAGCCGTGGAAGCATTTGGGTCAACTAGTTGGGTAGGACCCAACTGGGCCGTGGCTAATTGAACAGGCCCACGGTCCAGTGGGGCCCTATTCTGCCCACTAGTGACTTGCGTGCTAGGAGGAGATGAGGGAGGAGTTGGGCAGCGAACTGGGCTCATAGGAGAGGTAGGGGAGGGAGGCCCAGTCCGTGTATAAGTAGGAGAAGAGTGGGCCGTTTCTGACAGCCCAATTTGAGGAGATGGGGGAGAGGATTGGGCCGTTTGTGGCAGCCCAGCAGAGTGCAAATGATGTGCAACATATGGGGTTAGTCCATCATCCAAAAAATCATAATCATGGGAAGAGGGATTATGCAATTTTGCAAAAGGAAAAACACTCTCATCAAACATGACATGCCGACAAATAATTATCTTATTAGAAGACAAATCAAAGCATTTGTAACCTCTATGATTCGGTGGATATCCCAAAAAAACACACGATGTTGATCTAGGTTGAAGTTTGTTAATAGTGGTAGAGGGAAACAACGGATAACACAAACACCCGAAAACACGTAAGTGAGAGTATGAAGGGTCCTTTTGGTATAGGACTTGGATAGGAGACTTATATTCTAGCAATTTACTTGGTAGAATATTATGAAGATATGTTGCCATTTGCAAAGCATGATGCCAAAAAAACGGGGGTAAAGAAGCATGAGAAAGAAGAGTACGAATGATATTATTTAATGATCTAATTTTTCTCTCGGCCTTACCATTTTGTGACGAGGTATGGAGACAAGAAAGACGGAAAGACATGCCATTAGACTCACATAAAGCCCAAAAGGGACCATTATCATATTCCCGCCCATTGTCACATTGAAAAGTTTTAATAGGTCGTTCAAATTGGGTACGAATAAATGCTTGGAAAGCTAAAATTTTGTCAAACACATCCGACTTTTTAGCTAAGGGAAAAGTCCACAAAAATTTCGAATAATCATCCAAAACAAGCATATAATAATGATGACCCAAAGAACTTAAAACCGGAGATGTCCATAAATCACTATGAATAATATCAAAAGGCATAGAAGTACTAGAATTCGAAGAAATAAATGGCATTTTAATGTGTTTCCCTAGTACACAAGAATGACAAATACTAGCACTAGAATTACGAGTACATTCAATGCTTTTATTATTACGAAGAGCCTTTAAAATAGAAGAACCCGGGTGTCCCAATCGATCATGCCAAAGTGAGGAAGCTAAAGCGGTGAAGGTTGAAGGAGTTGAAATTTTGAAAGTGGTAGTAAGAGGATAAATATCTCCTTGGGTATCACATCTCATTATTGGCATCCCCGTCCGATAATCCTTCACAGAAAAACCATAAGGGTCAAACTGAAGGGTTTTATAGGTACTACGCAGCGGAAATAACATGAATCATATTCATATAGTACCTAATCCAAGGATCTAATGCATAACACATAAAGCACAAATAATCGTACCTTTGAAGCGTGATTCCACGTGCGATCGAGAAAGAACAAAAGGAGATAAAGAACCTCAAACGTGATTCCTCTACTTGGTCCACGGACACAGATTAAGACCTCCACTAATGCTAGTTAGTCGCGAAAGAACACTTCTATCGACCTTCTACGGAGATGAACGAACGATCAACTAGCCAAGAACCACCGCGCAACACCACGTGGCCACTAGGGGTGGCCGGCCGTGGGTGAGAGGGGAGTGAGAGGGGTGTGCGTGTGAGAGGGAAAGAGTGAGGGCTTTTGGATGATGGTTGCTTGATTCACAATTCACTGTATGTCAATTGTGACTTGTATCATCAACCCTAGGCAAGGCTATTATTTATAGATCGTATCTCTAAATAATAGTCCAAGTCCAAATCCAAGCCCAATTCCTAATCCCACTCAAACTATACTTAGCCCACTCATGCTTATGACTAATAAATTGCTCATGAGGCCCATTAATGGGCCTCTAACTTGCTTAACCCAATACCCTTGTGTGTGACCAATATAGGATCCATTCTAAAGGGCTTTGGGCTATTTGACTAGCCCAAAGATCATCTCTCATAGTCTAGCAACAGAGGATGACGCCCCAATAGAATGAACTTATTATCTCCATAATAGTGATCCTTGATATATCTAGTAATTGCACTTATCGAAGACATAACTCCTTCAATCTCCCACTTGTCCGAGACAAGTGCGCAATATTCAAATTCCTTAAGTCATTTTGTGTCGATTTGATAATATGATTGCATCTTATGCGATCAATATTAATCTACAAATCATTTCTTGAAATCCGAGTTAGAATAACAAAACAAATGGTTACTATGTAATCCATTTGAGCACGGCCATGCATTTTCTGAATTCTCCCTCTTCAAGGGGCCAAGACACATTCCTAATTAAATAGGTAGACTCAATCCAATCTTGTGGCAACCAAAGCTCCCACTCAACTTCTGAAATAACCAGGAAACATCCTTTATAATCTCCAGTTACGGGAAGACGTTTGAATGTACCACAGTTATATCATCCATTGAATGAAACCAATGTTCCACTCATGTCAAAGGAATCCACTAATATATCCGGAAGTTCTATACTTGAACTTCAAAGTAGGTCTATAGTTCGATCCTGCATCATTCATGCATATCCATGTGATTGACCGAGCATTATCACTATGCTCCTATAGCCCATGAAACCGAGCTATCCAATCAATCTTACATGCTAGTCCATTCATTGAAATCATTTATGTCCACTTTAATGATTTCGAACTAGGAACTTAAATAATATGTGGATTTTGTTCACCTGTGGGGTTTCATACACCAGGTCTCTATCTAATAGATAACCTGATGAGCCCATCAATCCATAATTATTTTGGACATTTTATTTAATCTTGAAACCACGATCAAATAAGATTGAAACTTTGTTTCAATTGATAAACATAATTCTACAAGCTAATGTATTTACTTTTGTAATATGCTTTCTCAAAACATACACAACTAAAATTACATAACTTGCTTCAATCCAAGAACCTTAGCATGACTTTCATACCTTGGTCATGGAAGGGGTTTTGTAAGTAGAGTTCATGAGACATTCTCATAAACATGAACTTTGCAATTTCTAAATCTTATAATCATTTTCATCTCCATACACTAAGAATTTTCCTTCACCCTTTTGCAAGGAATTTAGGAATTTCTAATTTGTATTCCAACGTTACATTGGAGTTCGATTGAAATCTATCATCACTAGTTATTTAAAACACGTGAATCAAATAGTCGAGTATAGTCCATGGCATGCATGATGAATCCTTTGCGAATAGCATAAGGATCATCACTCAAAGTCTTAATTTCATCAACCTTTCTCAAGGTATTGAATCATTGAGCAACGTGCCATGTCACATGGGATTGAAACTCCTTTCAATATAATGTTAAACCTAATAAGAATCTTATCAATATAAGCTTCTTAACCAAAACTCAAAAATCCTTCGAGACCTATCTCTACAGATCTTGAATCCCAAATGTGCTCATCATCCTCTTCAAGGTTTATCATACAAATGCATTACCCACCACTTGACTCTTCAAGCAATGAATAATTGCTCTTTATATTAGACCAAGAAGACTTCATAGCTCCCACTAAACATCTTGTACATACAAGACCTTTTCTTCATTTTACGAGAACATCAAACGATTTGAATAACTCATAAAATTAAGAACATTAACTCCCTGATGCTAACTTCAATCTAATATTGATCTTTTAGGCATCCCTAGGATTATTGGATCTTCAACTTTTGATTGTATCATATGCAAATCTTCTTTCATGAACAATTTCAAGAGAGTGTTTTGAAATCCATCCACCAAATCTTATAAGGTAGAAATCACTAAATATCTTTAATAGATCTTTGCAACATTTAAAGGTTTCATCGTAATCATAGTCATACTATGAATTAGTTGAATCCTTTAACAAGTTTTTGCTTTAGTTAGAAAACATTTTTCTTTCTTGTCTGCTTTGCTTACAATGGGTTTCACCCAATTTAGGCAAATTATTCAAGTGTCATACACTTGCTTACAGATTTAGAATCTATTTCAGATTTCCTGGTTTTAAACCACTTGGAGTTATAACTTGTCAAATCATCTTTATTACTTGCATAATCATAACGTTCCAAAATAAATATTTAAGAACTCTTAGTCAATATGAAATCATATTTCTTTGTCTAAGTTTTACATATGCTAGTCATCATTGTGGGTTTTTATGCAACAATTGAAACTCATACAACAACTTTGTTTAGTTTTCAATGAGAAACGACAATAGAGGATGTGCACTTGGAATGTACTACCTTCGACACATGGTTATTAATCCCATTACACATAATGAGACCACGCGTTGTCATTTGTAACATGAGGTGAATCATGCTCATATTGTTGCTTTTATTCGATAACTTCTCAAATTTCTTCGAGATTTTCGAAATCACTTTTCTTGAACTCTTTCAAGGCTCTCGAACTTTTCGAGGTTCTTATACTCCCACTTACCTTTTGAGGAGGCATATTTAGCATAGGGTGAACCAACCAAGGTTTTGAACCATGTTTGTTTGTTGCTTTTCTCGAACTCTTTTGAGATTTACACTACTCCCACTTGACCTTTTGGAACAATTTCCATAAGGGCACCTACTTGAGCAACAAACATTTTGTGCTAAGTATGGTTGTGTAGTAGTACCCCTTGCTGTATATAGGAATCGAGTGTGCATTAAACGTTTTAATACATGTTTTATTCCTTGCTTTGTAGAAAGACTTAATAAGAACTTTTCTTAACCATATCACATATGAAGCTTTTGCTACATTTTGATTTGACCTATGTAATTTTGTTTAGTGTTGTAGCTTATCTTAAAAGTGTATCCTTTGAACAATGGTTGGAAGATAGGTAATTTACATCCATTATCAAAATATATCTCATATAGATTGATAGCTTCCTTCATAAACACTTCACAAGGTCTTCTTTTGGACTTTGTTGTAAAACGATTTCACAACTCTTGGATGTTTATCAATGTCTTGGCTTAAATTCTCATTATTACGATCATATCGCAATACTTTGAATGTGTTGCCAATACATGTCTCGACTTAAATTTTCACAATTACAATCATATTGTAGTGTAATCATTATCTTGTCAAGTTGATACTGAACTTCATACTAAACATTTTGAACATTTCAAAATTTTCACTCTTATGTTTCAACTAAGCACAAGTAGTGATCATATCATAAATGAAGTTTCATTGTCGTCTCTAACCTTTGAACCTTTGGTTTTCTTACATCGATATGTATTCGACATTGAGTTCGCATCATCATTTCTCTAAATGGTGACTTAGTCAAAATTTCAAATTAGAATGATATTTACATATATCAATAGATTCACAATCTAATGATATTGAAAGTCCATCCCTTTGGATCTTCCGCATGCAATTTTCATTTTCATTTGAATTAATTGACATATTAGAGACAATTTATATATATAGAAATTGTTTAATTATTTCTATCATATAGAATTTTAAACCTATTTAGCAATTCAAAACACATTATGACTCAATGAAGCATAGAATAACATTTATTCCACGTTTTGAATCTTCGTTTTGATAATGGCAAGAATGAATAACATTTATTTAATTCTAGCCAATTATTAGTGGTGAAATACTGGTTCTACTTGTAAACTTGTAGATACTACTTGTGAAGTAGCAACATTTGCTTCTAAACTTGTAGATATATTTCTCCTTTAGCAATAACTTCTTCCTTTAGTTCAATCACATTGTGCAATGAGTGATCTAAACAAGACATCATATGTCCAAGAAGTAGCAATATGCCAAATCAATTTCTATAATATAATTCTTAAATTGGAACATTTCCATTCTTTTACCTTCCAACTATATGAGGTAGTTTCTAATCAATTGGAATTGGTCCATTTAATTTGAAACATTTGTTGTTCATAACAACTTTTAGCATATAAGTAGTTCTAGGTTTGAGAAGTAGCAACTTGTTTGCATTTCTTGGCCTATAACTTCTTAATGCAATCCTCATATATTCCTAAACCTTTCCCTTTGAGCCATTTAGAACATTTCTCTTAGCTTCAAAATGATGCTTCTTTAAGCACTTTTCATGATTTTGCTAAGTCTATTCTATCATTATTTATATTTGAGTTTAATCAAGTATTAAACTCTATATAAAGTAGATGAAGAATACTGTTATTTGATCAACTTTTGATCATAGAGATTTCCAATCATTTTCTTATATTCAATCATATTGAAGATAAGAGATTTTATTGGACTTGTACACTTGTCTTTTGAGGGATTGTACCTCTCATCTCATTGTATCCCTTGAAACATTTTTCAAAATGAAGATGTGTTGGCATTTTACTCAAACATTTTGAATAAAACCAACCTTAGACATGTGACATGAATTTCTAAAACTTGCCTTTTAGAACAATCTTAGCAAAATTGGGATATAGGTTTATGGATTATCTTTTAAACTCTTTTGAGAACGTTTCTCAACTTTATTTTCAATCGAGGAGATTATATATAATAATAAAATTAGAACGACATGTTACTAATAAGTAAACACAAAATTCAATTATGTTTAATAAATTTAAAGTACCATAAGCGAATTAAATTTGGTAACTTTAAAACACTCTATTCAATTTAAGTGATCCCAACTTGAATTAAGTGATTCCAAGATCCTTTATTCGTGCAATAATTAACCGGACTGAGGCCCTGCCATCAACCATTACATTTTCAAGGTGAGTAAACTCTTTACTGATTACAACTCTTGTAACTCTTGGTTGAATAATTAACCATCACATGTTTAATTATTACCCTTAGCTTCAAGGTTCTAAACTGATCTTTAGGTAACCTTGTTGAATATAACCAATTAAAAGTGTAGAACGTGATCTACCCCCACTTCCCCAAGATATATTATGATGCTCTGCTGAGGCCGACCCATCACAAACGATCAAGGTTTTCGTCGGGTTTTTAATTGGAAAAGCTGCATCAATATTACTGGGATCTAGATTTATTATGTTGTGATTAAATAGTGAACTCTAGCGCATCATCACAAAACATCAATAAAATCTAACATGCATAAAATACTGAATGCATAAATAAGACATAGCATGGCCCCTAATCCTAAGAAAACTAATGAAGTAAATGCTCCCACTTGAATCATCATGGATCGCACCCATCTTGCTCCTTTGGGCCTTTACTTCATGGGCTTCTTGGATTAACTGCAACCTGTAATTCTATTCTATTCTATCTACTACTTAAATAAAATAAAATAAAATTACAAAATACTTTATCGGTACGTAGACCGTACTAAGATTACAAAAATACATCACGATGCGCAGATCGTATTTAGCAATCTACTGGGCCATACTAGTCATTATATAGCAATAAACAACATCATATATTATAAAATTGCCACATAATAAATCACTCATCATGCTTTCCTAAACTATAACATCTGATGATCATAATGAAGGAAACATGGCATCTAAATATCTCATATTTTAATGAAAGCAATTAGATAATATCATATATTATTCATGATCATCAATAAAATATCATATATTCTAAATTAGTCATGAGATAGAATCAAATCTTATTTTAATCTTAAAAGATAAATCATATTTATCCTCAAGGATTATCCTAACAAAGTTAGGAAATTCTATCCTAATTACTAGCCAATCACAATATTTTAAATCAATTATATCCAAAAATAATTATGGGATAATCACATTATTTAAATCAATTATTATCCTTTTGGAATATGCTCAGAATATCCTAACAAATCTTATCCATAATTAACTACTTTAATTTAGGATAATTACCAATTTAACAACTTAAATATGGATAATATCAAATATAACAACTTTTGAATATTTGATTTTATCCTAAAATAAAAGATTTTATCCAAATAAAACCAATTTTATCTTTTAAAATAAAAGATCATATTTTCAAAATATTTTAACTTATCCAAAATAAAACTGATTTTATCTCAAAATAATTCGTAATTATCCTGAAATAATTTTCAAAAACTAATTTTTTTTTCTTGAAAAACCGTGCACCAGCCACCGTGGTGTGGCCAGCCTAAGCCGGCCACGGTGGCCGTACACCTTGCGGTGTACGCTGCCAAAGCAGCGGTGCAGCAGCAGCGGCAGCAGTGCCGCGCAGCCCTTGCACGGTGCTGCTGTCGTTGCCTTGCTGATTCGACGTCCTGCCCCACCCCACCTCCCTCCGAACCACCTGCAGCGGTAGCCGCCGTGGCTGCGCCACCCAGCCGCGGCTGCCACGCATAAAATTCCTTTTTTTTTTTATGATTTAAATTAAAACAAAACATTTTTGTTAAAATTAAATTAACTTAATGTGGTCCTTTTAATTTCAAAATTAAATCATATTCAATTTCAAAATTAGGGTTCTTCATGAATTTTAATCCCCAATTCAATTTAACTCTTAAATTGAATAATTTGATAATGAAAAATTCATAATTAATCATTAAAACAAATAGATTAAAATCATGAAGTATGAAACAATCGAAATTATTCAAAACCAAAACACAAAATCAAAATTTTAGGGTTTAGGGTTTCGAAATTTTCGAATTTAGGGTTAGGGTTTTCGAAATTTCGAGCATAATAGGGCAAAAAACGGATCTCTTCATGGCTATTTTGAGCATTATTAATTCACATTTAATCAATTCCAAGAGTTAAATCACATTTAATATAATAATTGAACCATAATTAATTATTCTCCCTCCTAATTGAATTAAAATTGTGGATTATCAAATAATTATTGGCAATATGCGTAAATGCAATAGGCTAACTGATACCACTGAAGGGTTTTATAGGTACTACGCAGCAGAAATAACATGAATCATATTCATATAGTACCTAATCCAAGGATCTAATGCATAACACATAAAGCACAAATAATCGTACCTTTGAAGCGTGATTCCACGTGCGATCGAGAAAGAACAAAAGGAGATAAAGAACCTCAAACGTGATTCCTCTACTTGGTCCACGGACACAGATTAAGACCTCCACTAATGCTAGTTAGTCGCGAAAGAACATTTCTATCGACCTTCTACGGAGATGAACGAACGATCAACTAGCCAAGAACCACCGCGCAACACCACGTGGCCACTAGGGGTGGCCGGCCGTGGGTGAGAGGGGAGTGAGAGGGGTGTGCGTGTGAGAGGGAGAGAGTGAGGGCTTTTGGATGATGGTTGCTTGATTCACAATTCACTGTATGTCAATTGTGACTTGTATCATCAACCCTAGGCAAGGCTATTATTTATAGATCGTATCTCTAAATAATAGTCCAAGTCCAAATCCAAGTCCAATTCCTAATCCCACTCAAACTATACTTAGCCCACTCATGCTTATGACTAATAAATTGCTCATGAGGCCCATTAATGGGCCTCTAACTTGCTTAACCCAATACCCTTGTGTGTGACCAATATAGGATCCATTCTAAAGGGCTTTGGGCTATTTGACTAGCCCAAAGATCATCTCTCATAGTCTAGCAACAGAGGATGACGCCCCAATAGAATGAACTTATTATCTCCATAATAGTGATCCTTGATATATCTAGTAATTGCACTTATCGAAGACATAACTCCTTCACAAACTCTACGGTTACACAGTTATCAGTGGTGAACTTCCTAACAGAAATTAAATTTTTAATTATTTTAGGAGCATGAAGCACATTATTAAGGGACAAAGGTGGGTTCGGGGAAGGCAAAGTAATATGATCACAACCATGAATTAGAATTGTATGACCACTACCAACAACAATCCATTATGATGATTGCTCAAATTAAAATAAGACGAGAGATTACGGTTGGAGGATGTCATGTGTGAGGTTGCACCGGTGTCCATGTACCACGAGGGATCGGGTTGGCTTAACATCATGGTGTGCATAGCCGATTCAATATCCGTCGGGACAAAAGGCATGGACTGCTGCTGTTGCGGACCACCCATGTAGGCTTGCTGTGGGCGTGGGCCCAAAACCCCCTGCTGCTGCCAAACACCTTGCTGCTGCTGCTTGTTTGGGCCTTGTTGCCTAGCCCAACCTTGGGTGGGAAATGGGCAAGGAGGTGCAGCCCAAGGAGCCCAACCCCAAGGTTGGTACGCTTGCTGCCAAGGTGGAGGGGCAGCCCAGGACTGTTGCTGCTGTTGCAGACCACCGCGGCTGGGCTGCTGTCCACCGGAGTTCTGGCCGCCGCCACTTCCGCCAGGCCCCCTGATTTTTTCTGATTTTTGGTTTTGCCCCGAGACATACCCGAATCACCCCCGAAACTAGCAGCATCACGAGGAGCACTTACTACCATAGCTGAAGCCGACGCCATAGCAGCCTTCTTTGCCAAGCCTGCCTCCTCCAACGTGAGCATTGAGCGGGCTTGGTGAAATTGAGGAAGAGGATTACTTTGCCTTATCAAAGTTGCAACCCCATTATACGGTTTGGATAAACCGGAGACCAATTGAAGGACAAGGCGGTTGTTATCCACCGGTGCTCCAACATTCTTCAATTGATCGGAGAGACTCTTGAGACGTTGACAATACGCCGAGATGTTAGGGAAATCCTCCATATCAGTGTTAGAGAATTCTTGTTCAAGAGTCACGGCACGGGAATTTTGATTGTCTTGGAATATGTTTTTGAGCCTATCCCAAGCCTCCATTGCCGTTGAATCAGGTTCCATGATTGTGTGCATAAGGTCCCTCGATATTGTGGAATAAATCCACCCAAGAACGAGTGCATCCAATGTCGACCATAGCTCTTTTTCCTCCAGGGTCGAAGGAGCAGCCACCTTCTCTTTCGGAGCAATAATATGGTCTAGAACCTTGTGAGAACGAGCATTAATTTTGAAAAGTTCTGCCCAAGCAGAGTATTCAACGTTCGCCATTTCAAGAGTAATAGGAATGTTGCTTTTGATATTCGACACTGTGAAGGCCGGATGAAAAGTGTGTTTGGATTCGGCCATGGCTGCAGTGTAGAAATGATAAGAGAAGAAGAAGGAGAAGAGAAGGGAGAAGAGAAAGAATGGCGGAACAGGACAGTAGGGTGCAGCGGAAGAAAAACCCTATACTGATGATACCATGAAGGAAACTATTTCCTTAGCTTTTCCATTCCATTAAGCTATCAATATATACAATATACAAGCCTTGACTCAAGGCACTAATTTAGCTACAAACTAGGAAACGGATATAAACAAAGCACAATACTAGGAACTAGAATATATACAAAGTCAATGATATATTATTCTAATATATCTTAACAGGGAGTACTTAATAATAATTTTGAAATAACACTATCAAACTTTTTAGGGTTTTAAAAAATAATTGTCTTAAAATATTTTGGTGGCTTTCTTATACTATTCTACAAATATACCACATAGACACATAAACTAGATAGTGTACGTATTAAAATTGCCAGGTCTACCACTTAAACCAACGATATAAATGCATGTCAATACAAATTCTCCGCAAGAGTAAGCCCCCGCGTAGGATACCCTAGTAAATAGAAACATACAAGAAATCACCCAACTTAATTAACGAAGCTAGAGGAAAAGTTGTTAAGGATGGGCTTTTCCCAAATAGTAAATGGATAGACGTACTATGGGATGACTTTACTACAAAGCAATAGAAGATTGGGAACGTGGCAAAGAGTTGGTCCTATACAAATTTAAGAATCAAGGATTTGTGGCTTTGTGCAATTTCGTGGTCCGTACACCAAAGGTTTTTTTTTTTTTTTTTTTTTTTTTTTTTTGACAAAGCATACACCATAGTTTAATTAATTGTACTTCCTCCGCTCCAATAATACTGCAACAATGGATTTTTAGTACTATTCATCACTCTTGTTTGACAATACAATATGATTTATACGTTAAACAAAATAAAATCGTGTGGGATCTTGTTAGATTTGTCTTTTAAAATAGTTTCATAATATCAACTTTTTATAATTTTTACTCTTATACAATTATAAATATTTAATGTATAAAATGTGTTTTAAGATGCGTAATTTCACCCTTGTTGCAATTTTAATAGAACGGAGGAAGCATAAATCAAAATATTTTCCCCATTGAGTCTTTACTCTTGAGATATCTTGAGCTACCCCCTTCGTGTTTATTTCTTCCAAATGCAACACTTTTGCTAAGTATTGGTACATACCTATGTGGTATGAATAGATACACACAATGTTAACCTTGTTTGGTTGACATTGTAAAATGGGGGAATTGAAAATTCATGGGAATTGAGAAAATAAGAAGTTGTTTGGTTGACATAAAAAAAGTAAAAATAGAAAAGTGGGAATTCATGGAAATTTCAGCTTCCCACAAAACATGGAAAGTTAATTACCTAGCCCCCCTAGGTAAATCAAAATTCATGAGAATTCTAATTTCTCTTATTGCCAACCAAACACATATAAGAAATTCCTAGAAATTTCATTAAGGAATTAACTTCCCATGAAGTATAAATTTCTGTGGGAATTAAATTCCCACATCAACCAAACAACACCTAAGTTTGCAAGCGGTCGAGCCCCTTGTTGAGGTCAGGTCTGACCTTTTCGATTTAAGTGTTAGGGACATTTTTAATTATTGAACTAGACATATGTGAATACAAATTCAAAGAATCAGGCTGGGTTTAATTTTGTCATAGAAAGTTTTTGGGTCATCGGGTCAACAGTGGTCGAGTTTAGCCGGGCCATGGGTAGTTAGGCCAGGTAGATAAAATGTCAAGTAAAATCAGGCAATGTTCAAGTTTAAACGGTTTCTGTTATGTAGATTTGTTTCGGATCAGATAAAATTTGGAGTTTGAATTACCAAATCTTATTGTTTTTCAGGTAGACTATAAGTAGATTTCAAGTCGGAGTTGGATCATAAATTATCAGGCAAAGTCGATTTCAAGTTAACTTCGAATTGATTCAAAGTCCAATTTGGATTCGAATTCGAGAGTTCTCGGTTCAACCAGTTTGAAAACATTTGTAAATATTTAGACTTCAAGTAAATCTTTTGGGTCAGGTAATTTTTGACATCCTTAACTAAAATGATATAAGTGATATGCTAACAACATAATATATAAAATAAAGTGAGTAGAACATTGGCCTAAATTGAAAAGTGAGTAGAATTAAATTAAAAAAACATATGAGGGTAATCTCAAATAAACATGTTGTCGGAATTTTACTTCTTACAAATTATCCCTTTTTCACAATTTAATAGTGTTTGTGGGCATAAAGTCTTATTTCAAAGGTATTTTTGATCGGGTCAGGTTAGGTCAGATCGGATATAATTGAGATTTTAGTCATGCTAAATCATTCCGCCCATTTAAATCGAATTCTGATTAGCTCACTTCCGGATTAGGTCGGATCTAATTGAATTAGGTCAGTTTTTGACACCTCCGACTATCATTCCCCTTTGTTAAATAGACAAATTCACCTCGAAATCATAATCCTTGCACAACATGCATCAGTATTAATGTCGTACGCTCACTTGCAATGGCTTGTGGTTGAACTTTTGACAATGAAACATGTAGCACAACCACATGTGTACAAACTTCCGGAAAGAAAAATTCCAAAAGTGGATGAAAGCATAGCGCAAATGCATGCATATGATTACTTGAATAAAACTAGTCCACTATTACTGATTAATTCTTTTTCTACTCTTACTTCAAAAGCATTTTGTACTTTTTTTTTTTTTTTTTTTTTTTTGAAAACAAAGCATTTTGTACTTTGAAAATAAACAGTTGTCTTTTTGGTTTGTAATACTTATCGCTTAAATTAAGTCCTCTTATCTATGGGATCTTGTGCTCCAGAATCCACTAAATCAAAGCCAATTTTTCCAATACGTGGATATCTCCATCATTAAAGGGCCATTTATGGCATATTTTGAGGATATTAGTGGGGTTGTTCTTCTTGGTTTAGGCAAAAATTTATAATTGACTTGATTTAAAAAATGAAAGGGATTGATCATTGATGGGCTCAGCTGTGCTTTGATTTCCCTCGCCCAAATAGAAATAAATAAGAACAAAATTGAAGAACTAGTTAGTGTTACACATGCAAATAATTGAATACTTTTTACTTTATTTTTAATTTTATAAATAATGCACCTACTTTTTTTTTGTACATGTATTTCATCTACACACTTCTAGTTTATTTTACGATAGGTTAACGACAGTTGTGTACATTTTTCATTCTTTGTTCTTTTATCCTACAAGAACTATACTTGTGTTATTGTTCATCTACAATGCTTATATAGAAATGTAATCACATTTTTAAAGAAAAAAACACGACTTTACAATCAAAATAATAACTTTTATGCATATTCAACAAACTCATAACACTTCATATTGAACGGAAACAGTGGTTTTTTTTTTTTTGCTTACATCTTTCTAAGTATAAAACTTCGCAATTCGTACAGATGACAACAAGTTGACAACAAGAATTGAAATCATTCCTTATCACCTTCTTACTCGATCACTAGAAACTTAAAAATACAATTATCATTTATGAATGAAAATCAAAACCCAAAAGGTTGGGAAGACGACTATCACAAATAGAGAGAATGAAAGAAACAAAAATTGAATTGAATCAATAAAAGATTTGGAAACAGCCTAATTAAGGGTTGTCAAAATTAGTCTTATAATTAAGATTCAGAAATATGGGAGATTGAGATAGGATGCTTCACAAACACCCATACAAAAAAAAAAAAAAAACCAGTACACTCACTCAAAACTTCTATAAGCGAGAGTTTATAATCTATGAGTAACGAAAAAAAATACAAAGTGATTATAACATTTTCGTGGAAAATAAGTGAATATAAAATAGCCATGATAATGGTATTTGGTCGTCATTAATAGTCAGAAAAATTTGTCAACCTTTCATCATAATTGCGAAAGAATAACGTATAATGGAGCCATGCAATAAGAACATTCTGCACAGATTTGCATTGATCTCGTCAAAACTTACTGTTAAGATTGATACTCAATTGCTTCCCCTTCTCATTGATTATGATCAAATATTTATACAAGAGGACTCCTTGGGCTACAAGGAGAAGATAATACCAAATAATATCAAATTAGGAAACTAACAATAATTTCCTAAGATAAGATAATACTACCATAAGATAATTAATTAGAGATTCTATCATATCTTTCCTAATACCCCCCTCAAGTTGGAGCACTTGGGTCAAAGATGCCCAACTTGCTAAGAAGATAATCAAATTGTTGTTTACCCAAGGCCTTTGTAAAAACATCCGCTAGTTGCTCATTAGTACGCACATGAATAGGAGTAATTAGACCTTCTTGAATTGCATCCCGAACAAAATGACAATCAACTTCAATGTGTTTTGTTCGTTCATGAAACACCGGATTTTGAGCTATATGAATCGCGGCTTGACTATCACAAAATATTGGAATAGCTTTAGGATGTTGAACCCCAAGGCTTAGAAGTAGACCCTTCAACCATTTCATTTCCATTGTTATAGCACACATTGAACGATACTCGGACTCACCAGACGAAGTGGCCACCGTGGGCTGCTTTTTACACTTCCAAGCAATCGGACTATGGCCAAGGTAAACCAGCCAGCCCGAGACTGACCTCCTCGTTAAAGGGCACGCGGCCCAGTCCGCATCACACCATCCTTCAAGAGTAAGATCTCCATCCGTCCTTAGCAATATACCATGACCCGGGGTACTCTTCAAATACCGTACTACACGTAAGGCTGCCTCCATATGAGCCTGTAGAGGGGCTTGCATGAATTGAGAAAGAACATGCACAGAGTAGGTTAGATCGGGCCGAGTCACAGCTAAGTACACAAGACGGCCCACCAGCCTGCGGTACGGCTCTGGGTCAGCAAGAATAGGCCCAGTTGCACGGCCTAGGTGATGGTTTTGTTCCATAGGAGTCATTGCCGGCTTTGACCCCAAAAGACCTGTTTCGGAGATAATGTCAAGTGCATATTTTCGTTGACACAAAAACAACCCCGTACTACTTCTTGCTACTTCAATGCCAAGAAAATATTTTAGAACGCCCAAGTCCTTCATATGAAAGCAAGTGTTCAAATAATTTTTGAACAATTTTAAAGCTGTAGAATTGTTCCCTGCAACAATCAAATCATCAACATACACAAGCACATTTAATTGAATTGATCCCTGTGTGTAAGTAAACAAGGAATAATCCGAATATGATTGTATAAAACCATATTTCTTCAAGGCCGTAGTCAACTTGGCAAACCAACATCTAGGAGCTTGATTGAGCCCATATAAAGATTTTCGAAGGCGACAAACAAGGCCCGGTTCATCAGTGGTAAAACCCGGAGGAAGTTTCATGTACACTTCTTCTTCTAAATCACCATGAAGAAACGCATTGTGAACATCCATTTGATGCAACTCCCAATTTTTAGAAGCGGCAATGGCAAGAAAAGCACGAACTGTAGTCATCTTCACAACCGGGGCAAAAGTCTCATCATAATCAATGCCTTCGGTTTGATGGTTACCATAGACAACTAACCTTGCCTTCAATCTTTCAATACTCCCATCAGAGTTGTATTTGATTTTATACAACCATTGACTCCCAAGGGCTTTCTTCCCGGGAGGAAGCTTCTCTAAAGTCCACGTGCCATTGGCTTCTAAGGCACGCATTTCTTCTTTCATGGCCATCTTCCAACCATGGTCTTGCATTGCCTCTTTGAAGGATCGTGGCTCCTTCCCACCTGTAATTGCTGCAACAAAATTTCGGTGTTTCGCAGAAAACTTATCACAACTAACATAATGTGCTATAGGATACGGCATACCTGAGGGAGGTGTAGCAATTGGATTAGGTGAAGCTTTAGATGGACTATTTCGAGCCACATGAGTGTGAGTAACATAATCATTGTTATATCTAGTAGAAGGAATTTTAGTACGATGACCACGCCCCATTAAGGTAGGTGGCGTGGCCTCGTCCGTTTCATCCTCCCTTCCTGCTGCCGTGACTGTAGCTTCGGGTGGAGCTGTACGGGCCGGACTATGGTGGTCAGCTGCCACCTGTGGTGTCGGCACTGCCACAGGTGGTGGCTGCCGGGGCTGCACCTCATCACTTTGATCAAGGGTGTGAAAGTAATCCGTACTTTCACCCAAATTAATAGTGGCATTCATACCATCGGCAGTAACATCAATGTTTGTACTTTCGGCATCCAAATAAGGGTAAACATCCTCAAAAAATCGTACATCACGAGACACAAAAAATTCCCTTTTATCAAGATCAAATAAATACCATCCCTTCTTCCCAAAAGGGTACCCAACAAATATACATTTACGACTACGACTTGCAAATTTATCACCTTTTGCCCTTTGATTATGAGCAAAACATAATGACCCAAACACACGTAGTTCACTAAAAAGAGGTGGGGAGCCAAATAACATCTCATAAGGTGTTTTATTGTTTAGAAGGACAGAAGGAGTACGATTGATAATGTGAGCCGCCGCTAAAGCACATTCTCCCCAAAAATAAATTGGTAACCCCCTCTGGAAACGAAGGGCACGGGCAACATTAAGTATGTGTTGGTGTTTTCTCTCTACCCTCCCATTTTGTTGTGGGGTTCCAACACAAGAGGTTTGAAATAAAATCCCTTGGGCAAGGAAATAATTTTTTAAACAAAAAAACTCGGTGCCATTGTCACTCCGTACAATTTTTATTTTCTGAGAAAACTGCCTATCAATCATTGCAATAAAAGACATAAATATCTTAAAAACTTCTGTTTTATCAATCAATAAATAAACCCAAATTGCACGAGAGTAATCATCTACTAAAGTCAAAAAATAATGAGCACCACAAGAAGAGGGTTCGGCATATGGCCCCCATAAATCACAATGTACTATCTCAAAAATACGGGAAGCTTTATTTTCACTTAAAGGAAATTTGTCTCTAGTGTGCTTAGAACGATGACACACTTCACAATTTTTATTTAAATGACCACTAGTACTACTAAGAAAAGGAAGTAATTTTACGACCTTCTCGGAAGGATGCCCCAACCTCCTATGCCATAGTTTCAAGGTGTCTTCAACGGAAATAGCCGCAATTGATGCCTCCTCCCGAAGAAAATATAGTCCATCCTTGAGATCACCCGTTCCAATCACCTCCCTCGTGCGTTGGTCCTGTATAGTACATATTGTAGAGTTAGTTATGACTTCACAATTATTAGTAGAGCACAATTGTGAAACCGAAATCAAGTTACAATTTAATTTAGGAACAAAAAGAACATTATGAAGAGTTATTTTGTCCGTTAAATTCACGACCCCTTCTTTCATAGCAATTACAGTTTGGCCATCCGGGAGGCCTACATTGCAAGATGCAACATCACGCACTTCCAACAAACAAGATAGATCGCCGGTTACATGATGGGAACAACCGGTATCGATAATCCACTTACCATTCACACGATGAGATGGTGGTGGTGGTGGGGTGTCCCCCATTGTTTAAGGTATGATTGTAAAAAAAATAAAAAATTTAGATAACCCGCTCCGATACCATGTTAAGATTGATACTCAATTGCTTCCCCTTCTCATTGATTATGATCAAATATTTATACAAGAGGACTCCTTGGGCTACAAGGAGAAGATAATACCAAATAATATCAAACTAGGAAACTAACAATAATTTCCTAAGATAAGATAATACTACCATAAGATAATTAATTAGAGATTCTATCATATCTTTCCTAATACTTACTTTAGGCAAACCTTTTACTGTATGTTCTAGCAAGATTAATGTCAGGTTTTGTTTAAATTTTTAAAAGTTAGGTTGAAAACTACGAATTACGCATAACAGAAAAGAATTTAGAATGGATTACTTATTTACTTGCATTCTTCTAGGATCAAGCAAGTTTTTAGAAAATGAATGGAAAAAGTGCATTTTGTTATGAAATATATAGAAATTAGAGGATTAAGAGAAGAAGGTAATAAGAGAAGTATTACTACTTTTATGTATTACTCTTGGTAATATTTGTGCATCATACAAGTGAAATTACATGGCTATTTATAGTAGTAAGAACCACTATTACATTGTGGGCTATAACCTTAGAGGGTGGCAATTAGGGTTGGCTACTACATTAAATGCAATGAAGAAATTGGAGTGTGGTCATTCACACCTTGACTAAATTAATTAACTCTTAACACTCCCCCTTGAATGTCCATACAGAATAGGGTATATGTTGCCTCGTTAAAACCTTGCTAGGTAAAACCCTTTAGGATAAAGGTCATAGCTAAGGGAAAAGAGTACAACAATATATTACTATATGCTTTAGTGTACTGCCTCATTAAAAACCTTGTCAGGAAAAACCCATTGGGATAAAAACCTGATCGAAGGGAAAAAGAGTGCAGTGCATATAATGCTCCCCCTGATTTTAACATAGTTTATGAAGACGACGCATCCCAATCTTGTGGACCAACCGCTCAACACTCTTCGAAGGTAGGGACTTTGTAAACAAGTCTGCAAGATTATCAGATGATTGGATCTGTTGGACATTTATCTTTCCTTCCTTCTGCAAATCGTGTGTAAAGAACAGTTTTGGGGATATATGTTTAGTCCTATCGCCTTTAATATATCCTTCAGTTACTTGTGCGATACATGCAGTATTATCTTCGTAAATGATGGTTGGACTTTCAGTTACTTCTTTCATCCCACATTCTTCTTGGATATTGCCGATCATTGACCTTAGCCATACACACTCACGTCCTGCTTCATAAAGGGCAATCAACTCAGCATGATTTGATGATGTCGCAGTTAAGGTTTGCTTTGTTGATTTCCAAGAAATTGCAGTTCCACCATAGGTGAACAAATATCCAGTTTGTGACTTGGCGTTTTGTGGGTCTGATAGATATCCAGCATCTGCATATCCGATGAGGGTGGCATCTTGCCTTGATTGATAAAACAAACCAAGATCTTTTGTTCCTCGTAGATATCGTAGTAAGTGTCTTACTCCTTTCCAGTGTCTCTTCGTTGGTGCGTTGCTAAACCTGGCTAACAAATTCACAGAAAAAGCTATGTCTGGTCTAGTATTGTTAGCTAGATACATTAGAGCCCCAATTGCACTTAGATATGGTACTTCAGGACCAAGGACATCCTCGTTTTCCTCTCGAGGTCTAAATGGATCATATTTCATAGTCAAAGACCGAACAATCATCGGGGTGTTTGTTGGGGTCGCTTTGTCCATGAAAAAACGTTTTAACACTCTTTCGGTGTAGTTAGACTGATGGACGAAAATACCATTATTTAAGTGCTCAATTTGCAATCCAAGGCAAAATTTAGTTTGTCCAAGGTCTTTCATCTCAAATTCTTTCATCAAGTATTTTGCAGTTCTTTCAAGTTCATTTGGGGTTCCAATGATATTCAAGTCATCAACATAAACTGCAACAATTGCAAACCCTGATTGTGATCTCTTAATGAAAACACAAGGACTGATTTGATTATTCTTGAACCCTTCTTTCATAAGGTATTCACTAAGACGATTATACCACATCCTCCCAGACTGTTTCAATCCATAAAGTGACCTTTTTAATTTTATGGAAAGTAAATGTCTAGGCTTGTGGTTTTCTGGTAATTTTAGTCCATCTGGGACTTTCATATAAATATCTGTATCGAGTGACCCATATAAATATGCGGTTACTACATCCATTAATCTCATCTTTAGTCCTTCTGAGACTGTCAAGCTTACCAGAAATCTTAACGTAGTTGCATCAACTACGGGAGAATATGTCTCCTCATAATCAATCCCTGGAATTTGAGAAAAACCTTGGGCTACAAGTCTTGCCTTGTATCTAACAATTTCATTTTTCTCATTTCGTTTTCTCACAAATACCCACTTATATCCAACCGGCTTTACACCTTCTGGTGTAAGGGTTATTTTTCCAAACACTTCTCGTTTTTCGAGTGACTTTAACTCTGTCTGCATTGCCTCTTTCCATTTTGGCCAATCATGCCTGCAACGACATTCTTCCACTGTTCTTGGTTCACTATCATTTTCGTCAGATGCCATTTCAATTGCAATGGAATATGCAAATATTTCATTTACGATAACATCATTTCTATTCCAATAATTCCTGGTAGAAACAAAATTTATTGAAGTTTCATTGTTATCGATGTCATGGTCATCTTGTTCATCCCCTTTCGGATTATCATCTATTTCTCTATTCTCATCTGTACTTTGTCTTTCTTGACCTTCTGTAAGGGGAATATTGTTGATCTCATCAGGTCTTTTTAATTTTCTTGGTTTAGAGTCTTTTGAACCAAGTGGTCTTCCACGCTTTCGGCGTGCTAGAGATTCATTTTCAATGATCTTATCACCAGATGGAATTTCAATTCGTGCAGGGGCATTTTCAGCTGGTATATGTGATTTTGTCACTTTCTTTGCATCTATAAATGCATCAGGCAGCTGATTTGCAATGCTTTGTAAATGAATAATTTTCTGAACTTCTTGTTCACACATATTTGTTCGTGGATCAAACATTGACAATTGTGTTGCATTCCAAATGATTTCTATTTCTTTCTTTCGTGGGTCCACTTTCTCTCCCCCTAAGGCTGGGAATAATGTCTCATTGAAATGACAGTCGGCAAATCTGGCCGTAAATAAATCACCGGTCATTGGTTCAAGATATTTAATTATGGAGGGTGATTCAAACCCAACATAAATTCCCAGCCTTCTTTGTGGACCCATCTTTGTTCGTTGGGGTGGAGCAATAGGAACATACACCGCACAACCAAAAATTTTTAGATGTGAGACATTAGGTTCTCGACCAAAAACTAATTGTAGTGGTGAGAACTTATGATAAGCAGTTGGTCTCAACCTAATTAGAGTTGCCGCATGTATTATGGCATGACCCCAAGCAGATGAAGGCAATTTTGATCTCATCAATAATGGTCTTGCAATCAATTGTAGTCTCTTAATTAATGACTCAGCAAGTCCATTTTGTGTATGAACATGAGCTACTGGATGTTCTACAACAATTCCAATCGACATACAATAATCATTAAATGTTTGGGATGTAAATTCCCCAGCATTGTCAAGCCTTATTCTTTTTATTGTATGGTCTGGAAGTTGTGCTCTTAGTTTAATAATTTGAGCAAGGAGTTTTGCAAAAGCAACATTTCTACTGGATAAGAGACTTACATGTGACCATCGAGTTGAGGCATCAATTAATACCATAAAATATCGGAATGGTCCACATGCAGGATTAATTGGTCCATAAATGTCTCCTTGAATCCTCTCTAAAAATGTTGGAGATTCAGTAGCAATTTTGTTCATAGATGGCCTTATTATTAATTTGCCAAGTGAACATGCAGAGCATGTTAATTCATCTGATCGAGGGATTTTAACATTCCTAATTGAATGTCCTACTGAATTTGCTATAATCTTGTGCATCATTCCTGTACCAGGATGACCCAAACGATCATGCCATAAATTTAGCAGATTCTTATTATCTAACTTCTGGTTAGATATCGAATTTATTTCAACTGGTCGTATATCTATATGATATAACCCTGAAGAATATGCTGGCAATTTCTCATACGCATGTTTCTTGCCATGTTTTTCTGCCGTGAGGCATAAATATTCCTTTTGATCCACTATCATTGTTTCTAAATGAAAACCATTTTGACGCACATCTTTAAAACTTATAAGATTTCTTCGAGATTTACTCGAATATAAAGCGTCATTAATGATTAATTTTGTTCCATTTGGGAGTATTATGCAAGCTTTTCCAGAACCTTCTATTAGCTTGGCTGACCCAGAAATTGTATTAACATTTGCTTGAAACAATCTTAACTTTAAAAAATATTTTCAATCCTTCAGAATAGTGTGTGTTGTTCCACTGTCCAAAAGGCATTGAAATTTGGAACCAACTTCGGGCAGATCCATATCTTCATAAAATAATAAGTATAAGATTAGTTTAAGATAATTAAACTGGACTTACTTTATTAATGATGAAAAATTAAGAGTACATAACTTGAACATGAAAAAAAAACATACAAGAAAAGTACATAATGAAAACATAATACATATCATAGTAATTGATGAATTATCTAAACATGATTATTCTCTCCAAAGATAAATTCACCACCAGCTTCACCATTGTCTATGTGGAAATCAGACACATCAAGGCTAATTCCAGGGACATTTTCTTCATTAACATAATTTGTTTCGGCATGTTTTTCTTTCCCTTTAATGGAAGCCTGGTATAGTTCTACCAGATGTTTGGCCGTACGACAAGTACGTCCCCAATGTCCAGTCATGCCACATCTATAACATGTGTCTTTTCCTTTTGTGGTGGCTTGATTTTTGTTTCCTTGTTGATGCCCTCTTTGAGTGTTGTTTCTAGGGGAAAATTGGCCTCTACCACGGCCATAACCACGTCCACGGCCACGTCCGCGGAAATTTCCACGACCTCTGCCACGGTTATTATATTTTCCACGTCCACCTCTATGAGCAACATTTGTCTCGGGTGGATTTGAGCTTTCTACAGCATTTGTTTCATTGAATGCTTGAGACCCAGTTGGTCTTAGGTTGTGATTCTTCAACAGAAGATCATTATTCTTTTCAGCAACCAATAATGTAGAAATAAGCTCAGAATATTTTGCAAAGCCTCTTTCACGGTATTGCTGTTGCAATACAATGTTGTTAGCATGGAATGTAGAGAGTGTTTTCTCTATCATTTGCACTTCAGTGACTGGTTGATCACAATATCTCAATATTGATACGATTTTATATAGTGATGTATTATAATCACTGACAGATTTAAAGTCCTGAAATCTCAGGTTTGTCCACTCAAATTGTGCTGAAGGAAGGAGTACCCTTTTATGGTGGTCATATCTTCCTTTCAGGCTATCCCATAGTTCTCTGGGATTTTCCACCATTAAATACTCAGTTTTCAAACCGTTAAGTAAATGATGCCTTAAGAGAACTATAGCTTTTGCTTTCTCTTGATCAGTTGGAACTTTAACTTGAGCAGGGGCATCTTTTTCGTTTCCTAGGATGGTAATTTCTTTGATTGTATGTTCCAATCCCTGAGCCTTCAAATTCATTTGGGCATCAACTGTCCATTCAAGATAATTATGTCCGGACAAGTCTAATACGTCAAATTGTCTTTTCATCAAGTCTCCCATTTTAACTACAATCAAATAGGTAATTATTATTAAGCCAATTAAGCAAGTGATAATTAAAGTAATCAAATTATAATCATAATAATAATCCATTTAAAACATATTTGCTTCTCCCCCTTGGGTTATTATTATGATGTACATAAAGTTAAGCTAAAATTAAACATGATAATTACGTTAGTAACGACAACAACAATAATAACAATAACAATGATAATAATAACAATAACAATAAATACTACTACTATTACTACATCACCGACAACGACAACAACAACAACAACAATAATAATAATAATAATAATATTAATGACATACATTAATGATAAGACAAAAGAAACATTTATTATAACGAAATGCACTTATAATCTACCTAGAAGATAAAAAAACTTGAAGTACTACGGAGATTACATGCATGAATTCCCTTTGTCGAAAAACCGAGCGCTACTTATGTAAAATGATGAAAATCATCATTGCCATTAATAAAACTACTAGGGCCATAATTAAAACTAAGTATAGTTTTAATTTCCTTAAATCTTCTTCAAAGGTAAAGGGGTGTGGTGGTTGTTGGTTGTCGACGGGGAACATGGTGTGTGGCCGGAGTGAATGGAGGAAGAAGAAGAAGAGATAATTTGGGTAAAGTTTAAGGAGGGGATAAGGTTTGTATGGTGAAATAAGGGGGGTGTAATCCGCCTTTTATAGGGGGGTAAATTATCCGTTTCAGCTTTACACTACTGTAAAAATATCATACAATGTTCTAGTAGACTGGTAAAATAATCGTAATCAAACTATTAATATTTACAAACGTAAATAAGTATCACACTGGGATGCAAGCCGTAGTGGTCCGAGAACCCTAATCTATTCATGAGGTCAAGGGTTCGAAAACTGAAAGAAACATAAAAAGTGTGTAATCTAAAAAATTAAATGAATATAAAGGCTGCATCATTTTTTTTTTCATTTTAGTAATTATGCACAAGTAAGTAAGTATGAACATGATTTGTGTAACCATGAAATTAACTCTATTAACATGCATACAACAAATATTTTCACATGCAAAAGTAATTATAAATTACTTTCTATAACCATGCATGAGAGTTACCAAACTAAGTATCATAAATAAGGTATGTATTGATATCCTCATTTTTATCAACATGGCTAATTATGTAGAGTAATTTTGTGGAGAAATATATTGTGAGTTTCTGGTATAGAGGATCCCATATGGGCAACTATAGAGCATACTCCTCAAAATATATTTTGTGAAAGAAATTGAATTTTTGTAAAAATTGGATAATCGGTATAAGTATACCTGATTGAAGATGGTGCTGATAACGTGTTATGAAATATATAGAAATTAGAGGATTAAGAGAAGAAGGTAATAAGAGAAGTATTACTACTTTTATGTATTACTCTTGGTAATATATTGTGCATCATACAAGTGAAATTACATGGCTATTTATAGTAGTAAGAACCACTATTACATTGTGGGCTATAACCTTAGAGGGTGGCAATTAGGGTTGGCTACTACATTAAATGCAATGAAGAAATTGGAGTGTGGACATTCACACCTTGACTAAATTAATTAACTCTTAACACATTTCAACCTCATTTCATTTTCTACACAAGTGTGGAAACTTGAATTTAAGAGCTTGTCTCGATGACTTAGGCCCCGTTCTTTAGAGCTGCTTTGCTCTGCTCTGCTGAAATCTACTCTGCTCGGCTCTGCTCTGTTTCAATCTGCTCTGCTCTGCTTCAATCTGCTCTGTCTGCCCTGCCCTGCTCTACTCTGCTTAAAAATAGTACTTAAAAATAGCTGCTTCAATCTGCTCTGCTCTGCCCTGCTCTGCTCTGCCCTGCCCTGCTCTGCTTCAATCTGCTCTGCTCTGCTTTGCTCTGCTGAAATCTACTTTGCTCTGCTCTGCTCTGCCCAGAAGCTCAAAAGAACAGGGCCTTATACAGACAAAAATTATATTTAAGGAAATTGCACTCATAGACGACACAAATGTAGCTCAATTATAATTGTGTAATTTTTCATATATGTATGCGATGTGTGCGTTGTTTTGTTGTAATTTTTTTGATGTACCAAACACAATTGGGGTTCTATAAATACCTAAAAATGTATGTACGATAAAAACCCAGATACTCAGTGATGATAATGCGTAAGCGCCATTTCGCCAGAGTTGCATATTAGCTCAAAGGACTACTCGAATTTTATTTAGAAACCCGACCCATTTCCTATCATTTTAAAACCATTTTAGCCTTTTCAATAGCCTAAAAACTTTTCTTAGCCCAAAATCCATAAACCTTCACCCAAGCTTCCCTTTTTATAACCGCAGCCCAAAACGAGCAAATGTAATTTCTGTGCTTCATAATTGTTACACAAATCTTACATGGTTGGATATCTTTTGACAAAAGCTTTTTAACTTATATCACAAGCTCAATTCTGATTTATAACGAGAAGATATGAACAAAATATTTTACTCGGTCCAAAACCAACACCCTTGCACTATTTTGGCCACAATGATATTTAATTAGACATGAATCTAATTTGGTAGGAAATTAGAGTTCCAGAGCATTCTAACGGTAAAAATTTTCCATAATTTGAGTTTAGTATCAAAAGTTATGATAGAAACAAAAATCTCATAATCAACAATGCAACGCGACATACACGCTGTATTTAAGTATGGTGCGCCAAAAAAAGCGTGTCACGCTACTTTTGTGACATGACCACTATGCCGCTTTTTTTTATCATGTCACGCCATATCACGAAGTTTTGCATCACCCGTTTGAATTAATTTTTCCCTTTTTGCGTCCAAATTCACTCTAGCTACGAACAACGCATCGTGTCGCATTTTTTGAATTTTTTTTTTCCTAACCTTACCATCTCTTCTCCCAATAAATATCGAGGTCTTTTTGCTTTTTGGACAACAAAATTTCAATCACACACTCCCTATACCATGATTTAAGTGTTCCCTATACGATCACCATTCCTCCCTCAAGTACATCTCTCTCACACATTGCTGGAATATACAACCTGTTCGGAGAGACAGTCTAACGATTTGTTGTAGCCGTAAGGATGATTCTCATCTGATTCGCCTGAATGCATTTGAAAACTTGACAACCGTTGCAACCTTGAACAAATCTTTACCAAAGAATTGACAATAGTGCAAAAGATGATTACCTTTTTTTATAAACCCTAATGGCATGATAAAGTCATATCTCCTAATCAAAAGAATTACCTAAGTACTCTAACTAAAGTAGATAGGGAAGTAGGGTCGAATCCACAAGGATACAAATCTATCTTTTCCTAATTAATTAAAATAATCTAAAATGTTAAGTAACCAAATTGTTGCTGTGAAAGGAATTTAACTAAGGAGAATAAAAGTAGGGAGAAATCAATTAATAAAAGCCTAGGGCATAGGTTCACCAATAAATAATATTCGAAGGTAAAACACAATAATCATTCATCAATGCATCAATTAACCTGATCATAAAGGGCTTTCGCTACGTATTACAATCACATAATTTATCTACCGGTATTAAATTGCATCTCTTGAATCTTGATCTAACCATTTATAAATTAACCTGCCTATTGAAACTGAGCCTAAACATCAATTCTCATCTCTCGAATCTCGAATCAATATTGCTTAACTCATACAATTAAACCAGGCCTAATCTAATTGCATAGCATTAAATCAATTAGTAAGAAATTAATCAAACATTGAAAATCAAAAATAATAAATTACTCCTTCATATTATTTATGGATCCCCACAAACCCTAAAAATATAACTACTCACACATAATAAAATCTAAACTAAGCAAAGCAATTAAATAGAACATGATGAATCAAAACAATTAAATTACTGAAAATAAAAGGAGAAGAAATTGTTACCAAAGTAAACGGAATTATTGAATTGCATAAACCAAGAGTGTAGAGAGAGAAACAAGAGAAATAATTCAAAGCTTAAAACTAAAATCTGAGAAATTAGTTAAAGAAATGTACTAAACTCGCTTAATAAAAGCGTATTTATACTAAGCTAAAAATCCTATTTAAAATCTAAGTAAGAAAATCATCAGAATTATCCTCCAAAACACGTGCTCGGTCTGGCGCAACTTCGCTCGGCCGGGCCCGCCTTTTTCTTGAGGGGAGCTTCGCTCGCGCCCGGTCGGATGCGAGACAGGGCGAAGGAAGCCTTTCTCTCTTCAGCCTCGCCTGGCCAAGCGCGCCTCAGGGTGGTACCTTTGGACCGGGCGAGCTCTCGGGTAAGGACTTCTTGGATTGGGCTACTTCTTGACCCAATCCGGATTTCATCCTTAGGTCTTGAATACTTGGTCCAATGCCTCGAACTCTTCTATGCCGAGCCCTTAATCATCAGTTTGATTACTCCAACTCGGTCTTGGGCTTCGGAATGTGGTTGTACTTCTCCAATGCTCGTAGTGGTTCCAATAAGTCCGGGAAAAAGCTCCAAATATTTAATTTCTTATAAAAAAGTACCAAAACTACGAAAACACTATAAAACACATATTAGTAGTAAAAGTGGCTCTAAATATCCCAAAATACTTCTAACTATGACCAAGGGACGAGGGTAAATCACTATATAATTAAAATGCACATTTCACCTAACACATAAACAAACCCTATACATGAACAAACAACTAAACTAACAATAACCAACGACTCCACTATAGGAAGACAGACGAATATCTACACTATTTGTGTAGATTTAACCTAAAATGCAAAACTATATAAATTAAGGGAAAAAGGTAGGAAATAGTCTAATACCAAGATTTTAGAGAAACCCTAGAAGAGAGAAAAGGAGAGGAGAGGCAAGTTGATTTGTTTTAAGATATTATAAGCCTGCCTTTCTTTAATTTCTCCAATGGAAATTGTGTGATTAGTCAATTTTAATATAAAATCTTTTAGGAGAATGTATAATTAATTTACCTTTTTCAAACTTCTATTTATATTGGAAAAAATAATAATGTCATTATTAGATTCGGCGGGAAAATTTTTTATGAGAGGTTGACATGTGGATAGTAATGATATTAGCGGTAATTACTTTAGTTATATTTATAAATTATTGTGTCACGTTTAGGGTGCTTATTATTCTAATTTTTCTTATGTTTATGCATGCTTATTGTTGGTATCATTAATTGCATGTTTTAATTAAGACTTGTGATTAAAATCACACCTAATACGATAATTTGTACGTACCACATACTGTTTAAAGTTCATAGTAATCTTTTTTTTTATTCAAGAAATCAAAATAAATGGATTTGTGCTTCAAATTAAACCAACTTATCATAAATAGTTTGGAGCAAATCGAAACTATGTTTGAATAGCTTTTGGGTTACAATTAATACATGTCGTTATAAGAATCGAGTAAAAGCCAATGTATGCAGTTTTGACTTCTGGGCTTAATTCCGCATCATCATCCCAAAATATATATTCAATCATGATTATGAACCAATTATGGAGTTAGTACTCTCATGGATTATGAATGGGGTGTAACCTTTATGGATCAAATCGTTGTTCCCTTTCGATTTGTCCCTTTTCATGGTTATCTAAATGATCCATGAACAATTTACATGTTCCTTAAATACTTGTTGGCAGCTCACTACTTTTTTGTCCCGATAATTTTGTAGTCAATTCTTACGTACTTCCTACTATTGTCAAGCATGTTCACGAATGTTAAGGTAACGTAGGTAGGGCGCACTTCAACCAACGCCTACAGATACACCGTTGAAGAAATTATAATATTGACAAAAAAACTAAAATAATAACATTAGTTAGGAGATCACCGGCTTCACTGCACTCCCTTGGGAAAATTTGGTTAAAAAAAAAATCCAACTTTCACTCATATGCTATTAATATCTTAACGTTGAAGTATTTTTGAGTAATTCGAACTTTGAGAGTCATACGCTTTCCTAGGTCCCAACAATTCACCAACCTAGTATGACAGGTTACTTGGGATACGTGGCAACATGTGATCAGTGAAAAAAAAATACATATAAAAAAAATAAATAAATACAATTGCCACTTGCGACTTTCCTTTACCACCGCCGACCACCCCACATCCCACATTTACCACCAAAACCCTCTGTTTTCCTTTACCCAGCCCCGACACCACCTACATACCCTCCCCTTGCATGCATAGCCCTAATACCACCTCCCATCCCCTTACCCAGGCCCAAAACCTTCATTCCCCTCTCCCCTTCCCCAGCCTCGAAAACCACCTCCCCCTTGCCCAACCCCGACACCACCCTCATGCCCAGCTAGCCCTAACACTCTCCTCCTCCCCTTACCCAAGACATTAACCCACCTGCATCCCCTTGCCCAACCCTAACACCAACCCCCCCCCCCCCTCTTGCACAACCCCGACCCACCACCACCATCCCTCCCCCTTTCTTTGCACAAAACCACCTCTTTTAATTTCCCAGTTAACCACCGCCCCTTTTCTTTCTCTTTCTCCACATATTTCTTCACTTTTGGTGCAAGGGGAGGGGTTGTCGCCAATCAAGGAAGGGAGTAGGAGGGGAAGGTGAGTTGACGATTTAAGGGAAATGGCTAGGATAGGCATCGGTTGGGATAGATGGAGGCAAAAGTTAGTTAGGGGTTGTGATGACCGAAGTCAAAGAGGAGAAAAAATACTTACTTAACTAGTTACTGGTCAACTAGGCCCAAAGAAAACGAACAACTCCAAATTTTAGATTATTTTAAAATAAGAACATACTAAGTTAGAAATTTTTTAAAGCGGATAAGTGAGATACGGTTGGAATTATTAAATTTTTAATAATTTATTCTAATTGTAGACACCCATTTGTGTCTCCCAAAACCAAACCCAGTGATGAATATCTTTCACGTCGAACCATAATCGAATAAGGTGAAAGTGTGGAAAAGTCAAGTGATGCGGTTAGTTTTTATTAAAATCTTTCTTTCTGTTTTCGAAAACCCACTCTATTTTATGAAAACGTCCAATTCAGTTTATTTTGGTCCATAATTAAGGTCCAATAATAGTGTAGTTGGATGGGGCTTTAAAAGACCTTTCCAACGATATATTATAAGCCCAATTCCGATGAATAATGAGGAAGTTATAATTATTTATGGCTAGACTCTAGTCTAGGCATCTTACCCTACACCCCTTTCCTAAAATACTCACTTTCACTACATAAACGCACTATCCCCCTCCCCACCATATATATACAAAAAAAAAAAAAAAAAATCAAACCATCATTCTCATTTCACTTTCTCTCTCCTTACCCATTTTCTGCATTTTCTCTCTCTACACCCATTTTTTGCATTTTTAAATCCGAATATTTCTACAAATTTGTGACAAATTATCAAAAAAATTGTTCAATTACTACCAAATCAAGGTCGAAATTCAAAGGAGCAAGTGATTTTGTTCATATTTAGTTCGAAAAAGAGTATAAACACTAGTTTTAATAAATTTTTGTTGCAATAGTGTTACAAGAATAACATCAAAGTGTAAAACATGGAAAAAAGAGTATTAACTATTGCTTTTTAATAATTTTTACTAATTTTCATTTAAATATTAGCAAGCTGAATAAATACATTTTGATTTTTGGGTATGAAGTCTTTTTTTTTTTTTTTTTTTTTGCAGTACAAAGGAAACAGTTTCAGAGAAGAATATCAAATAATCTGGAGAAAAGTAAGCACTAATTAAATTAGTTCGTAGTGGTTTTTTTTTAATGAATGTTCATTTTCATTTTGATAAATGTTCATTTATATATTAGTATACAGTCATTCACATGTTAATAAATGATTAATATAATTGTTCATTTACATATTACTACGTAGTCATTGTATTAATATTCATTCTTTTTCATAGTTTGGAGTGGAAAATTATTTTGATGAGTGTTCATTTGTATTTTGACAGATGTATGTTCAATCACATAAAAGTATATGATTTTTCACATATATTAGTATACGATTATTAGAATATTGATAAATATTTATATTTTGGTCATCCTCTTCAAATATTTCATGCTCGGTTCAATTTTGAGTTTCAATATATGTCTTTTTCATATGGATGTATGGTAAATCACATATTGATAGCTTCAAGAGTTATTCACGTATATATTTCATGTTCATTGATTGATATCTTTCATAGGCATTTTTAAACCAATGCATGTTCATTTATATATTAATAGATGTTCATTTTCATATTGAATTATGCAAAAATGTTCATTATTTATTAATAGTTGTTCATTTTCATATTAATGGATGATCATTTATACACTAATATATGTTCATTTATATATTAATATATGTTCATTTCCGTATTGATCATTTCAATTGTTATACTATTCATATTCATATGAAAATTGGTTCATTTCAACACTTATTCTTGCTCAAATCTAACGAAAAATTCATTTATTTTTGTCTATTAGTTTAACAAAGAATCGTGGATATAGTGAGGTACACCACACAATAACAATGAAAAAAAAGGAAGACGACAAAAATAAGGAAAGCAAGAAGGCATGGATTCGCACTACACGGACCAATAACACGAGCTTGAATTTTTCGATTTTGGATCGAGAATTCATTGTGTATAATAATATGCATGTGTGGAATTGTGTTGTATATTTATATATTCAATATTTTAATTTTTGGGGACATACAATTTCTATTTGACGACTTTTATAATGTTCATATTAGGGAAACAACATATACATATATATATATATATATATATATATATATATATATATATATATATATATATATATATATATATATATATATATATATGTTCATATTTTTTGACGACTTATATAATGTTCATATTAGGGAAACAACATGTTCATAAATAAAAAACTAAATATTCATAAGAACTTGTATTTGTGGTTGAGCATTTACAATTGTTGACTTTGAACCATCATTCACTAACTATATTAGAATATACATGTTCATAATCACACCTGAACGATCAATAGAAAACTGTACAAAAGCTAAACATTCAGTTCTTGTATCAAGTCTCTCATAGGACCTAATATTTCTACATTTATTATCTTTATAATCCTCATCAAAACAAATAAATCTTTTCATAGAAAATGAGTCATCCCTTCGCCTCTTACTCCTCCAAACTCTAATTCAAAAACCTTTCATAAAAGTATACTCATTATACATTTCATAAGCATCATCTTCGGAAGGAAATTGTTTCCCCCAAAAATCAAACTGATTTGCTTCTTGAAAAATAATAGCATCCTCTTTTCCACTGCAATAAATAAATATGTAACAGATGAACACATATAGTAGCATTTTTGGTCAATTACAATAATGCATTTGATCACTTACAGTTAAATTACTATATGTAAAAATATAAATGATCATCTATATAGTTACATAACTGAATATTATTTATGAAATTACAAAACATTGATAATCATTAAAAGTCACATGTACAACTTATAATTCCATAAACACAAATATATATATATAAATGAACATTTATAATTGCATAATTGAACATTATTACAACAAAACAGAATAACAAATGTTAAGATTTTTTTTTTTAGGGAACAAATGTTAAAATACGTTCACTAGTTAGGGAACAAATAATTTTTACTAATTTTCGTTTAAAATCTAGTAATCTGAACAAGTAGCTTTTGATTTTTGTGTATGAACTATGAAGTATTCTCTTTTTTTTGGGGGGGGGGCAGTTGAAGGAAATAGTTTCAGAGAAGAACATCAAAGAATCTGGAGAAAAGTAAGCATTAATTGAATTAGTTCGTAGCGTTTCTTTTTTACTGAATGTTCATTTCCGTTTCAATAAATGTTCATTTATATACTAGTATACAATCATTCACATGTTAATAGATGATTAATATAAATATATTGCTACATTTATATATTGCAACATAGTCATTGTATTAATGTTCATTCTTTTTCATAGTTTGGAGTGGAAAATTATTACTACATAGTCATTGTATATATAAATGTTCATTCTTTTTCATAGTTTGGAGTGGAAAGTTATTTGAGATGAATATTCATTTGTATTTTGGTAGATGTTCAATCGCATAAAAGTATATGGTTTTCACATATTAATATACGATTACTAGAATTTTGATAAATATTTATATTTTGGTCATCTTCTTCAAATATTTCATGCTCGGTTAAATTTTGAGTTTCAACATATGTCTTTTTTTCAGATGGATGTATGATAAATCACATATTGATAGCTTCAAGTGTTATTTACGTATATATTTCATGTTCATTGATTGATATCTTTCATAGGCATTTTTAAACTAATGCATGTTCATTTATATATTAATAGATGTACATTTTCATATTCAATTATGTAAATATGGTCATTATTGTATTAATAATTGTTCATTCCATATTAATAGATGATCAATTCTACAAATATATATATGTTCATTTATATATTAATATATGTTCATTTCCATATCGATCATTTCAATTGTTATATTTTCATATTCATATGAAAATTGGTTCATTTCAACACTTATTCTTGCTCAAATCTAACTAAAAAAATCTTGTTTTTGTCTATTAGTTAAACAAAGAATCGTGGATATTTAGCAAGGAAGAAAAAGGAAGATCAGACGACAAAAATAAGGAAATCAAGAATGCATGGATTCGCGCAACATCAATATGTGTAGAATTGAATTGTATATTTAATATTCAATAGTTTAATTTTTGGTGATATACAATTTCTATTTGATTTTAATAAGAAGGATATAAACTTTTTGTTTCCCAAAGTATTATTACAAATCACATCGTTCAAAAGCAAACATTTAAATAGTATATATATAATACTAATATTTTTTTATCGACTTTGAACCATCATTCACTAACTATATTAGAATATGTTCATAAACACACCTTAACGATCAATAGGAAACTGTACAAAAGTTAAACATTCAGTTCTTGTATCAAGTCACTCATAGGAAATAATATTTCTACACTTGTTATCTTTATAACCCCTTATTAGAACAAATAAATCCTTTCATAAAAAATGAGCCATCCTTTCGCCTTTTACTCCTCCTAACTCTGATCCCAAACCTTTCATAAAAGCATACTTATTATACATTTCATAAGCATCATCTATCGAAGGAAATTGTTTCCTCCAAAAATCAAAGTGACTTGCTTCTTAAAAAATAACAGCATCCTCTATTCCCACTGTAATAATTAAACATGTAATAAATGAACAAATACAGTAGCAATAATGGTCAATTACAATAATGCATTTGATCAATTACAGTAAAATTACCATATGTAAAAATATATATGATTATCTATAGTTACATAACTGAACATTATTAATGAAACTACAAAACAGTGATAATCATTAAAAGTTGCATGTACAACTTATAATTCCATAAACACAAGTGTATATATAAATGAACATTTATAATTGCATAATTGAACATTATTACAACAAAACAGAATAACAAAATGTTAAATTATTTTTTTGGAGGGAATAAATATTAAAATATGTTCACTAGTTAAAATTTACATGAGCATCTTTAAAAGAATGAAAATCATTCAAATTTACATGTACAACATATATTTTCGTATACGACTACAATAAACCTATAGTCTACTACAGAAACATACATTAAACATAAATGAACATTTACTATTACACAAGTGATCATTTTTTTACTAAAATTATTTTTAAACGATACACCAATGTGATAAAAATAATCGATTTGGCAAAACAATAACAACTATAGATGTTCATATAAGACGCACAAAACTGGAAAAGCAACAATCAAATAATAAGATTACAATCATAATTACAAAATAAAAACAATTACACAAACAAGAATCAAATTAGAAGAATAATACAACCAAAATTTTGAATCAACTACTAATAACAAAAACCAATACCAAAACCAGAGCATTATAATCAAAATTAAAATCAGTAGAACAAAAACTATGAAATCAAAACATTATAATCGTACAATCACAATCACGATCAAAAGCAATTAAGCTAGAATCACAGTCACGATCAAACGCAATTGAGCTAGAAATATCATGGAAGAAGAGAGAGAAAAATTGGGGGAAAAATAAAAAATGCAGGAGAGAGAAAATGAAATCAGTAAAATAAGAGAGAAATAAAATGGAAATTAGGTTAAGAAAATCATTATATAGTTGCTTGAATAGAAAGTTAACAAAAATGAAAAATGAAGAAAGAAAAAAAAAATGGCAGAACAGTGCAATATAAAACGACGTAGTATCATGGGGGTGTAGGAAAAGCTGACTAGCCTAGAGTCTAGGCAAAAATTTGTAAGGAAGTTATGGCCAAAATACTAAACTGGGCCCAAACCGGATTTTACCTACGACCCAATGATCATGAGGAGGGTCCAAAGGTTTAATCCTATTCCTAAACTATTTAGGATTGATTAGAATCTTCTATAAGTTTCTAAAATATCTTAATTATCCTTTTTTGAAAAGATAAGATCATGGAATTTGATTTGAATAAAACTTTCCTTTTTTAAAACTTTCCTAATTCTATTCGAATTTAAACTTGTCCAAAGATAGTCAGATATTATTTTCGTGCCTCATATTTTTTATCCAAATTTTATATGGTTGGATATATCTTGAAATTATCTTTCCAATGATATATTATAATAATAAATCCGAGCTATAACGAAAAAGATATGAAAGATATACGAAACTCTATCCAAAGCTGACACCCTTTTACTATTTCGGCCATATCTTTTTATCTACAAAATATTTTAATCTGATTGCAATTGCATTAGAAAGTAGACTTCAAGATCTTTCCAAAGACATATTATATGACTTATTTGGACTTCTAGATCAAAAGATATGATAAAAACAAAATCCGCAAAAACTGTCTCTGTCGCCAAACGACAGGCTTGTCGCCTGGCGACAGGATAAATTTCTGGCGACAAGGTCGGTTTGTTAGCGACAGCGTGTAGTTTTATTCCTTATCAAATTCTATGATTTTCCGGACTTTTTCCTTATAAATAGGGTCTCAAACCTCCGTTTTTATTCATCATCTCTCATGATCTCTCATCAACTCTCATCAACAATTCTCTCTATCAATTATCATCCTTAATTCTTTCTTTTTCTCTCTCTATTTCTAAACTAGCTTTTTACAAACAATATTCCGCATTCACAAGACTTAGAGTCTCTTAGCCAAGTTCGAAGTTGCCTTCGCCCTAGACGTGAAAGGTTGATAATTTTTGAGGGTTTGGTCCAAAACTAGTCAAAACTTTATTTAATTTGATTTCAATTTAATTCTTTTTCTTTAATTATTCTTTATTTATTTTCATTGAAGTTTACTAACTTGTGTATTTTGTTATTAGAAAGAGGTACGAGGCTTCAAAGTATGTAATCTTATTACTCTCTTTCAATATAGAAAGCATGTTTATTATTGTCTTATAATTCCTAGTATCATATTAGGATGCTTTTATTGCTTTCTAGTATCATGTTAGGATGCTTTTTATGATTCCTAGTATCATGTTAGGATGTTATTTTATGCTTTCTAGTATCATGTTTAGGGTGCCTTTACTCTTTCTAATATCATGTTAGTACCATGTTAGGTTTACAGCTTTGATCTTTATTGTTTAGTGACATGCTAGGAGATGTTATTAATCTTGTTAGTATCATGCCTAGGGTCTTGCTATTTTTATCAAGCTTTATTATGCCTTATCATGCTATTATCATCGTCATTATTATTTATTTTTTATTATTATGTTGCTTGATATGATTTATGTTTTATTGTTATTGCTTGATCACACCTTTTATGATTGTTAAAGGGAATTTGTACTTGAAATCACGCTTAATAAGATAATTAATAATTTGGTTTAGGCTAATGTGATTTTAATTCAAGTGATCGCCAATAATAGTCTTATTTGTGCATTAATATTCAACCAACATAGATAAACAGGGTAGGTTTAATATAATGTTTGCATGTTATTCGAAAAGCGCGCATGAATACGAGCAGAACAAAGTAGAGGCCTATTTTATAGGGCGGGTCCTTTCTTTTGTAGATTGGATTCGTACCCTCATCCCCGGACCCTGTTTGGTTCAAGACCTTATGGAGTAGTTGATGGTCCTTTTGGATTGTCTTTTGGGTTTACAAGTTCCTAAAACTTGTTGGCGACTCTTTTTGCTCTTTGTCTTTCCCTTTGGAACGCCACCGTACTTTAGTGTATGATCACAGTGGGGTTCAAGTTTGGGGTTATCGTAATGCTTGAAATATTCCTTACACTAATATTAATACGACGAATAAGTTAATTGAAAGCATTTTTATTAATTTATTCTAATATTAATACGACGAATTTGTGTTGGACAGCGTCCACCAATTCTTGAGAACTGGGAACATTCTCAAAGAATGGAATCAATCCCTGCTAGTGCTAATCCCAAAGGTCAAAGTCCCAGAGCTGGCTAATCAATTCAGACCTATTAGCCTTTGCAACATGATCTACTAGTGCATCTCTAAGTGCCTTGTCAACAGAATCAAAGTCATCCTGCCAAAGCTAATCTCAGAATACCAGCATGCCTTCATCCCAGGGAGATATATGGAAGATAACATTCTCCTAAGTCATGAACTGATGCATCTTATTAACTCAAAGAAGGGGTCAAACTTCACGACTGTAAAGATTGATATGTCAAAAGCTTATGACAGGGTGGACTGGCTCTTTCTTCTTAAAGTCCTACAGGCTTACGGCTTCTCTTGTCACTGGATCCGAATGATCTCGCAGTGCATTTCAATAGTGAGTTACAAGACAATCATCAATAGGAAAGCAACAGATCACTTTTCCCCCAATTGTGGGTTAAGGCAAGGGGACCCACTATCCCCTTACCTCTTCATTTTTTGTATGGACATTCTATCTAGAATGTTATCTTTGGCAGAAGACATCAACCAGTTTAAAGGTTTGAGGGTCTCTAGAAGGTCTCCCTCCATCTCCCACTTGTTCTTTGCGGATGATGCCATGCTTTTCTTCAAAGCAGACGAAGGATCGTGTAAATGCATCAGGGACATTCTACACAGGTTTGGTAAAGTTTCGGGCCAACAATTAAACCTCCATAAGTCCTTTGTCAAATTTTCCCCATGTGTTGATAACAATACTCGTTTAGAGCTGAAAAGGATCCTGGCTATGTCTGAAACAGATAATATGGGGATCCATTTGGGGGCACCGATTGATATTCAGGGGAAGAAGAAAGATTTGTTCCAATACTTAGTGGACAAAGTTTCGGATAGAATAGTCTCTTGGGCAGCTATGCGTCTCTCACAAGCTGCAAAACTTGTCCTCGTCAACACAGTATTGGTTAGTATCTCGGCTCACGTTATGAAATGCCTTAAACTCCCCCAGAGCATTGCCAACAAGCTTGACTCGCTAATTACTAGATTCTGGTGGTCAAATAACGGAAATAAGGGTATGCACTAGGTAAGTAGGACCATCACCCAGCTCCCCAAAAGCATGGGAGGACTGGGCATTAGGGGTACAACAAGTCTAAATGATGCCCTCCTGTTTAAACAAGCAACAAGGATGCACCTAAACCCGTAGTTACTTATTTCTAGAGTGCACAAAGGATTGCAATCTTGCAGCATTTGCTCAATGGCTAGCAAATATATCAGGGTGGGAACCCCCTCAATGGGAAGAGCTAGCATTCAAAAGGTCACTTGTGCTTTCAAAGAAGGTTTTGCTTGGAAAGTTGGTAACGGGGAGGATATTAAGGCCACAAGTATGCCCTGGGTTAATGGGGAAACCCCAGTTGCTAATTCAAACCAAACTCTAAGGGCCTCGATGAACTGGAAGGTAAGTGATTTTATTGACAGGAATACGGCCACTTGGAAAGCGGGAAAGGTAAGAGAATGTTTTGATTGGGATAGTGCAAGGAATATTTTGGCCATGGAGTTACCCTCGAAAAGGGAGGATGACTTTCTTTATTGGAAATTCCATCCGTCAGGAAGATATACAATTAAAACTGGGTACTACTATCTCACCAAGGGTAATGATTTAGGCCAAGGGGCTAGCAATGATAGAGATCAGAAGCTCATAAAACTTATTTGGGGAATGAGCATCCAGCCAAAATGGAAGATCTTTTTGTGGAAATTGTATCATGATGGTATTGCGGTTAAGGCCAACCTAGCCAATAGAGGGATAGAGATAGACGAGACCTGTGGCTATTTTGGGGTGGATTTGGAAGACAGCCAACACCTTTTTCGATTCTGTAATCTAGCAAAGGAGGTCTGGGCAAGAAGTGCCCTGGCAATCTGCTCTGATATTACTGGATTCACTTCCTTGAGAAGATGGATCCAATACTTTATCCTGCTGTTCAATAGCGAGGATGGTAAGTATAGTACCCGTATTGTTTTGTTTATTGCAACATTATGGGGACTGTGGAAAACTAGGAATGCAAGAAGCTTCAACGACGCAACGGGGGGAACAAGTATGGTGATGGAATTCATCAACCAGGCAATGCAAGATCATGAAACCTTCACCCAAGCTGTAGACTTGCAGCATAATAGAGAGAACGAGGTTATTGATGGGCCTACCCTTCCTCCTGGTTTTAATTATATTCAACTAGGAAAGGAAAAGGAGGGTTTTGACAACTTCATTGTTGAAGTTGATGGCTCGTGGGATAAGAGGACTATGAGGGCAGGGATCGGGTGGTCATCAAAGGATAATGGTGGCATAACACATGAAGGGGGAAGACATGGGGCTGCGAATTCCGCTCTTCAGTGCGAAGCTTGGGCTTGCTTGGAAGCTTTGAAATGGGCCCACATGAAAGGTATGCAGGGAATTCTAGTGCTTTCAGACTCGATCTCTCTTCTCAAAAACCTTCAAGACCAACTAGGTAAGGACATTGAAATTTCATGGATGATAAAAGAAATAAAGGAAGTTGGAGCCTCCTTCAAAACCTACACCGTTCTGAAAACCCAAAGAGACCAAATCCAGAGGGCGAATGATATTGCCAGAAACTGCCGTATTAATTTGCTTAATATTTCATAGGTTTTTGTTCCTTTGCTCTTGTCAAAAAAAAAAAAAAAAAAAAAAAAAAAAAAAAAAAAAAAAACACGACGAATAAGTTAATTGAAAGCATTTCATGGATTCGAACAAAGAAATTTCTTCAATGGCATATGAATTTCTTGTTTCAAAATCAACACACACAATATATGCCTTGATTGCGATATATGTGCACTTGCAATAATAAGGAGAGGAAATATTGTAATATTCATAATTTTGTAATAATTGTTCACATTATTTCAAGATAAATAAAATAAAAGTCATAATTTTTCACATCAATTTACAAAATTGAATCAATTCCTTAGTTATTGTAATTTTCTAAGAGAATATTTTTTATTATCAGAATTCCATAGTTTGTAATTCCTTGATTGTGATATTTTTCAATTGATATCATTATTTAAAGAATTAGTGTCATATTTTACATTGTTGATGATTTCAACATTAGTTTCCATTTCAATTGTGATTAAAATCATAATTTATTTATCTTTCCATCCAAGACATTGATTCAATTTTCCAATATTAGCATTATTGAGCTACAAATGATATAATTGGTATTTCAGAGGGACACATCAACCTCTCCCTTAACCTATATAATATAGCCATTCATTTCTCCAATTATATAGAGAGTACTCTTACAAAATAAGGTCAATCCTGACAGTTTTAAACAACTACGAGTAGCTATTAGATGTATCTAGAGTTTGGAAAAACAACACAAAATGTGACCAATCAATAGGAGAAAGATCTTTGATAACATCTAATATGGATCTAGGTTGATTTTCATAGGTTTGGTGAGCATCGTGAAACAAGTTGAATATGTAGAGCTATTAGTTTTCATATTATTAAAATATCTTTGAGTTGGTATCAATGATTGTTGTAGACAAAAGGTTGTATCCATTAGACCATGTACAGTCCAACTTAATTATTTTATTAAATATGTTGATGTAAGAAATCTAATATATATAAATAAAGTAGGCATTTTAAGAGAACATTTGGCGCGCCACATAAGCAAAGGTATTATTTCGACAAATTAGAAATTAGAATTGTATTTTATTTTAGAATTAAAAAATTCACTTGCCACCTAAGAAAAAGTAACGAATGATAAAAAATTATATTGACACCTAGATAAAAGTAACGAATTATATTTGACATCTAGAATTTTAATGCCACGTGGATTAAAACCACAAATCAAATTTTTGTATAAATTTTTTTGAAAGAAATTTATCTTATATAGTAATGGTAAAAAAAAAATTAAAGATATGCGCATAAGTTTATAAGATAAAATTTGATATGTTATGATTAAAATAAAAATTATTCTTTAATCATGATTTAAATTTTTTTAAAAAATTAAAATTTGGAACACCTATCATTATAAATACGCATCATACGATACCAACAAAATTTTATATCAATACAAATCCACATCAAGTGAATTTTGTGTTAGTTTTAGGTCACGATTTAATTCTTAGCTTGATATTTAAAATTCATGTTTAAATTTACATTTTTAAGTATTACTTAAATTTTGTTTATTGGGATACGTTACGTACGAGTTTCTAGCCTGTTTGACATATTAAACTTCTGCAAATAAGATAACTTAATATGTTTCGATATAGTCCTATTAAACGAGAAGATATTTTTTATGAACTATTTACATTAATTAAATTTTTCCTTAACCTCTTTAGTTTTTTTTACTAATTTATTTTGTAAACAAAAATAGAATTTGTGATTTAAGTGGCTTCATCAAGATATTAAATTAATTAAATTATTTTATTAATAAATTTGTTTATATAAGTGTTAATTTTTGTATATAGTTAAACTTTAATCATAAATTACTTTTTTTTTGTAGGTAAAATATTTTTAAATGAAATGAGAATTATTTCCCTAATATAGTTCACAATCCTATCCCAATATCTCAACATGAGGCACAAAAAAAAAAAAAAAAAAAAAAAAAAAAAAAAAAAAAAAAAAAAAACTGATTTACTGTTTTACATTAAAATCAATTGGAGTGTCGCCCAAAACAGAAAAATACACTACTCTTGATTATTTATACACCGCATTAAGTTGTATCTATCATTGATGAAATAAAGTAACAAATCGGATAGAAAAACACAAGTTTTAAACTTATTTAATTTAAAAATAACTAAATTCCGTGCATCACATAGGCAGCTTCAATTACATAAATTAGTAAAAAATATCTTTTTTAATAGTCAAAAAATAATTTTATCAAAATATTTATTTTTTAATTAATTAAAATAAAGACACATTATTACATAAAAATAATAATATCTTTTCTAATATAATATACAATAGTATTTTAATTAAAATATTATATGATTTAACTAAGAAAATTATCTTTTCTTAGAAATGTATAAAATAACCGTGCATCGCACGGGCTTACATCTAGTTATATATCAGATTAGACCAAATCAAATTAGATCTACACTACATAGAACTTTTTATTTACGTTTATTATTTTAGGTTAAAAATCTTTGAGTTTGTGATAAAATTCTGAAAATTAGCACAAATGTAACATGTTATTTAAAATACATTTTTTTTTTCCTAAGTACTGGTATGCAAATAAATTTAACATTTAACCGAATCAATTGCATAGTATACTACGGAGTATTATATTAACTAGATTCATTTCAAATCAAACCAGATGAATTGAACATCACAGTAGTGTAAATTTCGTTAAAAATTGAAGATGCGACGACATGATAATAAATTAGTAGGAGGCAAAGAAAGTGATAAGCCTGGGCTTTTTGGGTAAGAAAGGATGAAGGGCACTTTACTACAAGGAAAAGGAAAAGGACAAGCAAAACACTGAGGTTTTGTTATAGTAGGAGTTGTAGGACTCTCAACATTTAGTGGAGAAAAAGTAAAGATCTGATGTCTACGACACCAACAAAAGATTTGATGGCATACAACACAAACGAATAATTACCGTACGCTCTTCGGCCAAGTCACGCAGCCAGGCCAGCAACCCTTGTGTTAAGTCGTCAAGGGCAAAATTTGGTCACATATTTCCTTTGTTTGCTTTTAATTTTTATAATACTTCCTTCATTTTGTTATTTGCATTATTTTGATTTTTACGGCTTCCTAGGCAATTTTTAGAGTAGAAAGAGGTAGAGAGAAAAAAAAAATGGGGCCCATGTGATTATAGAGATATAGAGAGAATTAATTAGTTAAAAAGGAAATTAATGCATCTAATTAAAATGAAACTTTCTTATTCAGAAAGTGATGTATCTAAAAAGAAACGGAGGAAATATGTAAAATATGAGCGCATTTTGTGTGCAGCTGGCCACATTATGTGATCGCTAAAGAACAAAGTAATTTCTATAACACTGACCGAATAACCCATGTAGTACTACTGATCGAGGAACCTATATAAGTATATAACATTAACCGAGTAACCCCTATAATGCTGATAGATCGAGTAACCCCTGAAATACTAATTGATGAACAAAGTATCCTTCCTCTTACTTATTTCCTCTTTATTTACTAAAATTTTACAATTGTATTTTATTAAAAGACTACCATAAGGTTTTAAAATAAAACCTTTGAGATTGACTTCCTCTTCCATATTAGCATTTCTTTCTCTCTTTAATATAAAATGTGCGAAATATTAAAAACTTTTATAGTACTTGTGCAATGCACAGTTTACCAATCATATTGTTAAATTTACATATAGTCTAACAAATTCAATTTTACACTTCAATTGTCCCAAATTATTTGCATCATTTTAACTTTGTTTTAATGTTCAACTATCTCAATTTAACCCTCGCTTTTGCTAATATATGAAAACGACTATTACTATGTAGGTGGTGTTTGGTTAAATTCAATGTATATTTTCAAATATTCACTTTTATCTTTCTAATTTTAACAAAGGTAATCGTTAATGGTTCGGCCCACTAGCTCGATCCAACTTAGCCTGAAAAACCGGGGGTTTGGGCAAGCCTAGCTAAAACGCATTTTTAGTTCAAAACCTTTGCCCGGCTCGAGAAAAGCCCGACATAATTTAGTGGATTTGGGTACAAGATTTTATTAAAAGGCTCAACCTGACTCAATTTTTTATCGCCTCTACCTTCTAGTTTCCTTCTATTATAGTATACTAAGGCCCTGTTCTTTTGAGCTTCTGGGCAGAGCAGAGCAGATTTCAGCAGAGCAAAGCAGAGCAGAGCAGAGCAGATTGAAGCAGAGCAGAGCAGAGCAAAGCAGAGCCGAGCAGAGCAGAGCAGATTTCATTAATATTAATATTATTATTATTACTATTATTATTATTATTATTATTATTATTATTATTGTTATTATTTTTACTATTAATATTAATATTATTATTATTATTATTGTTATTATTTTTACTATTATATTATTATTATTATTATTACTATTATTATTATTATTATTATTATTATTATTATTATTATTATTATTATTATTACTACAATTATTATTATTACTACTGCTGCTGCTACTACTACAACTACTACTTATACTACTACTACTACTACTACTATTATAATCATTAAATTTTATTATTAAATATTAATTATAATTAATAATATTTATATTATTAAATATTAATTATATTATTATTATTAATTATTATTATTATCAAATATTAATTATGTTATTATTAATATTATTATTATTAAATATTAATTATATTATTATTAATATTATTATTATTAAATATTAATTATTATTATTATTAAATATTAATATTTAATAATATTATTATTATTAAATATTATATATTATTATTATTAAATATTAATTATATATTATTATTATTAAATATTAATTATATATTATTATTATTAAATATTAATTATATATTATTATTATTATTAAATATTAATTATATATTATTATTATTAAATATTTATTATTATTATTAAATATTATTTATATATTATTATTATTAAATATTAATTATATATTATTATTATTAAATATTTATTATTATTATTAAATATTAATTATATATTATTATTATTAAATATTAATTATATATTATTATTATTAAATATTTATTATTATTATTAAATATTATTTATATATTATTATTATTAAATATTAATTATATATTATTATTATTAAATATTTATTATTATTATTAAATATTAATTATATATTATTATTATTAAATATTAATTATATATTATTATTATTAAATATTTATTATTATTATTAAATATTATTTATTTATTATTATTATTAAATATTAATTATTATTATCATTAAGTATTAATTATTTATTATTAAATATACATTATTATTATAATAATTCAATATTAAGTATTAATTTTAAGCAGAGCAGAGCAGGCAGAGCAGAGCAGAGCAGAGCAGAGCAGAGCAGATTGAAGCAGAGCAGAGCAGATTTCAGCAGAGCAGAGCAGAGCAAAGCAGAGCAGATTTTAGCAGAGCAAAGCAGAGCAGATTTCAGCAGAGCAAAGCAGAGCAGAGCAGCTCTAAAGAACGGGGCCTAAATATTCTTTGAAGATTTGACAAAGCAAAAGTTTTTTTTTTAAAAAAAAAAAAGAAAGAAATTGTGGTTTTTGAGGAAAAAAAAAAGTACCATATTCTTTCTTTCAAAAAAATATGTCATGAAGTGACACGTGTCATTACTGATGTTTGTTTTAGTATTAAGTTATAGATAGATTCAATTTTCTTATTTTTAAAATTCTATTCACTAATTCCAACAATGTTTATTATATTACTGTATTTTTTTAAATTTTTGTTAGTAATTTCGTATATTCAAGTTTTATTTTTACAAATTAAAAGTAAAAACAGAAAAAATAATAATTAGAAAGATTTAATTCTTCTCTTTGTTCTTCATCGTCATTGATCTTCAAAAACAAAAGTCATAATCATGTCTAGGCCTGGTTATTGGGCGAGTCGGGTCAGGTTTGGTGCGGGTTGATTGCGGGCCAGGTCCATGTGGGTCGCCGGTCAATAATGGACATGCCAACAAACTATAAATTACGATAAATATCAGACAAATTCATTATTAAGTACTCCCTCTGTTTTTTTTATATGCATCAGTTTGACCGGCACATTTGCCGAGACGTTATTTTGACCATTAATATCTTTAATTGTGCATTAGTAAAAAAAATTGTAACAAAATTACATTATGAAACTAGACATTATAACAAATCTAATGATACATTATATAATAACATTTATTTATTTTTTAGAGGTGAAAAAATTAAGTCAACCATGGTATGTGAATAGTGCAATTGTCAAAGTGATGCATATAAAAAAAAACGGAGGGTGTACTAGGTAAGGTCTCGTACCATGCACGGTAATTTTCAATACGAGTAACTATTTTTAAAAGAAACATTGTATTATATTTTTTTACTTTCATATGTTATATTCATATTAATTAAATGTTGAAAATCTAAAAAATGGTAAGAAAATTACACCAAGAATAATCAACATGTGTCGTTCTTAGCAAGTATTATTGAAGTCAGGGCCGTAGAAGGGGAGTGCAAAGAGCCCCCTTGCACATGGCCCCCAATTTTTGGAGGGCCCATTTTTTTCCCTATTTTTTAAAATTTATTTTTTTAAAATAATATATTAGCAAAAGCCTTGTTGTTAACGCCCTACATTCAACATATTAACATTTTCCAATCCCCACGCTATTTTTTCCTCTCTTAATTCAAGTCACCTTAAATTCTACAACTTTCTATATTTTTCCATCAATTTAAATTTTTTTTAAGTATCAACATAATTACATCAATACAATTTCATGAAAAAATTGTATTGTCAATTTCTCTGTTCAAGAATTTTCAATGGAAAAAAATTATTTTTAACCAAACTCAAACGATTCTTCTACTGTAATATTGGCAATGAGCAATTTAATTTTTTTAATTTCCAAGATTTTTCTTATCGGAAGGTTATACTTCAATACGTATATACATATGGGTTACCTACTTATTTTCAACCATCTAATTCTCAACTCATACATAATTAAACAAAAAAATGAATTGGGAATTAAATACATAACTCATGTGGTCAAATCAGTCGTATTGATTTGTGAATTATTGATTAAGTGATTCCTCCTTTTGCCAACCTGCGTCTGATTTAAGGTAATATTTGGATGTTTTTGATTTTATTTTTATTTCTTTAATTTTTCTAGTTTTGATAATGTCAATTAATTTATTTAATTATTATGTCTAAATGTATTAGTTTTAAATTAATGGTGTTTGTAAAAAAAAAAAAAATGGTGTAATTGTTGTCACTAAAGGATTTTTTTTTTTACTTTTTTTATTTTATTTTTTATTTTTTATTTGTGAAGGTTGAAATCTTTTGAACCTAATCAAAATAACAAGAATTAAAATAAGTACAAATAGGGAAATTTGGTTTTGCGTAATCGAATATATAATTGTTATACAAAAGCAATTTCATTTGTAATGTATTGGGAAATTGTGTATTGCCTAAATTTTTTTAAAAAAATTATTAAGGCCCCATTTTAATATTAGAACAGGGCCCTTAAAATCATTGCTACGACCCTGATTGAAATATCCATACAGTACTAATTGATTGAAATTCTAATCATAAATTATTCAACAAAAAAACATCATTTAATGATTTGATATTTATTTGCATTTCATTATTCATTCAAGCTTATAATTCTATTAGACAACTAAAAAAATCAAGAAAAATTATATAATCTCGTTGTAATAAACGTATATAAGTAGTACATAATATATCTTTCCTACAAAAAAATAGTCCATAACAAATTATGTTAAGAGTATTATTTTTAATTTTTTTTTTTTTTTTTTTTTTTTTTTTTTTTTTTTTTTTTTTTTTTTTTTTTTTTTGCTTAAGCTTATGATTGTCAAAATGTTTTTTCCTTTTTTTGGAAAGATTCATCAATATTTTCAATTACACTTTTAGGAAATTAATACTTTGTATATTTAAAAAGATTTGTTTCTTAAATAGTTTTTTTTCAAAAAAAAAAAGAAAAAAAAAATTAAAGGACACACCAGGAGATGACACGTGTCATTACTGGTGTGTCTTTTAGTATGTAGTTTTTTTTGAAATAAAATTGATTCATAAATAATTCATATGACATCTACAAAGAGATTTAGATTTAACAAATACATAATAATTAAATCAAATAAAAACATTCCGTAAGCAAAGCTACGATCGTTGTTATTACTGGTGTGTCTTTTAGTATGTAGTATATATATAGTTATTTATATATGAATACGAAAATATTCTTTTTTTTTTTTTTTTTTTTTTTGGCATTAGCTATTTCTTTATCTAATAAATTAGCCAAACATTTTGACCCCTATATTGACCATTCCCAATAAGGGCTTTGTTCAATAAAAGGTCTTGTCCATTAAGAGCCCTTTAAGGTTGGTCATAACCCTATTGGACTACCCTACTCAAGTATCAGGTTTAATCATGTTAAATATGTGATGCTCAATCCTAGTTGGAGTTTAATAAGAGTTAGTCGGCATTAAAATTTGTTTGAAATTTTCATTATTTTCAATTAAAATTCCTTTATCTAATATGTTCTTTATTATTATTATTATTATTATTATTATTATTATTATTATTATTATTATTATTATTATTATTATTATTATTATATCTCAAAAACAAAAGTCATACAACCTACAATAAATTAGTGGGAAGCCGAGATACAATCTGGGCCCCCACTCCTCTAGCTATTGCAAATCCTACCCTAGTGAAGATATGAGCTGCAGCACGATCCTCAATGTCTTGCGTCGTCGAGAACCTCTGAATCCGCTTCAGTAACGCAACAGCCTCTTTCTCTAATTCCCCAAGCGAAGAAAAGGAGAAGGGAATGAAACCATATCCAATCGCCTGACATCGAGCTTCATACTTAACCCGCTTCCAATGAGCTGCATCAGCCACAACCCGCCCAGGAATGAAGTCAGATAGCCCTTATTATTATTATTATTATTATTATTATTATTATTATTATTATTATTATTATTATTATTATTATTATTATTATTATTATTATTATTATTATTATTATTATTATTATTAATGTCGGAATTAGGGTTCTTTATCTCACTCCGCGATCCATGGGAAATCAATGTGTTCTTCATCTTAATATTAGGGTTTTGTAAAACTCCATAATCATACCAATGCCTTCTCCAATTTGCAATCGAAAATTCCATGATTTTTGATGATCCTAACCTTCAGTTGAATAACAATTTGTAACTTGAATTACCCGATGGTAAAGGTTACCTACAAAAATATGTTTTTTGTAGTGTAATTGTGGTAATTAAAGGTACATCGAAAAATTAGAGTTTTCTCATTTGCCCCTCATCAGACCTTAAAGGACCAAAATGACCCAAAATAAAATCTTGAAAGAGCAAGTTTTGGCACGAAAATCGATATTTAAAAAAATGCAACTTCATAGCCGGTTTTCTTAAGAGGTGGTGATCTATATTTTTATTTATTTTTTTTTTTTTTTTTTTGTAGATGGTTAGGTTAAATCTAATTATGGTGTTTTGAGGGGTGGTAAATAAAAATTTCTCAAAATCTTTGTAACACTTTATATGTATTTATTTTATACTTATATGTGGTATAAACATGCATGTGTGTAATTTGATGATTAACTGTTCAATACAATGGCTTTATTAGGCGTAATTTTCTTTATCTTACAATAAGGATATTCAATAAAAATAATCTTAGGTTAGCAATAATATATTAAGTTTAGCTAAAATAAATTTAGTTCAATGTAATAATTTTTAATTATACTTTCAGTTCAATAATAATAATTTATTCAATAAAACTAATTTCAATACAATAAAATTAAATTAGTTTGACAAGAATACGGTGAAGAGAACATATATATATATATATATATATATATATATATATATATATATATATATATATATATAGGGGAGGGATCTGGTGAGAATAGCTTCATATGTGAAAATTCATACTTATATGAGAACTGATTTAAAATTTAGAACATGTGAGTAAAAATTTAGAACATGTGAGTAAAAATTTAGAACATGTGAATAAAAATTTAGAACATGCGAGTTAAAATTTAGAACATGTGACTCAAATAAAAATTTTGAACATATGAGTAATAATTTAGAGCATTTGTGTGAGTAATAAGTTTAGAACATCTGATTTAAGAATTAGAACAAGTGATTAAAAATTTAGAAAATTTTGCTTTATGAAATTTTAAGCATACTAGTAAAATTTAGAACATCTGATTTAAGATTATGAACATGTGAATAAAATTTTAGAACATCTGATTTAAGATTATAAACATGTGAATAAAAATTTAGAACAAACTAATATAGAATATAGAAAGTGTGAGTAAAGTATTTAGAACATACGAGTAAAAAAATAGAACATATGCTTTGAAATCTGGAACATATAATTAAAATTCTTAGAACACATGTTTTAAAATTAAGAACATATAAGTTAAAATTTTGGAACAAGTTATTTAAAATTTATGACATCAAACTTAACTAATTTATGGTTTAGAACATGTGAGTACTAAATTAGAAAATTTGATTCAATTTAGAACACCTCAGAAAAAGTTTAGAACATCAGATTTAAAATTTAGAACATATGAGTAAAAATTTAGAACATATATATATATCCTTAATCTTTCTTTTTGTGTGTGGTATAGTCTTATGTTTGATTTGGGGTTTACCTATGTAATACATTGACTTTCATTGGTTTTGTTTGAGTTTGGTAGAGCCCCTATGTTTACAAATTGTATTAATCCTACTAAGATTTGAATAGTTAAGTTGCTTATAATAGGGTTTGTTTAGTTCACCTTATTTTCACTTATATCAGGTCGATCTAATAAGTTTAGATAAGTTCGGTTAAGTTTATTTAAGTTCAATTCAGGAAAATTAAGTTTTGATAAAGGCTACCCAAGTACAAATTACAACTAAAATAAGTTTTAATAAGTTCAGATAAGTTCAGTTAATATCAAATAAGTGAAAATCAAGGAATAGAAAACATGATGATAAGCTAATAAGCTAGGATACACAATAAGAGTCTGTTATGTTCACCTTTTTTCAGTTATTCCAGGTTTAATAAGTTTAGAAAAGTTTAGTTAAGTTCTGATAATGTCTTCATGTGGATCATGTCTTCATGTGGTGAAATGTTATCAAAATGACTCTATAACTATTACGTAGATATGTTAAGCTTAATACATAGTATTACGATTAACTCGAAAGAGAAGGAATATATAAACTAAGATTCATGTGGATGTGCTTAGTCATCTCAAATGCTCAACTCCCAATCTATTGATTTGGAGAAAAGAGTGTAGACTTTATAGCAGTCATACTCACTGCCAAGCAGGATCTAATGGTCCCTGTTTTATTCTACGCTACTACCACTTAAAATGATGGGTAGAAATTTGATTACTTTCTTTAAATTCTGTCGGACTAAGCATAAATTTATCATGCCAATAGTACTTTCTTTTTTTTAAATTGCATTAGATGTTTCCTATCAAAAAGTCCTTTAGAAGACATACAAGTAAATAAATTTATTGAGCAAATTTTGGTGTAGTGCAGGTTGTGGTATCAAACCCTATTAGAAGCACTTTGAGGTGGGGATTTCCTCCCCCCTCCCCCCCCCCCCCCCCCCACACTCTTAAAGTGCCTAACTCGCGAACCCAGACCGGAAAGACTTGTGGATGATTTCGTCCCAATAAGGTTTTTCGCCTTAACAACCCAAAAAGAAATGTAAATCAACTTATAAAGGGGTTATTTTCGTTTTTTCATGTTATAGATTGGGGTTAAGATTGTAATTTGTAGGTTATCAGTTGAAAAATTTCGTCATTCTTCATTGCCATCGTTGAAGTTTTCCATTCTCTCTTCTCCATCATTCTCTCTTCTGCATCACTGTAATTCGAAGAGTTTCAATGGAGGAATCAAAGCTCGGAAGCACCTTCAATATAGGAGGATGACAAGCCCTTTCCCTTGCGGTTAACCATGTCTTTTATTCTTCAATTCTTTACAGGTTTTTATTCGAATAGCGGATATTCTTATGTCTATTACCACGGACACCCACTAGTTTATTACTTTTATGGTTTTTAGCATGTTACTTGTTAGAGTCATTTCAAAATTAAAGCTTTCGGAATTTAGGGCGTTAGTGAAATAGACACATTAATAGAATGAAGCTAAAGCCCAAAAAAATGGTCCGAATTTCCAAAAGTGAAATGTTTAGCTCAAGTAATTATCTAACCGGTTACAACTTACAAATAACTGAATAAGCACATCAAAGTAAGCACAATTACAACTTACAAATGGAAGTTCTACCTGTTTATTAAAAAAAATGTGTATTCTTCCTTTGGCAAAAACCTACATTTTAGTGTTATATCTTTATCTTCTTTTCATCCCCACCCAAATACTATACTATATTTTTATTATTATTATTTCTATCCACTCATATACCTTGCTTTTAAATAAACATTAACCCTACTATTTTTCTTGTATAATTTTTTAATACTCTAACTACCTCCACTTATCTAATTCAGGCCAATTAATTTGCCTAAAAATATATATCGGTCAAAGTGTAAAACTTAAAAAACAAAGACATAAATAGTATAGTGATATAAATAAGCATCATCAACAAACAAACATTTTTGAAAGGAAAATTAAATATCCTATAGGAATTTTCTACCATCTCTAGTCAATTGATAAATGTTCACAAGTCTTGTATTGTCTTTTTAAAAATGGTTTCTTGACTTCTTCCACTAAAAAAGAGGATCTTAGCCAATTATTTTAATGTGACTTCTAAATTTTTCTAAGGCACATATTTGGGAGTTAAAACTCTCAATCTTTATGGAAACATAAGTTTCAACACCTGGTGATTAAATTTTAACACAAATTAAATAGTTATTCTTCAAATATTATTATGTCTAAAGTTGGTAAGATCATCCATATTTAGAGTAATTTGGAGGCTTTACCTTTATTTTTATTTATTTTTATTTTTTTTTTAATTTTTTTTTTAATTTTTTTTTATGTCCACATCCCGCATTATGAAAACTTTTACATACTCTCTTGATCAAATTAATAGGAGAATTTTCTAAAAATAATCGCCAAATAAGGTATAACTATGACTTTAGGGGATAAAATATGTAAACCTAAAGAATATGGCGGCTTAGGCCTCTGTAAAGCTGAGGTGGTTCGACTTTTTTTGCTAAATTAGGTTGGAAAATAATCTCTGACTCAAACAAATGATCACTACTTCTCTAGATTCGTTATGTTATTACTAAACATCAAGCTTACAAATCCTTATTTGAGTGGTTCTAATAAAAAGATATTCAAATTCGCCCTTCCTGTTTCGTGCCCTTACATGAAAATTTGGTAACAATAATAGCTTTCTTTTCCGATTTGATAAGTAGTACTCTTCTGAAAATTCTACTTCCTCCATTTTTGCTTTCTTATGTCACTCAAACAACTACCCACCTTATCAATTTATCATGAATTTTCAATTTCCCCATTTTGTGTTGTCAACCAACAATACTTAAGACAAATTTGATGTCACAATTAACAAAAGTTACTAAAAAAATACCTCAATTTGAGTGTGATGATAATTTGTGACTACTTATAAAAATGTATCCGTACATTACTACATACGTAAAACTACTTTCATTTCCAAATAATTACAAAAGTGTTTATCTAGTGACATTTTTGTAAATAAGTCAACAACTTTTATTAAATATAGGTCCCACAAATATTGATTTATTTACAAAGGTGTCATGCTGATTGAAGTATTTTGTTGATTTATGTAATGAGATGCCGCTAGATAAACGGTTTTTGTTTATCATTAAGATTAATTAGGGCTCCCTCCAACTTGCCTATTTCATCAATTTCTAAATACTTACTATAAAACCTAATTTATCACATGACTACAACGAAGTGTTACCCTTGCAACTTTTAAATTTTCTTTTTCATAAACAAATAAAAATAACCCCCATTAACCCAGTTGCACGTTTGTTTACTCATTTCCTTGTACACCCTGCTACTTTCCAAACTCAAGTATTGCAAATACTTAGGGCCAAAAGGAGTATCGTTGCGGGGTAATTTCATAAATGACCACCATAGCCATTCGAATGCTACCTAGTCTGGAAGTGGAGCAACTGAGCAAGTGCTTGTCCATGATAATTGTACTGCACGGCCAAATCGTGCGCCAGCCTTTTACAATAACATTCTTGATGCGTTTTGGGATAAGGGGAGATAAGGAAGGAGCATGTAAATGGATGTCAAATGAGCTGACATATGATGTAGCCCCATGAAGAATATGCTTTACATGCTATAACAGAATGACCAATTTTGATTCACATTGGCTGTATAGATTATCATGGATGGAAAACGAAGGTACCAAGAATTCAAGGATTCAAACTGCCAATCATTATACGAGTTACATTCGATGTAAGCAGAACATCTAAAACATGGTGCTTCGCGAAGATGGAAACCAATTGGCTTGAGGTAGGGTTAGGAAATCCAGATTTGATTTCAATTCCTGAAATTGAAATCCTAACATTCAATCCCAATCATAATCTTTGTGAAAGAGTAGAATTTTGAGTACCACAAATTCAGATACAATCACCATGTTTGGGAAATGAGTGAAATTTCAAATCACCAATTATGCAGAGTATATAGAATTATAATATTAATAAATTTAAATCAAACAATGAAACCTGATGGAGTTGAATGTACTTGCAGCAAGTGACTGAGACCTGTAGTTCAGAATTCAGGAAATTTAGCTAATAACCTATACAAATTGATTCTGGGTCTAAGTAGGAAGTGTTTGTCGTTGAAGATGACCAGAATGATTAATCTGTAGATAATGTTGCTGTAATGTTGGAGACAGAAAAGCGGGAAAGGTTTAACAATGGCTGTTAATGGTGGATATATATGAGAGGAGATAGAGCAAGCTAGAGGTGACTGGAGAATGACAATATATTTAGAGGGATGATAGAAGATATGTAAAACGAGAAAATACAAGTGACTATCAGAATTTAAAATGATATAGGTTAATATGAATTATTGAATTTCAAATTCTTTTGGCCTCGTCTGTTCTGGGGAATTAGCTCAAATCCAATACCAAATTCTTTGGATTTACAAACATATGACATAGGCTAAATCCAGCATTTCGAATCAAATGCACATTTCGAAACAGATAATAAGTTTTAACACGCAATAACAAATGGGATGATTGTGTTTTTGCATCCTTTGGCTGTGGATGCAGCACTTTCTAACATTAAAAATATGGTTTGTAACTTAAAAGCCTCTAGGAAGTTAGTTTAGTGTTAATATACAGTAATACAGTCGCTGACTCCTATTATAAAAGTGAACATACTCATCACACAGGCTTTCAGATCTCCGAAAAATACAAAACTTGGAATAGCAACATTCCAATACGTAAACACTTAATAGTAATATACGAAGTATATTTAAAACATCCAATAAAAAGATAATTAAAAAAAATAAGTAACTAGAAAATAGTTTATCTGAAGAAAGACTTCAACCTGCTGTGTGACTATGCCTTGGCCTTCCCAGCTTGAACAGCTTGAATTTTTTGCTGAACCTTCATTATCTACAAGTAATAGAAGAGCCAGATAGAACGTCAGAGATGCCAATAAGTAATGACCATCCCACAAGAGGATTAATAGCTTCCTAAATGTAACCTTGGTACAATATCTCAGTACTGGCTAAATTATGTAAATTTCAGGAATCATAAACCATGTGATTATTAGGTTGATGAGCTACAAGTGCCAAGAGAATAAACTCATGTTAGAATTACATCAGTGCATAAATTAGTAGCAAAACGGACTGACTGCAGAGCTAACTAACAAGCATCCTAGAATCTGCATGAAAAAAATGACAGAAAAACCAGCACACCCAAACATTGATCCTAATCATTTTTTATTTTTTATCTTTTTGGCTCTTTCCAGTCTCACATGCAGATTTAGCCCCTGTCATTAAGTCCAATATTAGCTGCAAATCCTCAGATAGGATAAGTAGCAGAATATATTAGTAGCAGGAGATCTGGCGCAAGCAGCTTATGGCAAGCAAAAGCACTTTCCATACTTTCCAGCAGAAAGGTCATCTTAGGATCTGTGCGAGCAGCCATTAACAGCTCAAAGCATGAAAGACTGGCCCTGATCTAATCACCTTCAGCCAAGATGATTGACTTAGGGGATTCTTACATAGCAGAAATGTTTTTAGATCATTACAAAGTTAAACTATGTTCATTTGCTGCTTTAATCAGCTTATGTGCCAATTTATATTCACAAAATTAAATGTCTTAAGGTTTCCTCCCAAACCATCAGGAGAGAGTCGCTTCAAATACCCTAAACCAATGAGCTCTACAAAGTCCATACACTATTGTCAATTTGTCATCACATTCAGTGGGAAGCTCGGAACAAAATCAAAGATATCATTTCTTGTCCCCATATACATGTTAAAAGTAACAACATTAAAGCATGTAAATAATAGAGCCTGTTGAATTAGACATTCATTTCGGAATAAATAGATTGATAGCTTCTTTCATTGAAAGGAATTGATGATATTAATTTATGGATGATGATAATTTATGCACATGGGATATATCCTCAAGGTTAATGCAAATGCATGCACATGGGAAGTGGGCCAAAATATTGCTAGGAAAGTTCCTTCATGAAGGTCTTTAATTCCTACATAACAAGCAAAACAAACAACCTATTCCTCTCAATTCCTGATAACTCAACCACAGGGCAGAATAGCCAATCCTGTTCCCTTCCAATCTCTTCCCTTCTCTTCCATTCCCTTCCTTTACATGCAAATTATTACACATAACCAATCAAACTGAAAGGGACCTAAACCTTCTTTAAGAAGCAGACTTCTAGCTTTCTAGCACATTATTACCTACAATATATGCAATAGAAGCATAGCAATAGAACGAAGAAAGTTCCAACTTAAGCAAACGAAGAAGACTGTAATTTGATGTCAACAGCATGAAAGCAAAACTAAAGCCTTGAGTAGGTGATAGAACGAGCGGAAAAAAAAAGGTGGAATGAATTGTGAAGTATTTCAAGAATAGCAAAGATACCAGCTGGAAAACAAAGCCCAACTTCTCTGAGTTAGAATTAAAAAAAATGACTGACTGAGTGAGACACACAGGAGAGAGAGATAGAGATCCTAGACAAGCATCTTTCGAGGGTCTAGTGCCTACATTTAACAATCTGTATCAAAGAGAGAAGAGAAAAAAAAAATTCCAAAGTAGTTGAGACTTGAGAATAATAACAAAACAAGAATTGCAATTCTTTTTCTACCCAGAATCACAATAAGATAAGTAACATCCACCTTTGACAAACCATTAAATAGATGATGACTGATTGTTTTAGCTATCTTCCCATAACGAAAGACCCCAAAGTTCTTTGATTACTGCTATATTATTATGGAGGATGATTAATCTAACAGGTTTGCAGAAGATTCCCACCAACTTTGTGTTTGAAACAATGCTAATGGATTTCATTTATGAACATTATGTGGTCATGCTTCACAGGGTCAAGCCCTATAGCTTTCAGCACTGATGTCCACTAGGTTAAGCCTCCTGGTGCACACACACACACCTATGAACGTGTCTCACTGCCACCAGTCACCCTAATATCCCCCCCATCCATCTTCCCTCTTTTATCCGTTCTTCATTGATGCTGGAATCTTTCCCAAATATTAGTACTTAATATGAAAGGCAAAGAGTCAAAACTGACTGCAGAAGGTCCCCACCAATTTGTGGAAGGAGACCACATATTGATGAAAGCTTTACAGATATTGAATATGTGGGCATGCTTCACAGTTTAAATCATCTATCCTGCAGCATCATTGCAGCCACTGATTAAAAAACCTAACCTATGGAGAAGGCACAGAGAGGGCCTAGACTCATTACATCCAGCAATTCTGTATTTCTGGTCACTGCAAGAAATCCAGGATTCAAGGGCATTGAAAATCATGTGTCCAGGGTTCATGGAGTAAAGGATAATGTCCAGGACGTTTAATCCATTGAGAATGCAGACTTCTAATCATATCTGTTAAAGATGATAATCAACAATTGTGGGAAAGAGCCAAAAAAATAACCAACCAATAGCAAGAAAGCATTCTATTAAGATCCTATTTGGCGGTAGCATTTCTAGCGTTTTGACTAGGTTAAAAAACTACATAGAAACATTAAGAATAAGGTAGCAGTTTAAGTAGTGGCTAATGGTAAAAGTAGCGTTTTTCAAACGTTAAATACATTAGCATTTCAAAAGTAGCACTTAGTGTTTGAAAATTTATAGTTACTTTTTAACACCTATAGATGGCTTTTATTGTATTTTAATATCCAAACAACTACTTTTACCAAACACTAATACTCAACAGCTACTCTAATAGCTAACCATCACTCGCTACTAGTTGACACATGCTACTATGCTGCTCAACAGCTAAAAGCTACCGCTAGTTTTGTCAAACAAAGCCTATGTCTTTTAAAGGCATCTTAAAAGTGATGAATAAAAAGAATAGATATGCATTCAAATACTATTAGCCCTGTGCCCCTGTGTTACCTAAAGTCTCCAATTCACCAGTATCATTGTTTATGATGTAGCTGCATTATGGAATATAAGGTCCACAAAATAGAGAATGTTCAAGTTAAATCGATAATCCCTTATTAAAATATATAAAGTAGAAAGCTACTTGGAACCTGATTCAATAAAAGAAATCAAGGACTACTGATATTCTAAATTTCCTAAATTAAGAAACTGTTTCCACTAATCTTGAACGTCCAATAACTTAACATTCTTGTGCTCTGCATCAGATATGCATGATAGAGCAATGATTAGAAGGAAACTTAAAGAGGCAACTCTGACTTATCTTTGCAGAACTTTCATAAAATGTCTTACCACTCCATGTGCCATTTGCATATAAAATGTGGGGGGGGGGGGAAAAAAAGCTAACAATGAATTCTAAGCTAGATTTAAGGAGGAAGACTTGAAAGGATTTAAAATTGGATAATAAATCAAACATAAGCAAATCAAGTTTAGTGACATCACTAGCCAAGTACAACAAAGTTCCAAATTGAACAAGTCACCCAAACAAATGATAATTTAACATATTTACTACCCACAGTCAGATAGACAAAATAAAACTCTATAAAACACAAATTAATGTTGTAATATTGTATGGACAATCACACTATTATAATTCTGCTTTAAAGGAAAACCAAAGTAATGGGTAATTAGACCCATAATATCTCGATATTGATGACAAAAGCGCTGATGAAATTTATACAAAAACAGTTGTGCAAATGAAAGTAAATGATTAATAAAGCACTTTAAGTCTTTAACAAATAATCTCCCTCCTTCAATCCCCCTTCTCCCTCTTGTCACATCACACAACAATATAATTATAGAGGAATTTACTAAACAATATACTCCTCAGTTTTTTATTAGACGCATCACTTTCTAAAAATGAAAGTTTCAATTTAGATGCATCACTTTCCCTTTTAATTAATAAATTCTCTCTATCATTCTCCTATCACATGGGCCCTCATTACTTTTTCTCTCTATCTCTTTCTACTCCAAAATTACCTAGAAGTCCACAATTACAAAAGTGATGCAACTAAAAGAAAAGAGGAATTAAATTAAAATTAATAATTTTTTATTTTCTTTTTTTCAACCGGGGTGACTATCACGTTTGTCAACACACATCTTTGAATATTAATAATCTGTAGTTATCTACAAGTTAAATTTATGAAAAATTATACTTTGAAAGTGTTTATCAAGATGAACCCAAGTTAGGCAGACATGACTAGTTTTCATTGCAATTTACAAAAATAGTTAAATTTTTAAAAAAATTAAAAGTTTATTATTTTTATATAAACTAAAAAAAATAATAAATAAAAAAAAAAGTCAAAGGGGTGTGTGTTAATTGTATCAAAATGAAAATATGAGTAAACTAAAAAAACAAAGGTAGGATACAATTTGGAAAGTTCTGACCCTGAAAGAGGTGTATTACATTGAATTTGGCAAAGAGTAGTGTTTGGATTATAAAGCAAGATTTTATAAGGGAAATAATCTAGTAAATTCCCCTAAGAGTGATACAGTCATCAATTTGAAAAATGAACAAGAACGATAAGAGTCCTCAAAAGCAAGTATAAAATTCAGAGAAACTGAAAAGGTATTTCAGACTCATAATCCAATAGAGCCTTCCTATCCCAATAAATGTCTACAGAAATCTGTAGTAGGAAAACATTTTGTGAAGGCTGACTCATTGAGTACCACAATGCTGAACCAAGACAACAATGGAGGTTGCAAAACAAAACCTAACATAGCTGATATGATTCTACGTCAAACAGACTTCACAAAATCTAGGGCATTAATTTAGAATCGAATTGACCTAAACAAATCGATTTGAACACACGTTCAAACAATAAACCAAACTAGCATCGCTAGGTTAAGCAAATAAGCATCTCACCTACTCTCATAAGTTATTTCACAAAACTTAAAACTTTATTAATCACAATCACACACACACACACAAACTAATATCCTAAGGCCCTTTATATAGGCATATTAATCCTACTAGGTTTCCTAATTGCAATAAAACACCCAGTGGCAGACCCAGCGTTGTTCACGCTGGGTCACAGGACCTAGGAAATTCAAGGGGTATAAGAAATTTGAAAGACAATATATTACCTATGCTTCCCTATGGTTCATTGGTTAGAAGCTATAAGTGACATTTCTAACATAGTTTGGCGCGGGATCAAGTCCCAAACCAAACACTTTAATGTTTTTTTTTTAATTTTTTTTTTTCTTTATTATTTTTTTTTTTTTTTTGAATTAAATTATTTTTTTAAATTATCTTATGCAATACTACTATGAGTAGCAATTGTAGCATGATAAGAGTATTAAGGTGTCTTTTTTTTTTTTTTTTTTCCTCACATTTTATTTTGTGCATAGATGAATTTTATTATATACTATAATTATGTACTAAGGGATGTTCTTTGATTAACCAAGTCTTGTCAAAGTATTTCTATCTAATTTTGGTTGTGATTTTTTGCAATTTAGATCTACCCATTAATCCCAATGCTTATTTTGTCAATCATAACAAGAAATTTCAACTGGGTATACGGAGTACCAAATTTTGTAGGAATTTGACATTTTTTTTACCCATATTTGTGACCAGAGGCTACAAAGCAATATAATGCAACTAGTAGTCTTGTAATTTTTTTTTTTGACAAATAGTAGTCTTGTAATTGGGTATGGTCTTTGTTCAGTTTTACTAGTTGTGATAAATAAATATGCAATTACTCAAGTAAAATTATCTTGGATAGTATTTAACCTCCCACTTTAGGGGTTTGGATTTTGGAGAAACTTAGCGATTGATGGTTGGCGGTGACCCAGCACTCATAAAATCCTGGATCCGCCACTGAAAACACCATCTTTTTAGTCACATGAAAGCCCTATTCTTGAGGAATAAGAAAAACCATGCAACTCCCTAAAGTCTATACTGCTTAAATAAAATCCTGCGTCCCTTATAGATCTGGCTCACACAATGTATAAAATAGCTCAAGAAGGGCTGAAGCGATAAGGGTTATGCAGCGCCTAGGCGCGTGCACCTCTTTGAAGTGAGGCGCAATAAATAAACTGTTAAAAAAAATTGGCAGAAATTTGCTTCAGGTGCGCCTAATTAAAAATACCTCGCCTAGGCCAAAATAAGCGCTTACCCCTATCGCCTTGTGCCTCAGTGCCTAGGTGCGCCTTAGGCACGCTGTTTCAAACACTGGGCTCACATTTATTTGATAAATATAAACTAAATATTAATATACCCTAAATACCATTAATATCCAAATCCTTGATCAATAGCTCATGAAGTCAAGTGTTGTGAAAACTACGGAGCCCAAAACCATTGCAGATCCCAATTTGGCCCCTAAGAAGATCACTTGAGCCTATAGGAAACAGTCAACTTTGTCTTTGTTACTTTCCTAGAAGAGTTAAATCCTTGATAAGTTATTCACGTGCATCCAACTTTTTTTCCCAATGAAAAGACACATAGCCAGCATAGGTCACTAAAATTGGATAAAAGAAACAATTTATCTATGCTGAATTTGTATGCTCCAGCAACCCTCCTCCTTAGAACAACAAAGTCCCCCCCCCCCCAACACACACACACATCCAGAATCTATGACTGACCCTTATACCAGCTGTAATCGAACAAGACGTCTACCTGCGTGCATCCTCACCAATGATCTATATGTCTGCTCTCTCCCCCCCCCCCCCCAAATCCCCAAACCCTTGCAGATCCCAATTTGGATCCTCACACGACCACCTGAGCCTAATGTAAACAGACAGCCTTGTTAATTTTTGAGAAGAGTTAAATTCTATATAAGTTAGTTACATATATTCAACTGCTTCCCCAATGAGAGAGACATAGCCAGCATAGGTCAATAACATACAGAATGATGATGCCAATTTTTCACATCCAACAAGGCAACAGCCCTCCTCAGAAATATAAATCTCTCCCTGTATCCCCACCAAAGATCTATAAGTCTTCTCACACCCCTCTCTACCCCCCACCAAATATATATATTTGGAAGTCCATGATAATTTCCACCCCTTTGCTATAACAAAAAATATCCTAAATAATGATATAAGTATAAAAGAGGATAATTAAGAGAAAGAAAGTTGATTATAAGTTTATAAGAAATATGTCCTAACAAAACAAAATGGTGATGAAATGAAACAGATTTACGCATATACCAATACTTTGTCTTTTCCCTAATCAATCATCACCACTTCCAGTACAACTCTTAGATAGGATGCCAATCTAGCCAGAGAAGTGACATGAGGACATCTAAATCACGACATGTAAGAAAAGATAAATTTAGGAGAAGTAGAATGATGAGGAACTTGAGGACATTTTACAAAGAGCTGAACTCAAGAGAACTGAAATTATTTGAAACACTCCCTGCCATACCCCTTTGAACTTTCTTAACAAAAGTCTTAATAAGGATATCAAACACTAAAGTAGATTAGAAAGGTAGTATGAATGCATAAAACTGTAACCAACCCCAAACAGATATCTCATATCCTACAATCCTATGATTTGCACTATTCTGATGTCTTAGACTAAAGCTAGACACAAGCCCAAGTGTCTCTGAATAAATGCCAGCACTCATCTTACTCATCCTTTGACTAATAACATCAACCACCATATCATATGCTTTGCTAAAGTCATATTTGAGGACAAACCCCTTCCTTACTTTTTCTCCCAGCACCAATCACCAGCTCAGGATTAAGATATTGTCATCCAACCCACACTAGGTGTAAAATATTGTCTTCTACTAAGACTCATATATGCCAATAAAAAAATAGATTTTAGCTAAATATTGGGCACTAGATACTAGCTTCATCAATGTGAAATTCTATCCTAATCATAAATCCCTCTCTAAAGTCTAAACAAAGGTCTTGAAAATGGAATAGCTCCAGTCTACATTAGATACTGGCCTTGTCAATGTGAAATCCTTTCCCTAGAATCCTTAGTCCCAAACAATGGTCTTGAAAATGTAAACTGCAGTCCCTACATAATAAATATCATGAATGTTTATTCATAAGTAAAACCATTAGGACATGTTTTATTGTTTCCAACTCAAAAGAAAGTAAAATAAATAAATTGAATTGTAAATTTATAATGTTCTGCTCAGAGATGAGGGGCCAACATTTGAACACTTTGACTATTAATTATACTAAAGTTAGTTTTACCATTATGCCACCTTTTTCAACCTGAATAAAACACTACACCAAATTGCTAACTTTCTTCTCATGCTTTTAATGGGTTAATAACTAAATTTTATACATTGTATACTGGGAAAAGAAATTAGAGGGGCCAGAACCCAACTCGTCATTGAAATGTTCCACCAGTAGATATTTGTGCATATGCAGTATCTAGCCAAAGAGGACTAATTCCAAAGAGGATCATACACATATCCTTCCAGGGGAAAAAAATTCTCTAATCATATTCACATGAGCCAGATACATACCACGTTAACTCATGCTTATGATACATTTACCGAAGCAGCAAATTAAGTCTCAGACCCGAGGTCCCAACTATGCCAAAAGAAAATCCACCATCTCCTAAATCAATACTTTATGACATAGATACAGACCATACAGTGGAGTCCACACAAGAATATTTTTTTTAATGCCTTTCAACCACGAAAGATATTCAAAGACTATAATGAATAATGAAAATAATGATGAGTGATGACATGAGTATAAAACCTTATGAGTTTTTGTTCACTTTGTTATGGAATCTTAAACAGAAATAATAGAATAAGAAAGAAGAGATTTGGAAAAGGAATGATAGTAGTTTGTATATAATGTAATTAAAATACTAAATAGGGCACACAATACCAGCTTAAGAGGCCTGACACATTCACTAAGAAAAAGCTAAAGAGCATCTCCAATGGTTCAATTATAAGGACTTGCTTGCAATTTAAATAAGTTTCCTAGCTACATGCTTACCATTGGAGAACAAAAAATTGAGCAACATGAAAGCAACTGTAGCCCAAACAAACTACATGCTTGATTGAAAAAGAGACAAACAAACTCCACTCATATTGTAACATGTGTACAATTATTTATTTATTTTTTAAAATTTTATTTTTTGCAAACTACAATATGTTGTGGCTTACCATTGGAACAATTTGTTGCTTAAAAGTGTTGTAGCTTAGAAATTGATGTGGAAAAGCAAGCTACAAAGCATTGTAGCTTGCCATTGGAGATGCTCTTATAAAAATTCTCATTAATATACATCATAATTCGTGTTTCCCTAAACCCCTAGTTTTGTAGGCTAATTCCCCTCTTCTTGTTACTCAAGCTACCTGCAGTGACAATTTCTAATGTGCCTTTCCCTTATGCTCAATGCATTACACACTTCCTAATTAAATTGAACACGATAAATTTCATTAGATCCCCTGGTAGTTGCCATAGTTCCTCCATATAAAGTCATTAATATACAAGAACTTGCAAATACTCTAAAATAGGTACAAGTAACGGGTTAAAAAGTACTCAGATAGATACTAGCCGTTATGAATGATTCTCAAAAAGTTTCTCCTCCATTTGTTTCAAGCAAAGAGAGGATGACACCCCATCGCCCATCCTTTAAGCTTCTAGCATTACAACTGTTTTCAACTCACCCAATTACAACCAGTTCCATTATATCCTTCCAGGGTACATCCATGATGTATACTCAATAATTTTACTGAGACATTAAGTGTGTTCCAAATCATCAATGGATAGGAAGCTAAAGCTTCTAGTACGTTAAGACTCCAAGCCTCCAAAATGTTAACTCAGTTTTCAATAAAGCCTTAAGTTTATGGTGATTGAAAGCCAGCTATAAAAAGGCACTACAATGACAAGATATAAGACTTTCGAATGTATTTAAAAAGAGAAAATCGACTGATAAAAATACATACCCCCTCCTTCTTGCTATTTTGCTTGTCTTCCATATCTTGTAGGGTAGCATCAAGACGTTTCCTGAAATAAAATTGAAAATGGATAAGACACCACATAAGAGAGTACAAATATATAGAATTCGATAGGAAATATTTCTCCTAAGTTTCTCAGACTACAGCAATAATGGGTTAAACAGTATAGCATGAGTGGTGTATCAACATATTTTGAGCATGTGCATTGGTTAAGTTTATCCTTTTTGTTAATTTATATCAATCTACTGTTTTTCTTCCTTTTTGAATAGTAAATCTTCGGTTTTACTTTGAAGGAATAATGATTAGCAATCGGATCAATTATGAGGAATCCATATTCCATGGACATACACTTTCTAAATGCTGAAGAATACTCAAGTAGCATTAGAAATAAAATCAAATGTCGCACATGCAAATTGGATAAAAGGGGGTGATGGGGAAACATATTTACTTGCACGGTTCGCACATGAAAGGTATAGAGGGGGCATCTGCATATCAATGTAAAAAAAGGCTCAAGGCGCAATGAGGCGATGAAAGTCCTTCTGCGCCTTGGTGCGCCTCTTTTGAAGTGAGGCACACAATATAAAACAATTAAAGAAATTTGCCTATGAGCTCCTCGTGCGCCTCTTTTTATGCACCTTGCTTAGAGCTAAAATGGCACTCTACCTAATTGCCTAGACGCGCCTTGGGCGTGCCTTTTTATACACTTTCATTTCCCCTCCCCCTCAAATATGTTTGTGGTGCTTTAAATACGCAACAAATGACACTTGCATATCTTTTATTATCTAAAAAATTATAGTCTACAGATTCCGCAATCACTGGCCATGATTCTTGAAGAACATAATGAAAACTACTTAGAGAAACAAATCCTCAATCTTCATTCTGAACTAAAATTCTTCAATCAAACACTTATTGAGATGTTTATGAATAACAATAAGTTTCCCTTAAAGAGAAAAATTAACAAGGCTTCTGTTAAATGTCATGCAAAGGCATTTCAGACATTTGTTGAATTTTATAGAATAAAGATTACTACAACTCCCTGCATAGCTAGATTGATGGTTATGATGTTAACACACATGTAATGTCATTTCATATTATCTAATTAATAATTGCAAACATGCTACATGATTACTAAACTGTCTTTAAACACTTGGATAAACACATGTTCGACTACAAATAGACCTACAAACTGTAATTGTTAATAATGCTTACATACCACAGACTTGTATTTAGGTTATCTAAACTACACAACCAGGCACGAAATAGAACATGAAAACTATAGCACTTTTCTTCCACTTCTATCCTTGGGAGATAAAGAAGGTATATGGACAATATGGTGTAACCAGTTTATTAATTTTTTCGAGTCACAACTCGTAACAACATCCAAATGATAATTACAGAAAATCCTCTACATTTGATGCATAATTGATAACATACTACGTCCCATTATAACATAGAGCTAGGTCATATCTTTTGGGTAAAAAATAAGCATGATCAAATACTAATTCATTTCAAAATTAATTCGAAATTAAATATCCAAACCAGTAAAATAATTATAAGGCTACTAGACCTAAAATTAATCAAATTAACGAGCATGACCAAAAAAGAAAAACACAAAGAATGCAGCAAGCACGACTCGACTAACTATAGTGCAACAAAGCATTCTTTATTCAATTCTATCATACATCAACTCAATAATTATACCAAAAAAAGGCGAAAACAGCGTAAAATTTCAGTGATAAAAGAAAAGAGCACATACAATTCAGCAGAAATATACTCAATCCTCTTGCGCACATTAGCATTTGCCTCCGCCAAATCCTGCTTTACTAAAACTGGACCTATCAATTTGTACACATTCGCATCTTCACTCAACAAATCCAACTCCTATATCAAATTCATCAACAAATTCATACACCAATTAATACATAAAACCCAAATTCACAACAATAATCATACAAAATCAGTATAGTAGTAAGATACCTTGAGAACGAGCTCATTTTCGCCAAGTTGAACGGTGTATTTCTTTCGGATTTCGTGGTTTTTTGCAATATCTGATTTTCCAGAAAATAATACAATTAAGGAGAAAGCTAAGATTATATTAGATGAATAAAGGAGAAAATTAGAGAGTACGAGTTTGCCTTTTTGGAGTTTGCGAAGATCGTTGGCTTTGGATTCTAGGTCGCGCTGTAAGTCTCTGGTTGCTGCTGAAGACGCCATTGTTTTTGGAAGTGATTGCTCCTATCAACCTTTTGATTTTTGAATGCGGAGTTCAGAATTTTGCACCGGGGGAAGGAAGGAGGGGGAAAGGTGAAAGGGGAAGGTAATGGAGTGGACTCGGGTTTAAGGTTTGACAAATGGATCGTTCGGATTAAATGAGAGAAAATACAAGTTTATTTTCATGATAAGCTTGAACCGTTTATCTAAGGGTATAATTGTCTGTTCATGCATTTAAGTGTGGGCAAGTTTGGAATTTTAGATATAACAAAAGTTAACGTCGTTAAGCTTAAGAAACGTTGTTAATGGAGAAGCTCGAATTCGAGAGCTTCAATAGAAATGTCAGAAGATTTAACGGAGAATTTCAAGCTCAAAGGAAGATTCGGGTTGACCTTACCCTTGATAACTCTTTTTTTTATTTTTAGGGTTTCGTTTTAATCAACGGTGAAGCTGCCGAAAATAGTGGTGAAGGTGGGTAATCAAGGGTGAAGAAGATGAAGGTGGAGGAAAGCTCGAGCTACTTCACTGAGATAGTGGTGTCGGTAGAATCACTTGCTTAAATTTCATAACGGTGGTGTGGATTGGTGGGGGGGGTGGAGGGGGGGATAGAGGTGCTAATTGAGCTTAGCAGCTCGAATTTGCCTCGATCAAAACTCAACTGGAGTTGGCTCGTGCTCGGTCGAATCAACTCGAAAACTCGTGAAATGTACAAGAAATTCTATTTATATATGCTCTCCTATCTTTAAAACATAAATTTACATTGACACTTAATAAATTTAACTAGTGTGTAGCCGGTGTTGCACCAGGCTGCTAGTTTAATTATTCCTTGTGATTATATGTACTGCGAATTTCATATTTACTAGCTTAGGTCCCGTGCAACGCACGGTTATATTAAATTCAAGCCCGTATCTGACCCGGACCCACGGATGGGAAGGGCCCAGTTTTCAACTTTTAAGTGTAGAAGTACAGTTATCTTTATTTAGAGATGCATTTGTTAACATGTTTTTGTGTAGCTTGGTGGTTAGAGTTATTTAGTGAGGTTAAAGTTCACACCTTAGTCAGAAGTTCGAACTCCAGTAGCTTAAGTTTGTGTTTTTTTTTTCCCTTAACTTTTTATTTCTTTGTTAATTTTTACTTGTAGCCTAAATTATCTAACTATTTTTATAAAAACATAATTATTATGGCTATTGATTATGAACAATGATCAATTTCATTTACAAGAGAGAATCGATCTTAACATTATCACGTGATTTTGTTTCTTTCATATATTCTATTTTACATACCATATATATAGCTGTAGAAGTACATACTCCCTCCATGTTTTTTTAAGTGTTACAGTTTGACCGGTACATAGTTTTAGGCAATTTAATTGACTTAAATAAAATAAGAGGTAAGTGGTGGTAGTTGGAGTATTAAAAAATTGTAAAAGAAGATAGTGAGGTTAATAGTTTATTAAAAAGCAATGAATGTGAAAGGAAAAATATAATAAAAAAAGTAGTGTTGGGTTTGAGTGGGGACCATGAGAGGAGAGAGATATAATATTTTAATGTAGCTTTTTGCCAAAATAGGACATGGATTAATTCCTCAGCCCATAAGCCACCGGCTCTTTCAATTTTCTTCTTAATGCCGTCTGAGATCAGTTTGTTGAAGGCTTCAACTTGGCCGTTTTCTTGGGGACGGCCTACTGATGCAAAACAAGTTGAGATCCCTTGATCTCCCAACCAAGTTTTTAGCTGAGGCGTCTCAAACTGAGGACCATTATCAAACACCATGGACATAGGAACCCCATACCGGGTGATGACATTCTTCCAGATGAAAGAAATGACGTCTGACGTCTTGATATTCTTTACCGCCTCAACCTCTACCCATTTGGTAAAGTAATCCACAGCCACCAAGATGTACCGCTTTCCGCCTGGTGTCTATGTGAAGAATGTAGTTCGGTTGCATGGAGTTCCTAAGGACATAGTGTCAGATAGAGATTCGAGGTTTCTATCAAAGTTTTGGCAAAAAGTGCAGGAGAACCTTGGGACAACACTGAAGATGAGTACTGCTTTTCATCCTGCAACAGATGGTCAGACTGAGAGAACAAACCAAACTATGGAGGATATGTTACGAGCTTGTGCTTTAGATTTCCAAGGAAATTGGGAGGATCACCTACCTTTGATAGAATTCTCCTACAATAACAGTTACCATGCAAGCATCAAGATGGCACCTTTTGAAGCACTATATGGAAGGAAGTGCAGAAGTCCAGTTTGCTGGAATGACTACAGTGAACGGGTTACTTTGGGTACAGATTTCATTGAGGATATGGTGGGCAAGGTGAGACTAATCCAGTCGCGTATCAAGGCAGCACAAGATAGACAGAAAAGTTATGCTGACTTAAAGAGAAGAGATGATGAGTTTAATGTTGGGGACAAGGTCTTTCTGAAAGTTTCTCCAACAAAAGGTGTGATGCGATTTGGCAAGAAAGGGAAACTTAGTGCTAAGTATGTAGGGCCATATGAAATCCTCCAACGTGTGGGAAAGGTGGCTTACAGATTGGCTTTGCCAATGGAGTTTGAGAAAATGCATGATGTGTTCCACATTTCCCAGCTAAAGAAGTATGTGCCTAGTGAAACCCATGTTTTGCAACCGGAGACTATTCAATTAGATGAGTCTCTAACTTATGAAGAAAGACCAGTAAAGATACTAGATCACAAAGTGCGCAGTACTAGAAACAAAGATGTGAAGATAGTGAAGGTCCTTTGGTCTAATCAGGAATATGAAGAAGCCACTTGGGAGGCCGAGGAAGAAATGAGGAACAAGTATCCCGAGTTATTTGACGAGGTGAGTTACGAGGGCGTAACTCTTTTCTTTTGAGGGGGGAAGAATGCGATGTAATTTCGCGCTTTTACCTTAATTATACCATTTATTGCTTGATTTTGCACGTTTTTGCATGTTTTTGGTTATCATTATGCATTATTATTGCGTTTACATACAATAAAAAGTATGTACACTTAAGCCAAATATGAGTTCATTGAGTACAAAGTCCGATTTGTTAAGTATGTTTGTTAAGAAGCAAGCAAGTTACAGCAATACAAAACACAAAAGTTTGAACGATTTTGAAAAAAAAATTATGGTTTTTGGGTTAAGTTTCGAGGGCGAAACTTCTTTTAAGAGGGGTAGATTGTAATCCCCCACATTTTAATTTAATTACAATTTAATTATATGTTATTCTTGTAATTATATTTATGGTAATTTTATTAAATAAATTATTTTATGGAAGTTTTTAAAATAAAGTAGTGTTTTTTTTATTATTGATTTACAAATAATCCTAGTCTATTTAGGAATACCACTCCTAATTTAATTAGGAAATTAATAAGCCCAAAATAAAAACCCTTATACCCCTCCTCCCTCATTCTATCTCACGTAAAAAAAAAAAAAAAAAAAAAAAAAAAAAAAAAAAAACACTCTCCTACTTCCTACTGCTTTCACGAAGAGAAGAAGAAGAGAAAAAAAAAAAAAAAAAACCTGCTGCTGCCGCCACTGCCCTGCTGCTGCCGCCACTGCCCTGCCGCTGCTGCCGCCACTGCCTGCCGCCGACCACCAGCAGTTTGCCCCTTCCTCCTTTCTCCTTCCCTTATTTCTCCTTCTCTTATTCTTGTTATTTTTAATTAAAGTTTTAATCTTTGTTCTTAAATTGTTATTATTATGGTTTGATTATACATATGAAGTATAAAAGATTATAAATTTATGAGTTTTAACATGTTTAGTTTATTATTGAAAATTTCAGATTTTGTATTATGTAAAAATTAGGGTTTATACCTTGAATTTTCATGTTTTAGGGCTTGAAAACGTGTTTAGCAAGTTAGTCATCAATACTATGATTTCATAATAATAAAACCCATAATTTCATAATTAAAATTAATTTTCAGATTATGTATTTTGTGAAATTGGAGTTTTATGTTGGTTATTTGAAGGATTTGAAGGTTTTAATGTGAAATATACTATTATAGTTATTGATTTATGTATGTAGATCTTTAAAAGCTTGAATCTTGCAATTTAATTTATTTTTCAGATTTTATATAATCTGATTTTTATTAGTTTTGAGTCAAAAATAAAGGTCTAGTATGCTTCCTTATGTTTTAAACAACTATTTATGAAATATGATGAGTATAGATTATTTGAATTGCAAAAACTACTAATAAAGTAAATTTTCAGCATATTCTGGTGAATTGAACTTGCTGGAATTTTATATTATACACTATATTTTCATAATTTTGACATATAAACTTATAGTTGGAATGTTATATTACTACTAATGGCTATTGGGGACAATTTAAAGGCTTTATTTTGACGATTTAAGAGGTTTTAAAGTAATTTAGTATTGCTGTAAATTTATTTGCTTGGGTATTGATTTATTCCTTATTATTTGGTTTAGGAGAGGACTTTGTAGAAGGTGATTTCTAGTCTTTAAAGTGGCCAATCGAATTGTTTACTCAAGGTACGTACAAGTTACAAAACCTTGCTTTTAGGTGCATGTTTAAGGATGGATCGAGAACTTAGTACCATGTCTAGGGATGACTGGGTTAAATTGTTTGGTTATACATTGTGAATTTCATTTGATGTGCATTATTTATTATTGCAATTATTGGTTATGTACTAATTATGCAAGGTGTGCTTAGAGGCAAAGGTATGTGATTGGTGGAATGATTCAATTATTACTCATTCATGATTTAATGAAATAGGATGAGTAAAGGAATGGTTCATGTCTTATAAGACAAGGTTAAGAGTTTGGGGTGCCTTATGCACTCAAGGTGCTTATACACCGAGGTAGTAAAGGAATAAATAATAAATGTTGCTTGCCACTAATAAATCAAGAATTGAAATTGAAAAGTTGTTTTACTTGATTGAATTGATATTGGATTGATTGAATTGTTATGCATGTGAGTCATCACCAAGTCTAAACCTGTAAATCACGTAAAGTGCAAGATGGATGAGCAATAAAACTCTGGATTGGTGCACTTCTGGAGTAATGACAATCAGGGGTTGGGGTACATGGGGTATTAGCCGTGTACTTTTCTCGAGGCCGTCTGATCTACGAGTCTCTTATTTCAAATACTTTTTTTTATAAAACTAGGAGTTAGGTGAGATCTCATACTAACTACGGTCACGGAGTCGCGCCCGTGGTCGTTGGATGTTTATTGATGTTTCCGAAAGGAGGCATGGGGTTTTTCTTTATTGATGTTCCAAATGGGACATGGGTTGGACAACCTTGTCTATTGCTAAATCCAAAGAATAAATTGGAATGAGTTAGCTACTATTAGCTAGTGGAGTCCTAATAAATTAAATAATCGAGTCGTGTGTTGAGTTTGTGATTTAATTATGCGTATGATTGATTATTAGTAGCATGTTAAGTACTTCCTTATTTTACTTTGCAGCTTGTATGTACTCAGCTTTGCTGATTGCGTGCTTTTGTGTGTGTGTCCTTCTTTGGTCATGGCCTTCGCCTTCAAATGACCCTGTGACGATCCAATTTTTACACTTGTAATATTGGGGAGCAGAATAACCACAGGTTCTCTCACATGCAGCATTCATCAGGGTTGTGGGATCTTGAGTAGAGAGTTGGTTGCTTGTTTTCGCTTTTCTTGCAAGTTTGATTTTATTTAACTCGATTTTATTTGACACCATTTCTCTTGGTTTAAGTTTGTTTTAACACTGAATTTTAATTACTTACTTTTACTTTTGGGTTTTGAATAAGGGCCTTAAAGGTTCCAACTTGTAATACTTATTTTGATTTAAATACTTTGCTTTGAGGTTTATTTAAACTGTTTTGGTTTTCCGCTGCTAACTTCTGAGATAGCCTTAACGTTTGAACACGTGGCGGTAGCACACCAGTAATTCTCTTGGATTTGTTCAGGTTATTTACAGGTTTCTCACAGGTTTTTAAGAGAGAATTATTGGGGTGTTACACCGGGAGCTGAACGCCGTCTCGCTCAGCAAGGAGAACGGCACTGAGAGCATGATCTGAGATGGCCAAATACATGTATAACGTCTCCCTAGGCAGAGGACTGACTAGCCTAGGCAGAGAATGCAAGTGCTCTTTTAGCTTCTGGAATGCCGTCTCAGCATCGTCTCCCCATTCAAACCTGGTTTTCTTCCTGATTGCTTGGAAGAAGTAAAGGCATTTGTCGCCTGACCGGCTGAGGAACCTTCCCAAGGCGGCCAGGCAACCAGTTAGTCTCTGAACTTCCTTGACAGAACGGGGTGACTTCATGTCAATTACCGCCTGTATCTTTTCGGGGTTAGCCTCTATCCCCCTTTGATCAATCAGGAATCCGAGAAACTTCCCAGACTCAACACCAAAGACGCATTTCTTGGGGTTTAACATGACCTTATGCCGCCTGAGTGTGGTGAATGTTTCTCGGAGATCAGCAAGGTGATCCGTCTGTTGCTTGGATTTGACTATCATGTCATCGATGTACGCCTCCACATTCCTCCCAATTTGATTAATGAAGACCGTATTAATCATCCGTTGGAAGGTGGCAGACGCATTCTTCAAGCCAAACGGCATCACAGTATAACAGAATAACCCCAAATCAGTGACGAAGGCCGTCTTCTCTTGATCTTTCTTCCAGAGGGGTATCTGATGGAAGCCGGAGTAGGCATCCATAAAGCTCATCAAGGCGTGACCGGTTGTAGAGTCGACCAGACTGTCGATCTTTGGAAGCGAGTAACTGTCCTTTGGACACGCCTTGTTGAGGTCTGTGTAATCAACACACATACGCCAGGTCCCATTCGGTTTCTTAACAAGGACCACATTGGCCACCCAGTCGGGGAAATTACAAGGCCGAATGAACCTGGCGTCTAGCAGCTTTTTGACTTCGGCAGCTGCCGCCTGACTTCTTTCCTCGCCATGGTTTCTTTTCGTTTGCCGGATGGGCTTCTTTTTAGGATCCACGGCGAGTTTGTGGACAGCGAGATCCGGGCTGACGCCTGGCATCTCTTCCACTTCAAAGGCAAAGATGTCTTTGAATTCTTTCAGCAGAAGGTGCAAGCTTGCACCCAGAGTAGCATAAGCAACCGTCCCAACCTTCACAGTATGCTCTGGACGGCTGTCGTCCAGAACGAGATCAATATTTTCACCAGCCGGTTGGGGACGGAGCTTGTCTGACCGTTCCCCGGTCAGTGATTGCTATTTTTTCTCTTTCTTCACCTCCACCAGCAGAGGCGCTTTTCTTTTCTTACCAACGGCTGGTGGGGCAAGATTGGCATCCTTGACTTCGTCAAGGTCTATTGGTTCCTTCTCTTGGCCGTCTGAGGCCACAGTGTCTTTAACGGCTGAGAGGTAGCACTCCCGAGCCGTCTTCTGATCCCCGTTCAGGGAACCAACAGAGCCATCATCCCGCTCATACTTGATGAGCATGAGAGACGGGATGATCACCGCCTTGGCTTCGTTGAGGGTTGGCCTACCAAGGATGATATTGTAGGCGGTCAACTCCTCCACGACCAAGAATCTGACGACAATATGTCGTCCCTGGCCTTTTTCTCCCAGCCGGATGGGCAAGTCAATTCTGCCGGCTGGGTAGACCATCCCACCCCCAAAACCAACCAAGGGGTGAGTGACAGGATGCATGCAGCTGACATTGTATTTCAGCTTCTGCAGGCACCGGAGGCTGATAATGTCCGACGAGCTGCCGGTGTCAATAAGGATCCGTCCAACTAGGTGGTTGGCAACCGTACATTCAATGACGACCGGGTCGTCATGCGGACGGCGGACGCTGCCCCTGTCCTTCTCAGTTATGAGGACGTCTGGGAAGGTGGAACTGGCATACGCCTGCTCATCATCATCATCCTTGTCCATCTTTTGAAGATGGCTCTTGGTGCCCCGGATGGTAGGGCCACCACATGAAAATCCGCCTGCTATGGTGTAGACCGGATCCTTGTCGGTATCCGAACTACTAGTAGGCCGATAGGTAGTCTTGGGGGACTGACCCTTGCTTTTCTTCTTTGCCCCAACTGGGGACTTAGAAATGTAGGACTTTTGAAGCCCTTTGTCATCCAGACTGTCCAACGTCCGCTGTAGACTGAAACAGTCGTTGGTGTCATGGCCAACCTCCTCATGGAACTGGCAAAATTTATTTTTGTTCCATGACTGGACGAAACTCTTCATTGGATTCGGCTTCTCAATAGACAGCCGGTCCTTTACCTCCATGAGGATGGAGTTGCAGTCTTTGTTAAACTCGTACTTGGGGACGTACGGTTTAAACTCTCTCTTTTTCTTCTGGGATGGATGGTCAGAATCACTAACCGCCTAGACTTCTTTTCTCTTTTTGCTCTCTTCTTTTTTGTTACCCGGCTGAGCAGACCGGCTTTCTTTTTGTTTGTCAGACTTCTTGGAGTCCGACTGGCTACCAGGCGTGCAGAGGTCGGTAGCTTGAATGTAGCTCTCCGCCTCCCTCAGGGCCGCCTGTAGCGTAAATGCCCCCTTTCTGACAAGGTCGAACTTAAAAGCCGACCCGTCTCTCAGACCCTTGAAAAAGTCTGTAAAAGCTACCTCGTCAGACAGTCCCTAGATCTGGATTCTGACTAGGTTGAACCGCCTGACATATGAGCGTAGCCTTTCCTTCTCACCCTGCTTAACGGTGCTCAAATCAAGGCTCGTTTTCTTAGCAGGGATGTTCATTGAGAAGTTGGTGGCAAACAAGAAGGCTAGCTTCTTGAAGCAATCAATTGAGCCGGCTGGCAAGTTGCCAAACCACTGTTGGGCAATGCCCTTCAGTGTAGCCAGGAAACATCGACACCAGGTGGCATCGTCCCAACCCTGTAGGCACATGAGGTTGGTGTATGCCATCAGGTGGTCTTCTTGGTTGGTGGTACCATCATAAGTTCCCACCAACACATTCTTAACCTTGGACGGCTGAGCCACCTCGATTATATTCTTGGCAAACGCAGAAGGTTGTTCACCAAGTTTGAGCAGCCGGAGCTGCCAGTCCAGAGGCTGGACGGGGGTGTATGCCTAGGGCTGTGCACCGGTCCAAAACCGGACCGGTCCGGACCGGGACCGGCAGGGACCGGAACCCGGAATTAGCAATTTTTATGAACCGGAAACCGGACCGTATTCTGCCGGTCCGGTTCCGGTCTGGACCTGTTTAATACGATCCATTCCGGTTTTGGACCGGTTGGGACCGACTGTACCTTTTTTTTTTCCTGCATTTTAACCTGTTTTTTTAACGATTTAACCTGTATACTTTTTTTATCATTTTTTTTAACCTGTGTACTTTTTCCCCAAAAATATATAAATCACAAAATTAAAAAAAAAACCAAACATCATACACACTCAATAGTCAATACATCCGAATATCCGATTATCCAAATACAAACCAAAACAAGTCCCAAGTTAAATACAACACCAAAGTAATACAAGTTTAATGAAAAAGAGCTAAGTTCTTCAATCTTTGATAATTTCTCCTCTCCATTTTTCTATCAATTCTCAATCACCACTCTAGCAAAAAAAAAAAAAAAAATCATCAACGTTAGAGATTAGAAGTTTAAAGATACTTTAAATGAAAATAAAAGTTGGAAACATTACCTCCAAATCTTAAATCATGCAAAATAGTCCACAAAAATGACCTCATGATCTCCATCATCAACTTCCACCTCTAATCAAATGAAAAAAATAAATATTTAAAATTTCAAAACAATTGAAAATGCAAGTAATAGTGTAAGAAATACCTTTCTCAATCTCCTCTAAATCTTTTACTTTTTCTTCAACATCAACTTCCATCATTCCCTTTGGTTTAAGCCAATCTTGAGAGCAAATCAAAGCTTGAACCATCTTTCATATAAAAAAAATAAAAATTAAATAACAAAGCCTACATAGAATATAAGAATATCAATATGTAAAAATAAAATAACTTAAAGCAAAAAACATTACCTTAGGTGTCAAAGAACTCCGAAAAGGATCGAGATGGCGACCTCCCGTACTAAAGGCGGATTCCGATGCAACGGTAGACAATGGAATGGCTAATATGTCACGTGCCATACGTGAAACAATAGGATAACGATGTCCATTTTGTGCCCACCAAGATAAAGCATCCATTTCTTCTTCCTCTGGCCCTAATTGTTCATTGATGTATCTATCAAACTCACTATTTGCAAATGAATTATCCGCTCTCATCTTTTTATTAACTCTACCCTTAACTTTTGCAAAATACGCCTTATTCTTACTCTTATCCGCCACATCAACATCTACATCAATTGGCACATGATCTTCACTGTTGCCACTTTGAGGAATGAAGGAAGAATACAAATTTTTATACTCTTCAAATAAAGAGTAAGTAAATTGCTTTACTTGAACACCAAGTCTTGTCCCTTCTTCCTCTCCATACATATCCCTAAGTATTTCCTCAACAATACGAAATTTGGATTGATGATCAAGAATGGCAGCAACATATATAAACATATTCATATTAGCCACTTTTCCCCAATACTTATCAAATTTTTTCTTCATTGAAATGGCCATAGCTTGAAAATTCAAATCATCACTTTTTTCCCATTCCTTTAGCAAATCATAAACATATGCAATGTCAAACAAACCTTTATTACTTGTCACATAAAGAGAACCAGAGACATTACGAGTCAAATGATAAAACTCCTCCAAAAACAAAACTAACCTTCCCACCTTGACCCAATCATCATGGTCAGGAGGTTTTTCATTATCTTTCACACCTTCTCCATCGGGAAGTGACACCCCACCAATAACTTTTTGAAATTTCAAAGCTGTTTCCAACATCATGTAAGTTGAATTCCATCGAGTAGGAACATCAAAGCATAAAGAAGATTTGCTTTGTATATTAGCCTTTTGAGCAAGATCTTTGAACCTAGCAATTCTAGCAGGAGAATTCTTGATATATTTTACAGCATGTCTAACCCTATCAATGCACACACCATGCTCTCTAATACCATCCCAAACAATAAGATTAATAATATGAGCTATGCATCGAACATGAAGAGAATTTCCATTATTAACACATCCGGTTCGTTGAACCATTTTTTTCAAATGTGCACAAGCAAGATCATTAGAGCTAGCATTATCAACTGTAACAGTGTACAACTTATCCTCAATACCCCAATACTCTAAACATGCCTCCACTGCTTTACCAATGGCCTCACCCTTATGACTAGAAATAGGACAAAAATTTATAATTTTTTTATTCAATTTCCAATCACTATCTATGTAATGAGCTGTGAGACACATATAGTTGATTCTTTGAATTGAGGTCCAAGTATCAGTTGTGACACAAATTTTTTGACATCCCTCAAATGATTTTTTAAGTATTTCTTTTTCACGATAATAAAGGCGTAAACAATCACGAGCAATAGTAGTACGACTAGGGATGGTAAACCCAGGACAAGCAACTTCCACAAAATACTTAAAACCAGGTTTTTCAACATGTTTGAATGGCAATTCATCAGTAATGACCATACGAATCAATGCTTCTGTAACCTCTTTAAAATTAACAACCCCACACTTCAGTTTTCCAGCCTCATTTTCATTATCCCCGGGTTGAAAATTCAATTGACTTTGCTTACCCTTACCCTTGTCTTTATTTTCAGGATTACCAAAACAATTTTCAGAATGATTTTTAACATTTTTAGTACCATTAACATTGCCATCAGCAGCAAAAGTTTTTGTACAAAACTTACATTCAGCACGTAGTTTGCCATCATCATCTAAGTACTCAATGTAGTTCTTCCAATATTCAGCCTTCCTCTTGGTTTTTGTTCTAACCAAATACTTCCGTCCCTCCGTAAGTGTCTTGTCCGGAGGCAAGGATTGCCGCAATAAATCAATATCAGTGTTGTTAGCAGCATCCGAAAGTGTATGTGCCGTTTGATCAGAAGAGTATATAGGTGCCCTTTTGGATTGGGAGCTCGCCATCTACAACATTATATTTAATTATATGTTAAGAATAGAATGCATTATATGGCGAAACCGCAGAATCATAAAACATTATATTGAACATGCAACTGAATACAACATTATATTTAATACTCTGACATTATATAACATTATATGGCAGAAACCGCAGAATACAACATTATATTTGAATATATATCCCAAAAATATGGCAGAATCATATATTCATATGAATAAAACATATTAAAATCAAAAACAATTTTGTAAAAGAATTGAACATGCAACTGATGCAAGCAACTTACATTGCATGAATATGAATCCGTTGTTGAACAATTGAATGGTAATACTCTGAAAACAAATTAAATACACACAATTACATGATTTACATCCAATAATGCCTATCAATTTATTAAGTAACAAAAACAGAAGAAAAAAAATTAAAAAAAAAAAATCACAAACCTGACTTTCGAACTAGAACAGGAGCAATTTCCGGTGAGGGCTGTCAGGCGTCGACGGCTGGAGTCATCGGAGGAGGAGGCTGAGTCATACAAATTGAATTTAATTAAACAAAAAAAAAAAAACCGAAGAGATGAGGCTGGAACATACATGCGGAGGGCTGTAGGCTGGAAGTCGAAGAAGAGGGCGGTGCGGCCTGCGGAGATGAAGGCGGTGCCGCGGCGGCTTCGGGCAGTGAGTGAGAACGGGAAAGAGGTTAGAGGAGGACAGAGAGTGAGAGTGAAGAATGAAGAGGCTGTGAATGAGATTGATAGAAATTAGGGTTTTTAGGAAATTGTTAAAAAAAAAATAAAAATATACATTTTTCCCGGGTTTCCGGTCCAGCCCGGAATTTACCGGGTTTTACCCGGACCGGACCGGGAACCCGGAATGACTGATTTCAAAGGACCGAGGACCGACCCGGAAGGCTACGGTCCGGTCCGGGTCCGGTCCGGTCCCGGTCGGTTTCACGGTCCAGGTCTAAAAGTGCACAGCCCTATGTATGCCGCCTGTCCTCCAAAAGGAGGAGGCTGCATGAACTGTAGGCCATATTGCCCATATTGCGCCTGAGGCGCATATGGGACAGACCCAATCATCAGCTGAGGTTCGGTATTGACGGTTTTGCCGCCTGTCCGACTCTCAAGTAAGGACTGTGAGTTCCTTACAGAAGTTTCTTTGAAGCTGTCTGGAAAGCTCGAAGTAGAGGCTGACTTAGACAGCTGCTGGTTTCTCCTCCGCTCGATGATGTGTCGAGCGTCGGAGGCTGTTTTCTTGTTGGTCCCCGGCTGTTCTTGCCGAGGCTGCCTCTGAGGACCAGTAGGCAGTAGAATTTTCGACCAGTCAAGTCTGGAGGCCATCCTCTCCTTCTCCCTTTCTTTGTCTTTGGGATGGGGAGTTGGACGCCTGTCCTTGACGGGCTTTTTCTTCCCAGGAGTGGGAGACTTCTTAGCCGGCGGACTCTTGCTAGAGCCTGCCTTGTTTTTGTTGATCATGGCCTTGATTTCACCTTTGAAAGAGGTCCTGAATTTCATGAGCTCATCTCGGGTGACTGGGGCTTGGCCTTTGGCCTTCTGGGTTTCCCCTTCTGGCCTTCCAGAGGGGCGCCTGCTAGGGCCCGCCTGGTCGAGATTGCGCTCCAATCTGTCTTTGGAACACTTGTACTTTGACATGAAGGACCCATCCTTTGTGGTATAGGTCTCCACGTCATCATCATCTTCATCATCAGCTTCATCCTCAGTGACAACCTCAGGTGGAGGCCGAGGGAACGACTGAGGGATTCCAGAACCTCCCGGCTGAGGTGCCGGTTGAGGGTTTTCTTGATTTTCCGGTTGTATAACCGGCTGTAAGTTGGTAAGATCGGGAAGGGGTACAGACTCTCCAACCATCTTTGAGGTACTCTCCCCATAAACGGCGCCAAATGTTTTGGGTGTTTTTTGTCCCTCGGGAGAGTTACAGCTCAAAGACTGGTCCGGTGCGGCCTGTACCTGCAAGACAAACAGAGACACCAGTTGGTAGGTGCTCCGCCTCCGACGATCAAGTTAGTAACTTGAAAGGAGAGAAAAAGGTGCGGAAATTTAGGTGGAGATCTGCTCGGATTCCAAGCTCACTTGTCTCTATCAAAGGGACAGTTTGTAATGAATGGAAAAACGTGCCCTCCAAAAGAGGGGAATCTCCCTATTTATAGGGTCCTTGGGAATTGTGCCCCAGATTAGGTCACAAAACCCTAATCAGTGGTGGGCTGCGCCGCATTGCGGCTTTCTCGGGATTTGGGCCTGAAGGCCGTCTTTTTCCCAAATATCTGGGATGACACGTGTCAAGCAGGGATAGGTCCACTTTGGACCATCCTTGGGCTGACACGTGTCGCCCTCTGGTTGGTCCACATGGCGGGGTGAAATTACCCTAAACATAAACCATGCCTAGGGTTGCATGACACAACAATTGACACACAGTGAATCGTCACACTAGCAACCAAAAGTTCCCAAAACCCTAGCTTAGTTCTCTCTCTCTCCACCCGGCTCTCTCTCTCTCTCTCCTCCCTTTCTGTACGGCCTTCCTCCTTGGGTGGCCCGTGACTCACATCTCTGAAGAAGGTTGATTGAAGAGTTCGGTCACGAATAACTAGCATTAGTGGAGGTTTAATCCGTACTCGTGGACTTAGTAGAGGAATCACACGTGGGGTTCTTGTTCTCCTAATTGTTATTACTCGATCATACGTGAAATCACGCTTCAAAGGTATAATTCTTACTACTTTATGTGTTATGCATGAGATCCTTGGTTTAGGTGCTTTATGAATACGATTCATGTCTATTCCGCTGCGTAGTACCTATAAACTCCTACAGTGGTATCAGTTAGCCTCTTGCAATTACATATATTGAGAATTAATTCTTTGATAATCCACAATTTTAATTCAATTCGGAGGGAGAATAATTAATTATGGGTCAATTATTATATTAAATGTGATTTAACGATATAGAATCATTAAAAGTTGTTTAATTTGCTCCGAATTAGCCTTGAATTGATCCGAATATTGCCCTAATCAATTCGAAAATTTCGAACCCCCTAACCCTAGTTTCGAAAATTTCGAAACCCTATAACCTAATTTGTGAAATTTGTGTTCTTAGTTTTGATGTGTGCTTGCTACAAACGGAAAGAGGATGAGCAAATGGCTCTTAATGGACCCACATCCATATTTTTGGTGGTGTGATGTAGCTCACACTTGATGGGATTCACCTAATTAGGTGTGGAAGTGTGGCCGCTTCCTATGAGTATTAGGTGGGCTAATACTCTAGAGCACCTATGAGCATCTAGGCTGGACGCATGGCCAGTATAATGCGTCATCTTTATTCGCGAAATTTCAGAATATTATACATGTTAATTGTGTGGCTCAAAGTGACGAGTCCCTAACTCCCTATTGAGTTCAAGACGAAGGTCACTTGGTAGGTGAGGGATCATAGCTTGATGTCCATTATGTGTTGATTCAAGTCGTGAGACATTGACACTTATGCAATTGTTTTGTTTTGCCCAGAAATCATTTTTTCTTCTTTTCTTTTTCCTCATCTTTGAATCTGTGGGGGATTGTTGGAAATTCTTGATGAAAAAACAAGAAAAGAGTGGTATTAAAGTGAGGTACAAGTCCCACATTAAAAGAACCTAGACACTTGGTTTAACTAACCTAGACACCTTTGTGTTTGTAACGTATCTAGTCACTTGGCTAAATGAACCTAGACACCTTCGTGTTTGTGACGTATCTAGTCATTTGGCTGAATGAACCTAGACACATTTGTATGGTTACCATGCGTTGTTTTTCCCTATAAATACCCTTGCTCTCATCAGTCATTTTGACTACAAGAATCACTTTCTCTTTTCACAAAATTGCTAAACATGGGTTTAATCCCTTCGGGTTTTTGGGCAAGTATTCTGAATTCCAGTCGGGTTTGTGAGTGCACATGCACTGGGTAGTGCGGAATCAAGCATTGAGGGTATTATTATGGTGTCAAAATCTAGAGTGTACATGGTTTTTTTAGAGTAAAGAGACAAAGGCGGCAAGACCAACAACAAGTCCTTAACTCTTTTCGAAAAAGCAAATCTAACCCATCTGTTAATATGAGGTGCAGTACATACAAGATAGTGAAATCGAACCCTGAACTTATTGATAGACTGGCCACTGTGCAGCCTTAATTACTTCGAATGGTTTTGGACAGTACGAACAGTATGGGTGCTCCTGATCTTTACATTTTGGGAGTATTATTGATTCATCAAAGTCAAGATCAGTCATTTTGGTCCACAGATGCCTCCATCCTTTTGAAAGGACACTGGTTCTGGCTAGCTCTTTCATCTCTAGTTGAGATAGGATTGTCAACATAATATCTGCCGGCAATTTGCTGATTTGGTCCTCATCCTCTCCTTCATATATAATGGTCCTAAGATACTCCGCATAAGGTAAGAAATAAAACAAAGTATACATTTAGATAAAACAGACACAGAGGACAATTATCGACCAAATAACAAATTAGTATCATTGGGCTTCCAAGAAGGTAGAGCGAGTACTCATTGTTGATTAAAGTATAATGCCTGAATTGGATCAACATAAAGAATAAGGTTCAAGTTAAAATTATCACAAGTTCACAACAAATTTCGTCTAAGCTATCCTGTTCTTCAGGTGAGTAAAATAAGCTAAGCCGCACACAATAACATTAGGCTGCAGCTGCACCTTCTTCCCCAGTCACAATCTGAAAATCCTTAGTCTCCCTAAACCATGCATGATACATTTGTATGGCATTAATAGAACAGATGGTAGTTTTAGTACAAGTGAATGTTGGTGAAAGATCAAGATCTGACAAGACAAGGGCAATAACAAATACGAACGTTTACTGCGCTTGTTGTTATGGTATACCAGTAGTCATTGACTCATTGCTGCCTGGTTGCCCCCAATAAAATCGATACGAGTGGTAGCTGAGTGTTAATTAGCTCAGCACCATTCAATTAGTGGTAGAAAGGGTAACTACTAACTAAGCTATTACATTATTCTAACTTCAACTTGATGGATTAATTAATACAAGTACAAGACTCACTACAACTATATATATAATTAAAGCTTACATATTTATCACTAGCAGCTGTTATCTAATAGCCTTCGCTATAGTTCGAAAAGTTACAACCTTCTCATAATCATAAATATATATTTATAAATAACACCCCACTTAATAACTAACCTCTTAACTAAAATCTAGACCAAAATGAGGACAACAATCCAAAACCCAAGACCAAACATTCCAACACCAATTTTGGAAGAACCAGAAGCTCCCCACACCTTTATATCGTCCAACATTGGACCGCAAAGAGAGCTCATATGATCAGTCTGTGTGTTGTAGTACACACTGTAGAAGGCAATCCGGGTCCTGTCAGCCTTGGCAGTGAAGTTGAGGCCTTCTCGACGGAAGGTGGAGTTGGAGTCGGGTGTGTAATGGAAGTTTTGTGCTTGATCCCCGGCAAATGCCATGATAGCTAGGGGCTCTTTGCACTTATCTCCGCCTTGTCCCATTGAGAAGCTTAAGGTGTATTCTTTCTTTGGTGTTGTCTCAACCATTTGTGATATGATGCCTTCTTTTCCTGAAAGGAGTTCAATGGCTCTCTTTCCCTCAGGCACATCAAAGTGGTATGAATCCACGTATCGAACTGCACGGTTTGATTCGACAATCCAGCCTGGTAGTGGAGTGGTTTCCTCGTCGAGATTGGTTGGAATGAGGATGCCGAGGGACTCGTTCTTGAACAGCCATGGGCCTTCTTCGAAGTCACCATTTAGCACTACGTTACCTGTAAGCACAAAAATAATGTAAGAAGTGCAATGATTTTATATTTCCTCTGTTTTGAAATTAATATTTTCCCTAGTAATGGAATTAGTTGAAACTTGAAAGAGAATTATTCTCTATACATGCCATACTAATGTACTGTAACACATCGATGTGACAAATAATATAGGACTAAACTTAAAGACCTCATAAAAGTGATCAACTTGGAGTAAAAATTTGTTACAAACTAACAAGTTACAATACATACACATATCTAAATTTCATTATTATTAATTAGATTTTTAATTTAGTTTTATTAGTTTCTTCTTTATTTAAGGGAAAAAAAACACAATACAGGATTATAGTTCTCTGCCAGTTAAGGGGTTTGTTCATATTTACTGAACTGAGCTGAACTAAACTGATTGGAGCTGGACTGAACTGAACTAAACTAAATAGAGTTGAAATGAATATTTTATAAGAGAAGGAAATTAGGAACTGAACTGATTAGAGCTGAATTGAAATGAACTGGATTGAAGTGAACAGGCCCTAACTCTCTATGTCACCTTATTGTACACTTACCGTTTTACAAGTTAAAACATTCGTATGGAGTAAAATTTAACTTTATGCAAAATTTACACGAAGCATAATCCATACTTGAACAAGATTCACATAATATGATTTTAATGCTTATATAGTGATATGTTATAGTCAAATTTAGAAATCTTTGGGCCTAATCAAGTGAGTAAAGTGCATGCAAAAAAGTGAAAAAAGCAAAAGCAAAAGCAAAAAAAAATATACCTTTGGGCTTATCAGGAACAAACATCTTCTTAATAGCAACATCATCAATAATAGGTCCGCAAGTGGGGTCCTCTTCCATACCAGTATTCATCAACACCAACTTAACATCCTCATCATCAGCTTCAAAAGCCCAAGCATACGAATCCCACCCTTGATCAGTATACACTGTTTGTAGATCAACGGCCGAGGATGCACGAGTTGGAACCACAGAAACATTAAGTGACTCAAGTTGAGCACAAGTACGTGCAGCACTAAATGTAACAGCATACACCGAGCCTTTTTCGACCTTTAGATCTTGTGTTATTTGAGCCTCGTTGCCTAATCGGACGGCGTGTGTTCCTCCTGGGATGATTAGGATCATAGCACCTTGTTTTTGACCTGAGGAGACTAGCTCTACTGTGCCATTTGATTGCCATCCTGGGATTGTTGTTGGTCCGTCTACTATGCCATCGTTTGTGCTTAGGAATCCTCCTGCTGGTTGGGTCTCAAAATCTCCATTTACTAATAGACCTACAGAATTTAAATTAAAGGGTTAGTTTAATTTAAGTATACGTTAATCATACTTAATTTACATAAATTAGTCGTACAAGTATTAAGGAAAATTTGTCACAAATAATTTTTTACTCGTATAATAACTTTTTCAACTTCGTATAACTATTACATGATATACTCCGTATAAAAGAAAAATGTAATGTACTTTGTATTCACATGGGATCCTACTAAAGTTGTCTTACGAAGGAGTTACGGAGTAATAACTATTTTTAAAAAATTTACTAATATAAGTTAAAAGGTTGAGTCTTACATCAATAATCATAAAATAACTAATACTATCTCCATTTCATATTATTTATAACAATTAAACATTTTCTACTCACAATATGTTAAATCGTTGTAAAATTTGAAATGGAGGTAATATAATATCTTTTACTTGTCGCCCTTAGCTTAAAAACTCCACGTATACTCACAATACTTTTCAATAGTGAGAACAAGAAAGCATTTGAGCAAACGACGAGTAAATAATACTACCTCTGGTTTTTATTACTCGCAACAAAGGGGTATTATTTGTGAGATATAAAATACTACCTCCGCTTCTTATTACTCGCAACAAAGTATAAATTTGCGGAGGCCGAGGCAAAATATTGAAAGCTTGATTATGGAAATATAAGGGTATATGTTTAACTATTAATCCAACAAAAAAAAAGGGAAAACAAATCCAACCTTAATTAAACTAAATACCCCACCACCACCCACACCACCAAGCAGCAACCCAAGCCACCCACCACCACCCCAGCATCACCGAAACCACCCACCCACCACCACCACCCAGCACTGAAATCGACGAACCTAACACCACAAGCACCACCGACGCACCCCAGCACCACCACGCCACGAACTGAGCAAAACCCAGCCGCAGCAACACACCATACCATCCTTGAAAACCCACACAACCACGAAAACCGTAGAAACCACCACCACCAACCAAGCGAAACCACACAATCTTGAACACACCAACACGAAAATCCTAAAACCCAACACCACCGACCCACAAACCATGAAAATTAAATACCCCACCACCACCAACCCACAAACCACGATTATCCTAAAACCCACCACCACCACCACCAACCCAACGAAACCACTCAACCTTAACCCACCACCAACCCACAAACCCATGACGCCACCACAACCACGAACTAACTTACCACAAACCCAAAAACCCTTCTCTATCATCAATTACAACATTAATTGGTCAAATTTAACCATCAAAACTCTAGAACTCTAGATCTAGAGTTTTGATGGTTAAATTTGACAAAAAAACCTTCAAATTTGGGTTTTATAGCCAAATGAGGAAACAAAAGGCAAAGGAAGAGAGAGAAAACAAAGGCGGCGATGTAGGTGGTGGTTTCCATTGAAGATGTTGGTGGTGGTGGTCGGTGGTAGTGGTGGTGGTGATGGTAGTGGTTTCCATTGAAGGTGGTGATTATGAAGGAAGAGAGAGAAAACTTATGAAAGAAGATGTTGGATGTAGATGGAGGGGAATGAATTAGGAAGGATATGGTGATAAGGTGAAATTAATTAACCTTAGAGATTAAGGTAATAAGAAAAAATTTATAATTTAATTAGGATGTTTATAAAAAAAGTAAGGGTAAAATTGTCATTTTATGGTCAAAAACTTACTAAAAAAGGAAAGAAAGTAACTTGTTGCGAGTAATGTGAACCTTCTAAAAAAGGAATTTGTTGCGAGTAATAAGAAGCGGAGGTAGTATTTCTTTGTTGCGAGTAATAAGAACCGGAGGTAGTACTACGAAGTAATATCTCATAGTAAAAGATAAACATTCGAGTGTATAATGGCTAATGAAGCATGGAATCCAAGACAAAAAAGTGATATGATAGTGCCGTACAGAGCAAGGCGTATGGGACCAATGTTTGTCACATAGTCGTAAACTCATTCCCCGTTTTTCTGCCTGTCATTGACCATTAACTTCATCATTTTATTTTACTAGTATTTGATTTTATTGGACAAACTAAAGCTAGTTCATCATCTAATTTCCGCTTAAAAGGTAGTACTCGAATCTCCATAACAACCTTTGTTTTTATCGGCTCTTCATAGAAAGAGACTTGCCCTTTACTGTGTTGTTCATCATTGTTAAAGATAAATTTACTAAAAAAATTTGGCGGGAAACTCTACTATTTTCTGTTTGGCTTCTTTTTTAATCAGCACTTTTGGTCCTACTGCATAGTGGTCGAGATCCAAAATCTATTTCTAATCGATATCACTGAAGAAAATCAAATTTGAGCAAGAAATTAAGGCCGAAAAAGGTCTTATTTCACGAAAAAGGGAGCCTATTCTATGAATTGTTCGTACTTAACTAAAATTCTTATTCTGTAACACTTAATATTTTTGTTCTTTTTTAGAAGTTCTTTACACATTTGAGAGCTTTTATCTACGGAAGTAGTATTAAGGAGCATATACGATACACCCCTTAAAGACCAACTTCGGCAACTAGGTCTAGTTACACAGGCAAGGCCCAGGGAGAAATAGACGCAAAATTAAAGTGCAACATGAAAAATTGCGTATGGACTCATATCTATCAAACTTTTCTAACTCAATCAACAAAAACATATAACAATAATTTCAAGGTACTATTGATGGTATGTACTCTATAGTTACTAGTATATGAGCAACAAGTCAACAAGCAACACAGCCGTGCTTAACATGGCATATAACAGCTGATTCAACACGAAGATTATTAAAGTGTTGGGCGAGTACTATCATATCATAATGTTAAATGTTTAATGCGAAGTACATTGGACTCAAACCAAAGATCATGTCTGCAAATTCTTTTATGCCTTTGTACATACTTTGAAGTCCTCTAGAGGCAACTTTGGTAAATTGACATATCAAAATTTATGACTTGAATGTACCTTAATGATTTGGTGAATCAAACACTTGGGAGTTTTCAGTTTTGGACCACAAAAACATTGAAGGATATGCAACCACTCTCTGTTGCCCTTCAAAGAAGGTTGCGAAAGTCAATTACGAAGTACTTAGATTCTTTACCTACTGTTATATAGAAAGAAATGCAATTGACAGCTACTTTGAAACTTAAGAATTTTAGAGTACTACGAGGTTAAAATGGAAATGCAATTGACATCAACATTTATGATCACTTCGCAATAATGCATCACTAACTTCCCATTTCACCCATAAATGGGTGTAAAGAATCACCAAACGAGATTCTAAGCTATACTATGACTCTCTATGGTCCTACAATCTTTAAGAATTTGAGTTTTCAACTTTCTAAATTTAAATGCATTGATGTTGTTGCGATGGAGACTACCCGAACAAACTTGATAATGCAGGAATAAGTTTTATGCCTACCAGTCTCGTTATTGCCTCAACTAATCTTCCACTTGACACCCAACTAATCTTGTCATATTCAGCTAAATGTCCTTCATTTGAATCAGTCTCTAGACTCTCTTCCTCCATTTTGCGATCTCAACTTTCGAGTAAAATCAGATTTTAACAGGACTACATTAATACGAAGTACATTGTACACCAAAGGAGTAAGAACATTTGGGGGCAACAACCAACAAGTTATATCCAACTATACTGTTGTACGAGTATGTGTACGCGACTCATTGTGTTTCAGTGAGTAGCCTTAATCAAGAAAAGTAACAATAAACGAACTCCCAAGTAAACACGGTTTGAGCTAATTTGACAGGACACTTAGAACTTTATCATCAATCCAAGATTGAAAATTTATACATGGTCCACTTAGCTTGAAAATTTACGACAAAAATCACTTCCATTTGCTGAAAGATCATCACACATGACACACAACAGAGTATTGCTCGTATTTTACAATAATGTTTGGTTGGATTTATACTATGATGTGAAAAGTTTTGGCTTCTTTCTGTAGTTAAGCATAGTACTTCAAAGAAGTTGGTCTATCCAGTATCCACTACTATCAAGTTGTATCAAACTATCAATGCCTAAATAATCTAGACAAATGTAAAAATTATAGTACCTCCGGTCCAATTTACTCGCAACAAAAGAGTATTATTTGTGAGACATTAAATATTCCTTTATTGCGAGTAAATTGGACCGGAAGTAGTAAATTAGAATTTGAAAATTTTATACCAATACAATCTTATTATTTTATTAAGTAACAAGATGGACATTTTAGGGTAGCATTTTTGTACTAGCTTGAGTTAATATGATACGAAGTATTAGTCGAACTACGTCGTACAAACAATGTGGTGGTCCAAAACTATGTAATACGGAGTAAATTAGACCTGATAAATTGATAATAACCACAATGACACAATTTATACAACCTACAAAATATTGGTTTTGGACCATACAATAATTTTTCGTTAGATAAAGGTCAGACTATTATCATCCAAAGTATGTGTAAAATAGAACAGGAGTAACACAGTTTATCAGCTATAAGACCACAACAAGCACCAACCATATTCAAGCCATATACTCTTAACAAAATTGCTCACACTATAAACAAATACTAGTATAGAAAATTAAGCACTTTATCAATTTACTTACAGTGTTATCACGAGTACTGTACTGAAAATCGGAAACTCAAAAGCTCTAAAACACAAACATACTACCCCATTTGAGCGCAATATGCTCCGAAATTAAAACATAATCAAATACAACAATAGCCATTAAGAAATGTGACAATACTTTGACATATATTCCCGACATTCTAAAATAGTATACGCGACAACTTTTTTCGAACACACATTGCATTCATACATTGTTATCCCAGCTAATATATAAGAGTAGATCTTCACCATTAAAAATGCAAAGAACTAATTGAAAACACAAAAAAAGCAAAAAACAGAGGATTTAAAAGGCGTACCATCTTCAATAGCTGAAGCAAAATTAGCAACCAAGAAGAAAAGAATAGCAGCAGCAGCAGCAACACAGCAGGTTGTAAGTGCCATTTTGTGTAGTGAGCGGCAGGAGAAGAGTGAGTGTGAAGAGTGAGAAAAAAAATGGGGCAAAAAGAGTGTCGTTTTATATCATCAAAGATTCCATGCTTAATGACCACTATTATGATTAATGTTTAATTAATTAACTTTAACTAAAGGGTTTAAGAATAACTTTTTAATTTTTATTTTTTAATAATATTTGGTTTTGGGATTAATTTAGAAATGGGTTTGAAAAGAAAAGGATTTTGTTAGGGGTATTCTCGAGTTGATGAATGGATGAATAAACACAAAGGAAAAGTTGAAAGTTGGTATTAGTGTTCCCACTTTCGAAGTTGATGAATGAGGATCATTTTTTCGGTGGAATAATAATATTATAAGTTAAAATTTTTGTGAGTCTCCGTGTTTTCAGAATTGGGACCTACTTGCGGGGTTTCACCTTCTTGGCTTCTTGGAGAATGGGTCCCGGTGCACGAATGAATACGATATTTTTTGACAGCTATCATTTTTGTCGCTGCCCAGAAAATATGTCTCAAGTAACGTTACATTCCCTCCGGATTTTGGTAACTTTACCAATTTTTAATTATTACCGGTTAACTTTTCTTTGCCCTACAAAAATTACTACCTCTGTTTTTAATTATAGAGTATGGCCCTGTTTGATTCACCTTAATTTTGCTGAACTGAAATTATTTTTATTGAACTGAACTTAATTTTACTGAGCTGCAATTATTTTTACTGAAATTAAATTATTTTTACTGAACTGAAATTATTTTTTGTGATTTTCTATTATAATTCTTCTTTAAGAAAACTGAATTTTACTGAACTGAACTTATTTTTACTGAACTGAAATTATTTTTGCTGAACTGAAATTAATTTTACTGAACTGAACTTATTTTTACTGAACTGAAATTATTTTTACTTAATATTATTTATTTTAAGGTGAAAAGAACAGGGCCTAAGGGTCTGTTCTGATTTAATGAACTGAAATGAACTGAATATTTTATAAGAGCAAGATATTAGAAACTGAATTGAATTGAACAAAACTGATAATAATCTGAAGAAAACATACCCTAAAGTACAGATATTGACATATTGTCCCTATACTTTGACAAAAATTAAATGAAAGTCCCTCAAATTCAAAAAGTTTGAAATTGGTCCCTCAGACACCACTTAGTAGTAATTTCGGTAGCTTTTATGACAAAACACGATAACTGGGCAAAGTTTAGGGACTTAATAGATGAGTTGGCAAACAAAAGAATGAAAGATTAGGGACCTTGCCTAGGTGACGTGGCACTGATTTAAATTAATGTGAAAGTTTAGGAACTTATAGGCATAGCCGCATAGGTGGCATTAGATATAATCACCCAGCAAAGTTCAGGAACCTACAGGTATAAGTGGCAAAAGACATCATTATTTTATTAAATGGTATATTATATTTTCGAAAATTAACCATGACTTTTAAAAATTAAAAAATTTTATGAATATTTAAAATAAAAAATAAATAAATAATTAATTAAAAAAAAATGACCACACCACCAGCCCAGCCACCTCTTCCCCCGACACTGCCATTCCCTCATCGCCGCCGGTGTCTAGCCCACCTTCCCTATGGGCGCAAAAGTGGCAAGACTAGGCGACCTCCACCCCGACATCCCCAACCCCCGCCTCCCCCTTTCCCTAAATCGACCCCATCCTTTCCCCCGTCTCGAGTCGCACCCCCCAAGACCTCCACCTGAAACAACCCAAACCCCTACGAGAAAGCAAACCCATTAGGGTTTGAATGGTTTCAGGTGGAGGTTTTGGGTTTAGAGGCGCTTTTTGGGTAGGGGAAGGGGACGAGGTTGATTCAACGGAAAGGGGGGAGTTGTTGAGGTATGAATTGCGCGCGCGACGAGAAAGTGTAAGTCGACGCCCCGACAAGGAGGAGGTTGGCAATGGAAGGGGTGTTTTTCAAAACAAATTATTTTATTCTTATTAAAAAAAAAAACTTAACTATAATTAAACATATAATTAAAATAAAATAAAATTTTAAAAAAAAAGTATGAGAAATATAATAAGTAACTTACTAAATAATTTTCCCATAAAAACAACTTCCATTTTAGTTGTATCTGAAGGGACTAAATAACTTTCCAAAAATTATCAAAGTGCTGAGAAGTCATTGGGGATGGAAGTTGTTGTTGTAACATTACATATCCAGTTTTAACCGAATATGTCCCTAAAGGAGTACGAGACCAGTATTGAAAATCTTGTTTTGTTTCCACCGGTGGTTCTATAGCAAGTATTGTAGCCGCAGAATCTGATTGGAAGCATGACCTAACCTTAGCAGCATCCCAAGATTCAGTTTGGGGATTAGAGAAATAATTAACCGTCCAATCCTTTGACACATGACAGGGTTTTCCGCTCAGACTCTTCACCTCCTCGACCAATCCTTTTGCAAGTTCTGGAAGTACTTCGATCACATACTCTCCTTATACAGGGTGATCCTACTATTACACCTTTTCACACTCCTTGCTCAATTCCTACCTACACAACGTCACCAGGATTTTATGCAGGACAATTGGGGGAATATGTTGATACACCAGGGATGATTTCAATTCAAATAGACAGTTCGTGGTTTGCAGATTCAAATATAGCAGGGATGGGTTGGTGCATGGATAATCAGGACGTGACTAATAAGAGGATTAGAGGCGGCAGTAATTTTGGGTTATGTACTACGGCGTTACACTCAGAGGCTTTAGCTTGTTTGTATGGCCTTCGTTGGGCTTTAGGCGCGGATATTCAGTCAGTCACCATTTTTACTGATTCTTATAATCTGGTTACTCTCCTTAGTGGTGATGGTCAAGGTGACATTAATCTACTTTGGATCATTCACAAAATTAAGCTGATGTGGGCTTCTTTCAGACACTGCGATATTCATAAGGTGGGTTCACTGAGCTCGCCAAATAGCGGCTGAAGCAGCGCAACTTTCAATTTGTTTTTCTATTAATAATATGTAATTTGTTTAAACCTTTGGCCCAAAAAAAAAATTATTATTAAATAATTCATGATTATCAAAGATAACACTTATTTTTGTACCAATTCACAGGAAAAATAAAAAATTGGGTGTTATCAAAGAAAATTTCCCTTTATAAAATAAGATAATGAATTTTACTAATTTTCCAGTCCATCTTGTGTGCGATTGGCCACACCATGTGGTCGTTTGTAAAAGAACAAAGTAACTCTTATAACATTAACCAAGTAATCGTAAGCCCTAATAATACTGGTCAAGTAACCCCAATAACAGCGGCGGAGCCAGGAATTTAAACGGGAGGGACGGACTACAAACGTCCCATAATTTGACAAAAAAAAATAAAAGATACTTGAACGCTGCACATAAAATGTTTATTATGGAGTACTTAAATTCTAAATAAAAATCCAAAATGCTTAGTCATATATATGATCAAAGAAAGATGAAAAATAATTACCTAATTTTTGGGGTTTCATTCTTTTAAACATGATTTGTCATGAATCGGACCGATTTTCCATTAGTTAGACTAGTTCAAATTAGATGAACTATTTTACATTTTATAATTTAATTGAGAAATATAAATCAATAACCAAATAGTATGTTTAAAACTATGGATTTTGCATAATGTGTAAATATGAAAATTTCAATTATAATAACTTAACAAAACATTAAAAATTATTAACAACCTTAACAAAATAACAATATTTAATTCAATATTTCAAAAAAATAACTCAATTAATCCGGTGGTAAGAAACTTGTTATAGAGTTATAATTTGACTGCTATTAGATGTAACAAAGTATAGTCTCATTTAGGGCATGTTCACATTTATTGAAATGAGCTAAATTTAACTAATTGGAGCTGAACTGAGCTGAAATGAATATTATATGAGAGAAGAAAATAAGGAGCTGCATTGAACTGATTGGAGCTTAACTAAACTGAACTGAACTGGTTAGAGCTGAACTGAACTGAACTTAAATTAAGTAAATGTGAACAGACCCTTAATTATCATTAAGCAAACAAATTAAAACTAAAATTACCATGGTAATCCACAAACTATGAGGAATTAGTCCATACATAACATTGTAGAACCAAACCATACACATCTATATCTATACTTATATATTAAAAAGCGTTCCTATAATCGTTTATGTGTCACATAAATCTGCACCACATTGCGTCATGTCATCATTTAACTATCATTATGCCATGTCACTTCTAGCATTGCAACATTTATTCCATGCCATTATTAATAAGAAAAAAACATCCCACAAGGTTTGAACATTGTATCTCATGGTTACAACATCACACACCTTACCATCTGAGCCACGACCAATTTATGTTCTCTATATACAAATAAATAAATATATGTATAAGTAAGCACAAAAAAAATAAATATGTAGCCAGAAAAAAATAAATAAAGAGGAATAGCCTCAACAATTCCTAAACAATGGAAATGTAATGTCTTCAACAATGGGATTTTGGATTACATTTTGTTTTGAAGTAGTAATCCGGTGCAACGCCCGGGGTACACACTAGTTACTACATTAATATCAGGCATAACTTAGTAGTCACTTATTTACTAACATACATATAATTCCAAGTAATTAATCTAATAATTTTAACCCAATAGAAATAAAACAAATTATACAAAAATCTAAAAGATCAAGATAAAAAAAAACACTTTTTATTTTATTTCTATCTCTTCTTTCTCTTTCTCTTTCTCTCTCTTCAAAGAATTCCACTAGTTTGTGATTTTTGATTTCTCAGTGACTGTCATACCTCCTCTTCTCCCTCCTTATGTATCCACCAACTCTCCTCCTCCTACTTACTATCTCCTCCTACTACTACTTATGTATCCCTCTTTGTTTTTCAACTAGTGTAGATCCCATGCATGCACGGATAGTACTAAGATTTTTATTTAATATTAATTCAAAGATTATCATAATTAAACTTTAATGAAATTAATTGACACATAAATATGTATCGCCTTTGAATTTATAGTACTGACATTAATTTTATAAGAAATTATTATGTATAATATTTTTTAAAAAAAATTGATTATAGATTATAGATTTTCCTTGTTTGTTGATTAGTAGAAATTTTATAAATTATTGATTTAATTGAATAATGTTTTTCCAACTTTAGATTTGTTGTAATAAAAAAAGGAAATTTATTGTTATTAATAGTTAATGAAATAGGCAATGAAATATCGTGTATGTACTTATCCTTGAAAATGATAATTTAAGTTATGATAAGATTTAGTAACAACCGCACTAAAAAGAAAATTTTGGAAAGTAAAATTAGGCGGGAAAATATTTTAACACAAAATGATATGTGTCATTTGAGATTCACCTTTAGCTCCCATGTCCCCCTCTTCCTCCGCCCCTGCCCAATAACACTGATCGGGTAACCCCTATACACTGACGAAGTAACTACTATAACATTAACCGAGTAACCCCTATAACATTAGCGAAGTAATCCTCACTGTGACTGTCACACCATGTGGTCAGCCACATATAAGAATTTGTGCTAATTTTTTGCTATTTTTCAGTTGAATTTGATATGATTTTTTTTTTAAATCTAATTAATTTCTTGCAATTTAATACTTGCTCCATTTCTTTTTAATTGACATGTTTCTTTAGTCACGTTTTCCATGCCAATGCATAAATTCAACCATTAATATCTTTAATTACCGATAAGAAAAAATTATAAAAAAGTTGATATTGTGAAACTATATATTGTCATGAATCTAACAAGATCCCACATGACTACATTATTCATTATGTATAAATCACAAAACATGGTCAAAGACAAGTGTGTGAATATATTCATTATAAAGACAAGTATGTGAATATAATAACAAGGTCCCTGAAATTTCAGACTTTTGGAAGTTAAGGGACTAGAGCAAGGGCGGAGCCAGGATATTTATGCTGGGGGGGGGCGACGGTTGAATCAATATATAAATATATGGCTTATTATTATACATAACAATTTTCTTTAAATAGCAATTTAAGATTTTTCATATTAAAAAAATGTCAATAATAGATTACATATTAAAATTATTGGCAATCTATTTTCCTGTATATGTATAAAATTATGTAAATCCACTCGTTAACTATCAATCACTCACTTTAAAAATTAAGAGTTTCTTATTTCATGATTATATCAATCATATCATCCAAAAAAAAGAGATCTATAGACAACTTATTACTGAATAATTAGAAAAAAGGAAAAATTTTGATTTTTTATAAAATAAAGGCGGATATTTATAAAAATAATCAAAAAATTACCGATCGAATGCAAGTAGAAGATTGAAGAATTGAAAAGACAAATCACTTATAGAAGAGTAAAAAAAATATAGGTACAATAAGTGAATCGAGCCTTAGACCTAAAGAAATTATTGTAAGCCTAATTACCACTAAGCCACAAGAATTTCAACAACATATTTATGAAATCATCACGTAGTATATATACTGTAATACCCCAATAATTCTCCCTTTTCCAAACCACTTAATTTAAATAAAATAGTGGAGAACCATTGGCATGTTACTACCACGTGTTAAAACGTTAAGGCTTTATCAAAGTATCGCAGCGGAAAATCAAACTCAAGTCTTTAAAATAACATAGTTTAGAAAACTAATAAGTCAAAGCTTAAAAATTAGAACCATATAAGGCCCTTATTTAAAACAAAACTAATAAATAAACCAAAACATAAACGAATAACAAAGCATAACTAAGTTCAACACAAAGAACGACTACTCTCAATCGCACCATCCCTTAACAATGCGTTTGTCAAATCCCAGAACTTCATATCATCAAGCTAACTTGTGCAATACTGCTCCCCAATAATACAAGTATAATAATTGGATCATCACAGGGTCATTGAAAAGCGAAGACCATGACCAAAAGAAAACACACAAAAGCACGCAATCAGCAAAGCTGAGTACATACAAGCTACAACGTACAAAACCTAAGCATGCTCAACTAATTAAAGTAAATAAGCGTACACACGAGTTCACTAATCAAGACTCTACACTTAAACAATTCAATTGACTCACCATACTTACTAATCAATTCCAAACACTTGACTCTTTTTATTTAATTTAATTAATTTAATTTGGAGTAAGCAAACCAATCCACTAAATCATTTTGGTCCCAAATGACCATTTAAAATAAAAGTTTAGCGCGATGCAAGAATGGGCGCGACTCCATTCTCACCAAGTTAGTCTAGGATCCCAATCTAACTTTCATTATAAAATAAAAATGAAAATTCCAAAAGAAAAGAGGACATGTTGATCAAACAAGCCACGGGCTACCACCGTGTACCCCAACCCATAATTGTCAATACTCTAGAAGTGCATGCTTTCCAGAGTTTTATTGCCCATCCATGTTTCACTTTACGTGATTACACTTTTTTTTAATAGCCGACTGTAGGCGTCATTCGAAGTGCGCCTACGAAAAGCATGTTGTGAATATGCTTGGCACTTATAGGAAGTGGAAATTGACATATACGATTAGGGACACGGTTAGGGACAAAGCAAAGTAGGGAGCCACCAACAAGTTTTAAAGGAACTTGTAAACCGTTCACGGATCATAAAAGACAACCACAATAAAGGGACAACGATAGGCACCAATGATTGACCCATGAGGTTACTAACTCCATATGGTTCGGAACCACGAAATGAGGATCGGGGTTGATGGTACGAAGTGAGTCATGGAGTCACATTCGCCCGTATTGGCCTCTACTCGATTCTTATAGTGAAAAGTATTCATGTGATCTCAAAGGCATACAAACAAATATTTAATTTGCTCTAAACTATTATTATGCTAAATTGGTTGAATATTAATGCAACATATAATTCAAAAATATTAGTGATCACTTGATTAAATACCAAGATTAAAAAGGAAACTAAACCGGCTGTCCAAATTATCTAATTAAGTGTGATATTCAATTACATATTCTCTTTAAACATGCAATATAGTGATCATAATAATAGAATAAACATTAAAATTGGAAGCAATTTAACAATAATAGTGTTAGTCAAATCAAATAATAATAATAATAATAATCATGATACTGGCAATATAAAATAAAATAAGTAATTAAATTAATTAATTACTTACATTCCGCGTATTCCCTTAAATTGCTATATCATGAATTAGGGCTTGTTCACATTTACTTAATTTCAGTTCAGTTCAGCTCCAATCAGTGCAGTTCAGTTCAGTTAAGCTCCAATCAGTTCAGTTCAGTTACGTTCAGTTCAGTTCAGCTCTTAATTTCCCTCTCTCATAAAATATTTATTTCAGCCCAATTCAGTTCAGTTCAGTTCAGTTCAGCTGTAATCAGTTCAGTTCAGTTCAGCTCAGTTCAGTAAATGTGAACAAGCCCTAAATTATTAGTAACTTCAAAAAAAAAAAATCAAATTGAAATAATTAAATTAAATTAAAGTAGAGTTGATTTGGTCCAAACCCTCAGTTATTTGTACCTTTTACGCCTTGGTTTAAGGACGTACCCTCGGTTCAAGTATAGACTCCTTGGAGTGCTTAAGGGAAGAAATGATGCAATTAGAAATATAGGTCTAAGGCTTAGAATATGGGAGAAAGAGAAGAGAAATGATTTTTAGTGTAAAAGAGAGGAAGAGAGAATGATTATGTGCCCTGAATTGCAAAAATGAGGGTCTTATATAGGGAAAATGAGTAGGGGGAACGCACGGAACCCTAAAAAGGATAAAAACCCTAAAAGACTACCGTGACACGGCAAATAACTCCGCAAAACGGCAAAATATCCCGTGACACGGGAGAACCTTGTGTGACGCGGGACAGTTTGGAATGACGCAGGAAATAATTAACCTACGGGAGATAAAACGCGTAAAGGGTTTACACGAGATAAACGCGGAAAAATCCCGTGACACGGCAAAGCCCACTGTGGCACAGTAGAGTACACCGTATCACGGTGAAATAAGCACGTGAAAATGCGGAAATGGTGACCGTGACACGGCAAAGAATGTCGCGACACGGCAAATCCCACCACGGCACGGTACAGTACACCGTATCACGGTGAAATATTCACGTGTGAAAAGCACCACAGACTGTCGAGACACAGTACAAAGCCCCGTGCCACATCATTCTCTCCCGCGACGCGGTAGTTTTGTTGTTTGCGCGGCAATTCAAGTTTTTGTAACTACGATAACTTTTGATCCGTAACTCGGAATAAAACATATAATATATCATTGGAAAGCTTATCAAGTCTACTTTTCAACACAATTAAAATCAGGTAAAAATCATTTGTAGATTTTAAGATATGCTCGTTTTAGTAGAAGGGTGTCGGTTTTGGGCCGAGTTTAGTGTTTTGCTCATATCTTCTTCATTTTTAATCGGAAATGGGCTTATGAAAAGTATTGAATGAAAATATTAATTTAGCACTCTAAAGGTTAAATACTCAACCTGACCAATAATGGCGGTGAAAGGTTGTTCATCATCGGGTTTGGTTTTGGGGAGACATTTTTAGGTGTCTACACCGACTCATTCAAATAAACCATGCATAACAATCATACATCAATTGACTTTCAATCTTATTTAGGACAATGATGATCACATCACAAATTGACCTTTAATTCCATTAAACTTCCAAATTATCCAAAATTGTTGAACATAGTCAACTCACCTAGCCATTTCCTCTTAATCCACCTTAACTCAACATACTAACAAGTCATGATCGAGTAATAAATAAATAAATAAATAACCTTGTGAAATAATTAATAAATTCATTCCACTTAAACCATTCAATTCCAATCCTTTAATAATCCAAATATGGTTAACAAACTAGTCCAATAAAAGATGCTTGTATCAACATTACATACAAACAATTAATCTAATTAATCTAACAAACCAGTCCAATAAAAGAGTCATGTATCAACATGCTTGCATCCACAATCCCATACAACATTATAATCAGTTCATCAAAACATGTCTCATAAGCATAAGCCATGGATTAAATAAATGTATAACCAAACAATTTCTATCCAAGTGTTCTCTAAACATGAAACTAAGTTCTTTCCTTTTGGTACCTAAACATGATACTACTTACAACAAAGTAGACATGTACGTACCTCGTGTAAACAATCCTTTGTGCCACTTTCAATCACTTAAAAGTCTCCTAAGGAATAATCACTTCCTAGAAAACAACCAACAACAATAAATTAATACTTAACCAAATTTCCAGCAATATAAATTAGATTAAAAGTCCTTAAAACTTCCTCTAAAACATGTTTTTATGCTTAATTAATCAATAGAAATTTAATAGGAACAAAAGCCCCAAATTAATTGATCATAAGAACCCTAAAATCCCAATTAAAATAAATTGAAACCCTAGGTTTTATAATTACAAAATCTGAAAAATTAAAACCAATATGAAATTATAACTTTAAATCACCAAAATATAGTTTTTCATACTAATTAAATTAATTTCAAACAATAAAAATTAAATCCAAAACAATTTAATAACATTAAACAAAATAATGAAAACAAAGGAGGAGGAAGAAGAAGGGGCGGCCACGGCTGGGTGACCGCTGGTGGTCTGGCGGCGGTGGCAGGTTGGTGCGCCGGAGGTGGCTGGCGGCAGGAGCCATGAACAGGGGAAACAGTGAGTACTACTCACGTAGGAAGGAGGAGAGGAAAGAAGGGGAAAAAAAAGAAAGAAAAAATAAATAAAAGAAAATAAAGAGAAAAGAAAATAAGACTAACCTTTTGTGTGGGGAAAATTTTGGGGATGTATGGGGTATTTATAGGAGAGAGAGTTGTAGGGTAAGTAGGGATATTTGGCCTCATAAAAATAATGGGTCAATTAAGGAATAAAAATAGACTAAGCTTTGTTTATTAGACATAAATTAAAGAAGGAAGGTTTATAAAAAGTTCTTTATAATAAAATCGTTTATCAACCCAAAAATAATTTGAAACTTGTAGAATAAATTCCGGAAAAATACAAATAAATATATAAATAAAATAAAACTTCATTTATAATATATTTAAAAATACGGGGGATTACATATACTAAAAGCTACATGGGCCAAATTAATAAAAGTATGGGCTGCAAGTTTGGGCTACAGGGGTCGGGCCTTTGCTAGCCCCCTTGTAGCTCCGCCCTTGGACTAAAGCCTAACTTTTGTCAAAGTACCGGATGCATTTGTACTTTACTCCTTTTTCTTATTTTTCGAGGGAATTGTACTTTATACCTTAACTAGTAAAATCCCGTGCAATGCACGGTCGTTAAATATTTTTGACAATAATATTAAAAAAATATAAAGTATATAAAAGATATTCAAAAATATTTTATTTGGGTATATATGGAATATGATTGTCAAATTAGAAAGAAAATATCATAAGGTTTATATAGTTTGCTTAAAGATTTTGCAAAAAAAAAAAAAAAAAAAAAAAAAAGAAGCGAAAAAGGCGGGAATTTTTTGTTACAAGGTAATGACAAGTGTTATGGAAGGATTTACTTTTAGTATAGATTAATTAATAGATTATGTGTTTGTTTGGGTTTTTTTTCCTCATGAATTAAAAGAAATTGAAGATTTAAGTATAACAATGGGGATTAAAAATTGGTATTTTTTCACTTTTGGGGCTTGTCATTTTTTTTTTCACTCTTTGGAATCCATCTAAGGTTAACAATCCGCTTATTTAAGTCAACATTAACCAACTGTAGCCATGTCAAGGACAATTCGCTCACTGTTTGCAAGAAAGAGGCCAAGGAAAGCGGTAGTCAATGGTGGATCCTATAAAATTTCTTTATGGGTTCGGAGTCCTTAAACACGTGCAGTGTAGGAAAGCGGTAGTCAATGGTGGAATGCACTTGTTAAATATTGTAATGAAACCTGACGAATTTTCATGTTTTAAAAGTAATCTATTACATCATCATCCATTCATTCTCAAATTTTTAAAATTAAATGAAACGTAACGAGTTTTCATGTAGTAAAACGATTTACTTTTACCCTAAATCCTATAATCTTAAATGTGTAGTATAACATTATTCTATTGTTCATTTTCTCAACCAAATAAAGATTAAATAGTACTTTAAACTACAAAAAAACACTTCACGTGAAAGCGAGTAGGAGAAATGGTGAATGGTTACTTTGGTTAGTTTAGGAAATGGTTAATTGGTATTGAGCGAGGAATTTTGGGACTTGTGCAGTAAAAGAAAAAAAGAAATTAAAATTAAAAAATGTGAAGATGCATGCACATGGTCGAACTTGCGGACCACCCACCAACGGACCGAAACCTCCTTCCCCCACCCTTCACTAGTCCCGAAACCCTCACCCAGTCCCCTACCCTTCACAAGTCCCGAAACCCTCACCTAGCCCTCCCACCCTTCACTAGTCCTGAAACCCGACCCTCACCCATCCCCCCTAGTCTGAAGCCCCTTCCCCACCTCTCCGCAAGCCTCTCAACCCTACCCCATCCACCACCATTGTCGAAACCCCATGAAATAGGGGCGGGATCGAGGTTAAGGGTGTATGAGAACACGGTTGGGGTCAAGGTTGATAAGTCCATTTTATATTGTATTTTACCCCCGTCCCTTGGTCATAATTAGTAGTGTTTTTGGCTCTTTAGAGCCACTTTTATTACTAATATGTGTTCTTTAGTGTTTTCATAGTATTGCTTGAGTTTTGTAGGAAATTGCACTTGTGGAGCATTTTCCCGGGTTTTCATGGAGCAACTACGAGCGTTGGAGGAACACGACCATTCTCTATAGCCCAAGATCGGTTAGAGTCATCGAACCGGTGAATAAGGGCTCGGCTTATGTGAAGACGAGGCATTTGGATCGGATGATTAAAGCCCCAAGGAGGATATTTCGTTTGGGTCAAGTTACGAGCCCAAACAAGGAGTCCAAATCGCCCGAATTACTACCGCCCGGTGTAAGGGTCACCGCCCGAAGGCGCGCCCGATCGGGCAGAGAAGAATAAGGTCGCAGCATTACTTCGCCCGAAGGCGCGCCCGATCGGGCGCGGGAAGAGAAGCCCACGAGCAAGAAAAAGGCGCGCCCGATCGGGCGCGACATTTTGAAGGCACCTGACGAGCGAAAGGCGCGCCCGATCGGGCGAGCCACCGCCCGATCGGGCGCGTGTTTTACGAGCTATTTCAGCGTCATCTTTTAGTTTGCTTTTACTTAGGATTCTTTGGAGTTTTATAAATACTCTTTTGTTTGTTTAGTTTTAGTTATCAAGGTTGATTGCGTGAGACAATCTTCTTTAGATCAATTTCTTTTCTCCCTTAACTCAAACTTTTACTCTTTCTCTTTCTCCCTATGATCTTGGATAATTGAGTGACACAGTTGTCTTTGATTTCCCTTTAATGATTTATTTAATTGCTTTATTTAGTTTAGATTTAATTATGTCTGAGTAGTTTCTTTCTAGGGATTATTGGGGATCCATAATTAATATGAAGGGATAATTTGTTATTATTGATTATTGATATTGCTTAATAATTTCTTATTGAATTGTTTTAATTCTTTGCAATTAGATTATGAATCGAGCAGATGTAATTTGATTGTGAATGTTTAGCAATATTGAATTGATGAATCGAGCAGATGTTAATTCTATATTAAAGGCTATTTTCAATAGGAACTTAGATCTAGTAAATTGCGAGAGCCTGTTAGATCTATGTTGGTTAGTAAATTGCGAGAGCCTGTTAATCATGTTATTTGTGCAATGTTAATTATTGATTGTTATGTTTTATCCCGGAATATTAATTATTGGTGAACCTGTGACCCTAGATTCTTCTTATCATTGATTTTCTCCCTAAACTTAATCTCCGTAGCATAGTTTCATATTAAATATAAATATTGGTTACCTTAATAATTTAGATTATAATTATTTAATTAGGAATAAAAAGACTTGTTTCCCTGTGGAGATCGACCCTACTTCCCTATCTACTGTAGTTAGAGGACTTAGGTAATTACTTTTGATTTGGTGATACGACTTTAGCCTGTCAAAATTTGGCGCCGTTGCCGGGGAAACGGTTTTATTTTTATTTCTGATTGCTTTTGTAGTCTAGATTATTTTCCTTCGTCCCAGAGTACGGAAGTTCTTTGGGACAGTTCTCATATTTGTCGTCTAGTTCTTTGTTTATGCCCAGGTGTTCCAGATCAGGTTACATTCCATTCGATCCTGAGATCGAGCGCTCTTTTCATAGGCAAAAGAATCTATACAGGCAAATACTGACGAGTTCTGGGGGTGATTTTCCTAGAGACCCTCCATCTGATTCTAGTGATTCGGAATTTTCTTATGAACTAGAATCAGACATGACAGCACCTAAAAAGCTCAGCGATTATTCGCAGCCGTCTCTGACGGATTTTCCTCACCTTATTCCTACTCCAGCACTTGAAGGAGTCCAATTCGAAATCAAACCCCAGTTTATTATGATGATAGAAAGGAAGCAATTTAGTGGAGCCAAGGGTGAAGACCCAAATCTTCATGTTGCAGATTACTGTCAGTATTGCAATACTATAAGGCAAGCTGGGGTCACACAAGACCAAATCAGGGAGATTCTCTTTCCTTTCTCTCTATGTGGAAAAGCTAAATTGTGGTTTAATAGTTTAAATAGAACTGCACTTGGTATTACTAACTGAGAGACTCTTGTTTTAAATTTTTATAATAAATATTACCCTGCAGAAAGGACAGCCTTATTGAGGAGTGCCATTCAGAACTTTGCTCAAGAGCCAGATGAGCCACTTTATGAGGCTTGGGAGAGATTCAAGGATCTGCAGAGAGAGTGTCCCCATCATAACTTAGCGCAGTGGCAATTAATACAAGCTTTTTACAATGGGATTGGAAATTCATCTCGAGCAATTTTAGATTCTGCAGCTAATGGGAGATTTATGAATTTAAACGTTGATAATGCAGGTCAAGTTATCGAAGATATGGCAATTCACAATTCCAAATATGGGAATCCTAGAGGTTTTGCTAACAAAGGGAAACAAAGTGCTGACTCCGTATCCTTTTTGCAAGCACAATTGACCTCTATTTGTCAGAAATTGGATAATCTTAGCACTGCTAATTCTAATGTAGCTAATATTTCTGCAATTAATAATAATGTTAATGATGCTTTTTGTGAGAATTGTGGAATTGTAGGTCATTGGGAGCAGGAGTGTAGGAGTTCCATGGAGCAGGTTAACGCTTTTCAAACCTATAAGCAAAATAACCCATACTCCAACACCTATAATCCTGGGTATCGGGATCATCCATACCTTTCCTACCGGAGCACCAATGTACAAAATCCTTCACCTCCGCAACAACCGCAACATGCACCACCATCCCAATTCTAGCCAAAATTCTCAACCACAAATTCCTCCACCCTCTGACCCAGCCTTAACAGAAATTAAAGCGATGATAGGAAATATGCAAAAGCGTATGGAGAGTAGGGATGCTCAAATTGATACAATTTTAGCTCATAATAAAATCTTAGATAATCAAATTGCGCAGATTTCCTCTTCTCTACAAGCTCGCCAACAGGGAACCCTACCATCACAACCAGTACAACCCACAGATCAGGCGTTTGCAATTACCCTCAGGAGTGGTTCACATGATGATGAACCTGTTATAACAGAAATTGCTAATCCTGATCCCTTTATACCAAAGGATATTAATCCTAGCCCTGCAGGGCTAAAGGGTAGTACTAATATTTCTGATGATTCATTGCAGGGTACAACCTCAGGGAAGGATGCACCCCAGGGGAAGAGTAGGGAAGCACCACCAGTTATTAAACTACCATTCCCAAATCGACATTTGAAGACTAAATCGGATGCACAGTTTGGTAAGTTTCTGGAGGTGGTGAAAGATTTGCAGGTAACGATCCCTTTCACAGAGTTAATTACACAAATACCTGCATATGCAAAATTTTTGAAAGAAATATTGACTAGGAAAAGATCTATTAGTTAGGTAGAGACTCTTGCATTTACTGCAGAATGTAGTGCCATACTACAAAATAAATCTCCACCTAAACTAAAAGATCCGGGTAGTTTTTCTATCCCTTGTCATATTGGCAATCTTAAGATTGATAGTGCATTATGTGATCTGGGTGCTAGTGTTAGTGTCATGCCATTATCTGTGTGTTCCAAGCTTAATATGGGTAAATTAAAATCTACTAATATTACTCTGCAAATGGCCGATCATTCTTTTAAATACCCTTTAGGTGTCTTAGAGGATGTTCCCGTCTGAGTAGGTAAATTTTATATACCTGTTGACTTTGTTGTTCTTGACATGGATGAGGATTTGAAAACTCATATTATTTTGGGTAGACCTTTCCTTAATACCGCGGGAGCAATTATAGATGTGCAAAGTGGTAAATTGACATTTTCAGTAGGGGATGAAAATATTGTTTTAAACTTGAATAATGCCCCTAAATGCCCCATGATTGAGGAAGAATGTTTTAACATTGATGTGGTTAGAAATAATTGTTCTAATGAGCCCCAAGCTCTTGTTCAGGATCCCTTGGTGGCGGTATCTTGTGTTGCATCTTCTACAGGTAGAAAGAAGACATGGAAGGAAGAAGTGGATGCAATAGAGCGATCCTTATACTGTGAAGGGCTTGGTTTTGATGATGAGGATGAGGAGCAAGGTGAACAGGTTGCGATAAATGAACCCTTAATGAGAGCCCCGCCTGATCGAGTAGCAATAACTCCGTTGAGTGGGGAACCAAGGCAATTTGATCCTGAGAAGGTGTCCCTTGCATTTAGTGTTAAAGAGCCCCCAGAACAAGCTATGAATCTTCCGCCCGACCGGGTGAAGTCGCGCCCGATCGGGCGCAAGACGAAGCAAAAACGTGGCCTCAAGCTCGCCCGATCAGGCGAGATTCCGCCCGATCGGGCGCGTGTAGAGGTCCGTATACGACGAGTTTCGCCCGATCGGGCGAAGGAGCGCCCGATCGGGCGCGTGAAGCGACGATTTCGAGGACGCATAGTTGCCCGACCGGGCAAAGATCCGCCCGATCGGGCGCGAGGTTTATAATGTTCGAGTTCCTTTTTCTCGCCCGATCGGGCGAGGGCGGGCTCGATCGGGCGCGCTATACTCCCCCCTTTTACTGCTTTCTTTTTCTTTGTTTTCTTTCTTTTTTTTTTTTATTTTTCTTTTTCTTTCTCTCTTTGCTTTGTCTCTTTCTGAACCAGGTAACGTCTAGCCACGCGGGCTTCACTCTTGAGTCAATGAGGACATTGTCTGGTTTTGGCTTGGGGGAGTTTTTGGTTTGGATTGAGGTATGGTTTCTTTCTTTTATTGCTTTCTATTATAAAAATACAAAAAAATTGAAAAATTAAAAAAAAATCCAAAAATACGAACCAATGAACTGTAAATCATGCTTCCCTGCGCCCCATACTTGAGAAAATTGTTTTGATTCTTGGTATTTGATTTTGAGCATTGTGGATTTGTTGGTCATGATTTGAAGTTTAATTGCTTGGATTCCTAAACATATGTCAATTTTGCCCAACTGCTTGTGAATATAGTGCTTGACTAGTTGATTTGGTTAGGAATGTGTGATTAGTTCCTGGTATGTCAATGAATTTGAGTATTGGTTTGCAACTATGAGTAGTGTTTCATAACTCACTATTATGCACATGTGGAGGACGAAGGCATCTGTTCTTTTAGGTAGCCTTCAGATTTATTTAGATACATTTGTTCCCTTCTTGCTACCCATGTTGTTGCCTTGACTTTTTATTGTTTTTAGCCACATTACAAGCCATGTTTGCCCCATTGGTTACTAGTCCCAAGCTTGGCTTGGGGGAGCTATTAGTGAGTGAGGTGAGGGAGTTTGTAGTGTGCACATTATTTGCACAATTTGGGTGGGTTTGAGAAGTTATTTGTTCTTGATCATATTTTTGTTTTGATGAGTTTTCTAGTGTATATATTTGAGAAAAAAATAAAAGTGTGATGAAAAAGAAAAAAAGGAAGTTCAAAAAAAAGTGAGAAAATATAAAAAAAAGAAGTGAACTTCTAGAGAAAAAAAAATGAAAAAAAGTTTGATGTTCAATTGTTCTAAGTGAAGGTTGATCAAAAGAAAAGAAAGAAAAAAATAAAGTTGAGTTTCAATGAAAATATTTCAAAGAATGAGTTCAAAGTTTGTTTATTCACTCTGGTTTATATTATCAATATTTTTATGAGTGAAAATATTGTAAGAATTGGGATTGTTTATATTGATTGGAGTATATTTGGTGGATTGTTATTGGATTTAGTTATGTTGCTGGAGGTGTATGATCATTATTTTTGATCATGGGTTTATTAGGTTTTGGCTCCCTTTTAGCATAGCTTTTCTCTCACATATCCCCAAATTTAACCTACCCTTTCACCTAGCCTTACATTACAAGCTTTAAAGACCTTCCGACCTTGTGCATATAGTTGTGTAAATGTGAAAGTGTTGCTTATCAATGCAAGTTATGACTTGACATATTCCGAGTCGACTAATAGGTTGAGTGTATGTCTTTTTAAACACACGAGTGTGTGAGTTTGGGAGGGCATTGTTCACATAAAGGGGTTGGGATGGAGAGCGATCGAGTACATCTTTTACTCGCCACATATATGAGAGTTGAGTGTGTGAGCACTAGTCTTGAATTCTATATGCTCTTGTGGTTTGCTCTACTTGACAATTGTTGGGGAGGAAGGGTGATTAGATGAATATGATTGATTGATATTGAAGCATGTTCATTAGATTTTCCTTGAATCGTTTGTGCTTGATTTTTATATTGGGGTGATGCATGTTTTATATATTCATTGATGAGCTCTTTGCTTAGGGACAAGCAAAGGGTTGGCTTGGGGGAGTTTGATAAGTCCATTTTATATAGTATTTTACCCCCGTCCCTTGGTCATAATTAGTAGTGTTTTTGGCTCTTTAGAGCCACTTTTATTACTAATATGTGTTCTCTAGTGTTTTCGTAGTATTGCTTGAGTTTTGTAGGAAATTGCACTTGTGGAGCATTTTCCCGGGTTTTCATGGAGCAACTACGAGCGTTGGAGGAACACGACCATTCTCTATAGCCCAAGATCGGTTAGAGTCATCGAACCGGTGAATAAGGGCTCGGCTTATGTGAAGACGAGGCATTTGGATCGGATGATTAAAGCCCCAAGGAGGATATTTCGTTTGGGTCAAGTTACGAGCCCAAACAAGGAGTCCAAATCGCCCGAATTACTACCGCCCGGTGTAAGGGTCATCGCCCGAAGGCGTGCCCGATCGGGCGCGGGAAGAGAATCCCACGAGCAAGAAAAAGGCGCGCCCGATCGGGCGGCCACTTGCCCGATCGGGCGCGACATTTTGAAGGCACCTGACGAGCGAAAGGCGCGCCCGATCGGGCGAGCCACCGCCCGATCGGGCGCGTGTTTTACGAGCTATTTCAGCGTCATCTTTTAGTTTGCTTTTACTTAGGATTCTTTGGAGTTTTATAAATACTCTTTTGTTTGTTTAGTTTTAGTTATCAAGGTTGATTGCGTGAGACAATCTTCTTTAGATCAATTTCTTTTCTCCCTTAACTCAAACTTTTACTCTTTCTCTTTCTCCCTATGATCTTGGATAATTGAGTGACACAGTTGTCTTTGATTTCCCTTTAATGATTTATTTAATTGCTTTATTTAGTTTAGATTTAATTATGTCTGAGTAGTTTCTTTCTAGGGATTATTGGGGATCCATAATTAATATGAAGGGATAATTTGTTATTATTGATTATTGATATTGCTTAATAATTTCTTATTGAATTGTTTTAATTCTTTGCAATTAGATTATGAATCGAGCAGATGTAATTTGATTGTGAATGTTTAGCAATATTGAATTGATGAATCGAGCAGATGTTAATTCTATATTAAAGGCTATTTTCAATAGGAACTTAGATCTAGTAAATTGCGAGAGCCTGTTAGATCTATGTTGGTTAGTAAATTGCGAGAGCCTGTTAATTGATGTGTTCATTTTATATATATTTTTTATCCCCGTCCCTTGGTCGTAATTAGTAGTGTTTTTGGCTCCTACGAGCCACTTTTATTACTAATTTGTGTTTTCCAGTGCTTTGGTAGTTTTGCTTGAGTTTTGTAGGAATTTGTGTACTTGGAGCATTTTCCCGGGTTTTTCGAGGAGCATCTTCAAGTATTGGAAGACCGCGACCGCGTTCGATAACCCAAGGCCGATTGGAGGGATCAAATCGGTGATTAAGGCCTCGGTTATGAAGAGGACTCGGGCCAGGTTCGAAGGCCCAAGAGTTGGAGGTTTCGAGGCCCAAAAGCATCGCCCAAGGCTACCTTCTCCGCCCGGAGGCGCGCCCGGTGCACGCGCCCGGCCGGGCGCGAGAAATCATCAGTGGCAAAAAAAGGCGGGCCCGGTCGGACGAGCCACTGCCCGGCCGGGCGCGAGAAAGCATTTGAGAGGAAAAAAAGGCGGGCCCGGTCGGGCGAGCCATTGCCCGACCGGGCGCGTGTAGAATTAGGGAGTTTTGATTTCCGATTTGTTTTGTTTAGCGGTGATTGTCTTGCTTAGTATTAATGTGTTATTATTAGGCAAGATTGGGGGTCTTCTTCATGATTCTTACTCTAGTCTTTATTCTCTTCCTTCTCTCTACTCAACTTTCTCTCTCTAGACTTTATTTTCTTCCTTCTTCCTCAACTCTATTGTAATTCCGCCGTCTTGGTACGATTTCTCTCTTAATTAATCTCAGTATTTTATTCATTCTATTTGTCTTTCATGTCTTGCTTAAATATTATGTTTTGCTTAGTTTTAATTATGTCTGAGTAGTTTTACTTCTAGGGTTTTTGGGGATCTGATAAATAATATGAAAGGGTAATTTTATGATTGTTGATTATTAATGCTTAATTAATTTCCTATTGACTGTTTTAATGCTATGCAATTAGATTTGGCCAGATTTAATTGTATGAGTTTAGCAATATTGATTCGAGATTCGAGAGATGAGAATTGATGTTTAGGCTTAGTTTCAATAGGCAGATTAATTTATAAATGGTTAGGTCGAGATTCGAGAGATGAGATTTAATACCGGTAAATTAATTCTGTGATTGTAATACGTAGCGAAAGCCCTTTATGATCTGATTAATTAATGCATTGATGATTGATTATTGTGTTTTACCCTGGAATATTGTTTATTAGTGAACCTATGCCCTAGGCTTTATTATTATTGATTTCTTCCTTAATTATTCTCCTTACTCATAATCTTCGTAGTATAGACTTTTATTCACAAAAATATTGGTTACTTTAATAATATAGATTATAATAATTAATTAGGAGTAGAAAGATCAGTTTCCCTGTGGATTCGACCCTACTTCCCTATCTGCATAAGCTAGTGGACTTAGGTAATTACTTTTGATTAGGTGATACGACTTTAGCCTGTCAAAATTTGGCGCCGTTGCCGGGGAAACGGTTTTATTTTTATTTCTAATTGTTTTTTGTAGTCTAGATTATTTTTCTTTTGCCTCAAGGGACATTAGTTCTTTGAGGTAGTTCTAATATCTGTCTTTTTAGTTCTTTGTTTATGCCCAGGTGTTCCAGATCAGGTTACATTCCATTCGATCCTGAGATCGAACGCTCGTTTCATAGACAGAAGAATTTCTACAGGCAGATCTCAGCAGATTCTGGGAGTAATAATATTCCTAGAGATCCATTACCTACTTCTAGTGATTCAGAGCATTCTTCTGATTCAGAACTAGAAATGGGTACACCACCACCACCTCCACCTCGCAAGCTTAGCGATTATTCGCAACCATCGCTGACGGATTTTCCACATCTTTCTCCTACGCCCGACCTCGAGGGAGTCCAGTTCGAGATCAAGCCCCAGTTCATAACGATGATAGAAAGAAAGCAATTCAGTGGAGCAAAGGGTGAAGATCCTAATCTTCACATTGCAGATTTCTGTCAATACTGCAATACTATTAGGCAGAATGGGGTAACGCAGGATCAAATCAGGGAGATTCTTTTTCCCTTTTCTTTATGTGGAAAAGCTAAATTATGGTTTAATGGTTTGAATAGAGCTGCACTTGGTATTACTAACTGGGAGACTCTTGCGTTGAATTTTTATAATAAATATTACCCTGCAGAGAAAACAGCTTTATTGAGAAGCGCCATCCAGAATTTTGCCCAAGAGGCAGATGAAGCATTATATGAAGCTTGGGAAAGATTCAAGGATCTGCAGAGGGAGTGTCCCCACCACAATTTGGCGAAGTGGCAGTTGATTCAAGCTTTTTACAATGGTTTAGGAAATGCATCTAGGACAATTTTAGATTCCGCAGCTAGCGGTAGATTTATGAATTTAAATGTTGATGATGCAGGTCAGGTTATCGAAGATATGGCAATCCATAATTCCCAATATGGGAATGCTAGAGGCTTTGCTAACAAGGGCAAGCATCATGTTGATTCAGTCACTTTATTGCAAGCCCAGCTTACTTCTATTTGTCAGAAACTAGATAATCTTACTACTAACAATCCTAATTCTGTTGCTAATGTTTCTGCTGTTTCTAATAATGCTAATGATGCTTTCTGTGAAAATTGTGGAAGTGTAGGTCATTTTGAACAAGATTGCAGGAGTTCAATGGAGCAAGTTAATGCTTTTCAAACTTACAAACAGAATAACCCATACTCCAATTCCTACAATCCTGGCTACCGGAACCATCCCTACCTATCTTACCGTAGCACCAATGTTCAAAATCCTCCACCTCCACAACAACCACAACAAGCACCCCCTCCACAGCAGAAATATTACCATCCTCATGCTAATCAGAAACCCCCATCACAGCCCCCTACTACATCTTCTGACCCTGCTTTATCAGAAATTCGGGCAATGCTGACCAACATGCAAAAACATATGGAGAGTAGAGACCAACAGATTGACTCTATTTGATCTTGATGACAAAGAAAATAAGAAGGTAGTACAATTAGTTCAGGAATCGAAACCTGCAGAGGTAAAGAAACCTGAACTAAAACCTCTCCCTTCTCATTTAAAATATGTTTTTCTTGATAAGCAGGAAATGCACCCTGTGATCATTAGTACTGCACTTGATGACCCACAAACTTCCCAACTTCTAGAGGTTCTCCGAACCCACAAAAGGGCAATAGGGTACAGTATTGATGATCTCAAGGGTATAAGCCCAGATTTTTGTATGCACAGGATACACCTAGAGGACAACTACAAGCCCTGCATTCAACCCCAGAGGAGGTTGAATCCCAATATGCAAGAGGTAGTCAAGAAAGAGGTTATGAAATTACTTGATGCAGGTATTATCTATCCTATTTCTGACTCTAAATGGGTAAGTCCTGTTCAGGTGGTTCCTAAGAAGGGTGGGATGACCGTGGTTAGAAACGAAAAAAATGAATTAATTCCCACCAGAACTGTTACAGGGTGGCGTATGTGCATTGATTATCGTAGATTAAATGTCGCCACTAAAAAGGACCATTTCCCCCTCCCCTTTATTGATCAAATGCTTGAGAGGTTAGCTAACCATAAGTTCTTTTGCTATCTGGATGGGTATTCAGGATTTTTCCAAATTCCAATCCATCCTGAAGATCAGGAAAAGACAACATTTACATGCCCTTATGGCACTTTTGCATATCGTAGAATGCCTTTTGGTTTGTGTAATGCACCTGCTACTTTTCAACGTTGCATGATGAGCATCTTTTCTGATTTCATAGAGTCTATCATGGAAGTCTTTATGGATGATTTTAGTGTCTATGGTTCTTCATTCGATTCATGTCTAATAAATTTAGCTAAAATCCTTAAAAGATGTGAAGAATGCAACTTGGTCTTAAATTGGGAGAAGTGTCACTTTATGGTGACGGAGGGAGTAGTTCTAGGTCATATTGTATCTGATAAGGGCATACAGGTAGATAAAGCTAAAATTTCAGTGATTGAGCAATTACCTCCCCCAGTTAATGTTAAGGGAGTTAGGAGTTTCTTGGGTCATGCGGGGTTTTATCGCCGTTTTATCAAAGATTTTTCTAAAATTGCCAAACCACTGACTCAGCTTTTACTCAAGGATGCCCCTTTTATTTTTACTGATGAGTGTCTTGAGTCTTTCAACAGGATTAAGCAGGCTTTGATATCGGCGCCCATCATATGTGCTCCCGATTGGAATCTTCCTTTCGAGATCATGTGTGATGCAAGCGATTTTGCTCTAGGAGCCGTGCTTGGACAGAGGAAGGACAAAGTTTTACATGCTATCTACTATGCTAGTAAAACTTTGGATGAGGCTCAAGTCAACTATGCCACTACGGAGAAGGAGTTTTTAGCTGTCATTTATGCTTTAGAAAAATTTAGATCATATCTAGTTGGTTCTAAAGTTATTGTTTTTACTGACCATGCAGCTTTAAAGTACCTGATAGCCAAAGCTGAATCAAAGCCTAGGCTACTCCGGTGGGTTCTCTTGCTCCAGGACTTCAACATTGAAATAAGGGATAAAAAGGGTGCAGAGAACGTTGTGGCAGATCACTTGTCACGAATCAGGTATGATGAGGGTAAGGATTTTCTCCCTATAGATGACTCATTCCCTGATGACAACCTGTATGCAGTTGTAGAGCAACACCCCTGGTACGCCGATTTTGCAAATTATTTAGTGGGTGGCACTCTACCTCTTGACTTGTCCTACCAACAAAAAAAGAAATTCCTGTATGATGTTAAACATTATTTTTGGGATGATCCTTTTTTGTTTCGTGAGTGTGCAGATGGATTATTTCGCAGGTGTGTTCCCGAATGGGAGGTACATGGTATTCTCACTAGCTGCCACACTTCACCTTATGGAGGACATCATGGTCCCTCTAAAACAGTGGCCAAGATAAACGAGTCAGGATTCTATTGGCCCACCATGTTCAAGGATGCTAACATTTTTGTGCAGGCTTGTGACTCTTGCCAGAGGACCGGCAACATTTCGCGGCGGCACGAGATGCCTCAAACTGGGATCTTGGAAGTAGAAATTTTTGATGTTTGGGGTGTTGATTACATGGGACCGTTCCCTTCCTCTAGAGGAAACCGTTATATACTAGTCGCCGTAGATTATGTATCCAAGTGGGTAGAAGCCATTGACACTCCTACCAATGATGCCAAGGTGGTTCATAGCCTTTTCAAGAAAACTATTTTTCCTAGATTTGGAGTGCCTAGAGCCATAATCAGTGACGGAGGATCCCACTTTCATGAGCGGAAGTTAGATACCCTCCTAAAGAAGTATGGTGTTTACCATAGGACAGGGCTAGCCTACCATCCCCAAACTAGTGGCCAAGTCGAAGTATCTAATCGCGAGATTAAGGTCATCTTAGAGAAGGTGGTAGCAAAATCTAGGAAAGATTGGAGCGATAAGTTGGATGACACCCTTTGGGCATACAGAACCGCATTTAAGACCCCTATAGGTACCACTCCCTATAGACTTGTGTATGGTAAAGCATGTCATCTTCCGGTGGAGTTAGAATACAAGGCATATTGGGCTATTAAAGAGCTCAATTTGGACGCTAAGCTAGCGGGAGAAAAGAGGCTTCTACAACTTAACCAGTTTGATGAGTTTAGGTTGATGGCCTATGATAGTGCGCGAGTCTCCAAGGAGAAGACTAGGAGATGGCACGACAAGATGATCCTTCCGAGAGAATTCAAAGAGGGTGACAAGGTGTTGTTGTTCAACTCTAGGCTTAAACTTTTCCCAGGAAAGTTGAAGTCAAGGTGGTCGGGTCCTTTCACAGTGAAAAGGGCCAACAAGTTCGGCTCTGTAGAGTTGGTTGACGAGCATGGTAATGAGTTCAAGGTAAATGGTCAGAGGCTTAAGATTTATCATGACGGGGCTACGATTGGTGCAGTTGAACTACTACACCTGACTAGTTCCAGCTCACCTTGAGAAAATTATAGTAAGTAGGTCGTGCGGGACCTAGATAAACCAGCGCTTTGCGGGAGGCAACCCGTATTTTACTTGTTTTTTTTTTATTTTTATTTTTCTTCTTTTTCTTATGAGAGGAGAGAGGAGGGAATTTAATGAGTTTTATGAGTTTTTTGGTACAGTTTACAGGAAAAGAGTTAGCAAAAATTTGAAGAAAGAAGAATCGTCAACCCTTACTCTCGGGCCCGGCCGGGCGGAGCTTCGCCCGACCGGGCGAGAGAGTTGACGTATACGGACTTTAAATTGGCCCGGCCGGGCGGGGTTTCGCCCGACCGGGCGCGAGAGTTGCCTAAAATTTGTTTAATAATCGCCCGACCGGGCGAAGGACCGCCCGACCGGGCGCGAGAAGAGATTTTGAAGACGAATTTTGTCGCCCGACCGGGCGGGATGGGCGCCCGACCGGGCGCGTTTAATCAAACAGATCGCCCGACCGGGCGAACGTCCGCCCGACCGGGCGCGACGCCCTCACCGTCTTTCTTTTCTTTCTTCTTCTCCTTTCTTCTTCTTCTTTCCTTCATTTTCCTTCTTTTCCTTCACTTTCTCTCTCTAAAACTCTTATTTTTCTCTGACTTCTCTCTAAGATTTCTCCTTCATCTCTTACCCAAATCCAAAACTTTTCACATATTTTTACTCCTCTCTTCATCCTCTACACTCCTATATCAAAAATTTTCAAACTCCACAAAATTTAATCTTTGACCACTCATAATGGCGGCTAAAAGGGCGAGGAATTTTCTCGGGGGAAGCTCAAGCGGGTCATCCCAACATTATGACCCGGCTCTTCAACTCATTTAGTGGCCGACGATCAAGATCGCGACGGCGGAGCAACGGGAGAAATTGGAGGTGCTCTACGGACGAGAGGTAATTCCCTCACGGTGGTTACACCGTCCCACTTTAGAGGCTTTAGGTATTTATGGCTTTGTTAGGAGATTTTTGAATGATATTGGTATGCGCAAATTTGTAGATATGCATTATTCGACATACCGTGAATTAACCTGTGAATTCTTGTCATCTCTTGTTATTCAAAACCATAAAAGTGGTCCAAAATTAATTTTTTGGCTTAACAATAAAAACATCACTCTTTCTTTTGTGGAATTTTGTAAATTGTTTGAACTTGAACCGGAATTAAACAGACAATGGCATGCTGAGTTTAAAATGGAGGATGTGTATTTAGCTTTGACTGGTATTCCTCATGTTTCTGCACAACATGCTAGTGCTAGGCCTATCCACCACCCCGTCCCTAAAATGTGGCAAAGGTTTGCCGGTGTCTGTTTCCTAGGTAGGAATGAACCCCATAACTGTCAGACCAATGAACTAGCTGTAATTGGCCATTACATGTTTGGGTATGAGAAATTGAACATAGCCCGGTATATCATCCACCACCTAGGTAGGCACGCTACGGCCAGCAACCACCGGATGACTAACATGGGACCCGACACTTACATGACCTATAGGTACCTTGAGGAGCTTGGGTGGTTGCGGGTAGACGAGAACCAGGTCACCCATTGGTGCATTAGGACAGGGACTGAACAACCCTTGCCCATTTTTCCTTTGCCCAACCCAGACCTGACCGCCTTCCCCCCAGGGCAAGAGTCCTACACTCACGCCCTGTTAGTCGCCCATGCTAGGGGTGAGGATCCACAGCAGGCCCAGGCCCAACCACAGCATGTAGTTCAACCCATTCCACAGCCACCATCACCACCCCGACAGTCCCATTCCGTCCCTCACGGTGACTCTGACCCAGTTTGGGACTTGCAGAGTATTGGACAGGCCATAGGTCGCATAGAGCAGACCCAGACCGAGTTCAGACAGATGATTGGTTCTGTCGACCAGAGGCTAGGCTACCTAGAGCGGAACCAGGGTAGGGGACTCTACCCCATTTATGATGATTATGCTCGTCGGGGCAACATTCCCGACGATGTTGTTTACCCAGACTGGTTCCAGCCCCCACCTCAGGGATATGATAGGGATCCCACTGCCCATGGTATTTACACAGACTATTCCTCGTTCCATGGGTACGGCCAGGACATTCCTTTTGGGGGACCGCCGGGGGGGCTTTTCAAGCTAACTATTTTGGTGGTAGCTCTTTTGGTGCAGATGGTGCAGGTTCCAGTGGTGGAGCAGGTGGGTCCTCTCATATGGACCAGGATGAGGATGAGTAGCCAGCTGGGCTACTTTCGAGCCAATGAGGACATTGTCCGATCTTGGCTTGGGGGAGGATTTTTGGATTTGGTATATACTTTTCTCTTTCCTTTTCTTTATTTTTGTTTATTTTTGGTGTGTTTTGTTAGTTTAGATTTATTGCTTTTTAGATTAGTTTATTGCTTTCCTTATATGAAAAATACAAAAAAATTGAAAAAACAATCAAAAAAATAAAAAAAATACGAACCAATGAACTGTAAATCATGCTTCCCTGTGCCCCATACTTGAGAAAAATTGTTTTGATTCTTGGTATTTGATTTTGAGCATTGTGGATTAGTTGATCATGATTTGAAGTTTAGTTACTTGGATTCCGAAACATGCGTCAATTTTGTCCAACTACTTGTGAATATAGTGCTTGACTAGTTGATTTGGTTAGGAATGTGTGATTAGTTCCTGGTATGTCAATGAATTTGAGTATTGGTTTGCAACGATGAGTAGTGTTTCATAACTCACTATTATGCACATGTGGAGGACGAAGGCATTTGTTCTTTAGGTAGCCTTCAGATTTATTTAGATACATTTGTTCCCTTCTTGCTACCCATGTTGTTGCCTTGACCTTTTATTGTTTTTAGCCACATTACAAGCCATGTTTGCCCCACTGGTTACTAGTCCCAAGCTTAGCTTGGGGGAGCTATTAGTGAGTGAGGTGAGGGAGTTTGTAGTGTGCACATTATTTGCACAATTTGGGTGGGTTTGAGAAGTTATTTGTTCTTGATCATATTTTTGTTTTGATGAGTTTTATTGTGTATATATTTGAAAAAATAAAAGTGTGATGAAAAAAAAAAGAGAAGTTCAAGAAAAATAAAAGTGAGAAAATAAAAAAAAAGAAAGTGAACTTCCAAAGTAAAAAAAAAAGAGAAAAAAAAATTGAAAAAAAGAGCAAAAAGAGAAGAAAAGTGTTTCATGTTCAAATTATCTAAGTGAAGGTTTATCAAAAGAAAAAAAAAGTTGAGTTTCATTGTAAATAATTGAGCTTGAGTTTAGAGTTTGTTTATTCACTCTAGTTTATATTATCATATTTTTATGAGTGAATTTTGTAAGTATTGGGTTGGTTTTTATGATTGGAGTATATTTGGTGGATTTGTGTTGGAGTTAGTTTTGTTGGAGATGATTATGACCATTATTTTTGGTCATGGGTTTATTAGGATATGGCTCCCTTTAAGCATAGCTTTTCTCTCACATATTCCCAAATTTATCCTACCCTTTGCCCTAGCCTTACATTACAAGCTTTAAAAGACCTTTCGACTTTGTGCATAGAGTTGTGTGAATGTGAAAGTGTTGTTTATCAATGCAAGTTATGATTTGACATATTCCGAGTCGACTAATAGGTTGAGTGTATGTCTTCTTAAACACACGAGGTTGTGAGTTTGGGAGGGCATTGTTCACATAAAGGGGTTGGGATGGAGAGCGATCGAGTACATCTTTTACTCGCCACATAAATGAGAGTTGAGTGTGTGAGCACTAGTCTTGAATTCTATATGCTCTTGTGGTTTGCTCTACTTGACAATTGTTGGGGATGAAGGGTGATTAGATGGATAGGATTGGTTGATTTTGAAGCATGTTCACTTGATTTGCCTTGAATCGTTTGTGCTTGATTTTTATATTGGGGTGAGGCATGTTTTATTTGTTCATTGAGGAGCTCTTTGCTTAGGGACAAGCAAAGGTTTGGCTTGGGGGAGTTTGATGTGTTCATTTTATATATATTTTTTATCCCCGTCCCTTGGTCGTAATTAGTAGTGTTTTTGGCTCCTACGAGCCACTTTTATTACTAATTTGTGTTTTCCAGTGCTTTGGTAGTTTTGCTTGAGTTTTGTAGGAATTTGTGTACTTGGAGCATTTTCCCGGGTTTTTCGAGGAGCATCTTCAAGTATTGGAAGACCGCGACCGCGTTCGATAGCCCAAGGCCGATTGGAGGGATCAAATCGGTGATTAAGGGCTCGGTTATGAAGATTTGAGGACTCGGGCCAGGTTCGGAGGCCCAAGAGTTGGAGGTTTCGAGGCCCAAAAGTCTCGCCCAAGGCTACCTTCTCCGCCCGGAGGCGCGCCCGGCCGGGCGGGCCAGATCAACACGCGCCCGGTGCACGCGCCCGGCCGGGCGCGAGAAATCATCAGTGGCAAAAAAAGGCGGGCCCGGTCGGGCGAGCCACTGCCCGGCCGGGCGCGAGAAAGCATTTGAGAGGAAAAAAAGGCGGGCCCGGTCGGGCGAGCCATTGCCCGACCGGGCGCGTGTAGAATTAGGGAGTTTTGATTTCCGATTTATTTTGTTTAGCGGTGATTGTCTTGCTTAGTATTAATGTGTTATTATTAGGCAAGATTGGGGGTCTTCTTCATGATTCTTACTCTAGTCTTTATTCTCTTCCTTCTCTCTACTCAACTTTCTCTCTCTAGACTTTATTTTCTTCCTTCTTCCTCAACTCTATTGTAATTCCGCCGTCTTGGTACGATTTCTCTCTTAATTAATCTCAGTATTTTATTCATTCTATTTGTCTTTCATGTCTTGCTTAAATATTATGTTTTGCTTAGTTTTAATTATGTCTGAGTAGTTTTACTTCTAGGGTTTTTGGGGATCTGATAAATAATATGAAAGGGTAATTTTATGATTGTTGATTATTAATGCTTAATTAATTTCCTATTGATTGTTTTAATGCTATGCAATTAGATTTGGCCAGATTTAATTGTATGAGTTTAGCAATATTGATTCGAGATTCGAGAGATGAGAATTGATGTTTAGGCTTAGTTTCAATAGGCAGATTAATTTATAAATGGTTAGGTCGAGATTCGAGAGATGAGATTTAATACCGGTAAATTAATTCTGTGATTGTAATACGTAGCGAAAGCCCTTTATGATCTGATTAATTAATGCATTGATGATTGATTATTGTGTTTTACCCTGGAATATTGTTTATTAGTGAACCTATGCCCTAGGCTTTATTATTATTGATTTCTTCCTTAATTATTCTCCTTACTCATAATCTTCGTAGTATAGACTTTTATTCACAAAAATATTGGTTACTTTAATAATTTAGATTATAATAATTAATTAGGAGTAGAAAGATCAGTTTCCCTGTGGATTCGACCCTACTTCCCTATCTGCATAAGCTAGTGGACTTAGGTAATTACTTTTGATTAGGTGATACGACTTTAGCCTGTCATTAATCATGTTATTTGTGCAATGTTAATTATTGATTGTTATGTTTTATCCCGGAATATTAATTATTGGTGAACCTGTGACCCTAGATTCTTCTTATCATTGATTTTCTCCCTAAACTTAATCTCCGTAGCATAGTTTCATATTAAATATATATATTGGTTACCTTAATAATTTAGATTATAATTATTTAATTAGGAATAAAAAGACTTGTTTCCTTGTGGAGATCGACCCTACTTCCCTATCTACTGTAGTTAGAGGACTTAGGTAATTACTTTTGATTTGGTGATACGACTTTAGCCTGTCAAAGGTGCTGGCGAGTAGTTGGGGTCAGGATTTGGGCCACGGTGGGGAGGCAGGCTAGCAAGTGTCGAGGGCTGGAAAAGGGACAACGTGTCTGTAAGGGCGCCTCCATGGTCCATGGATGCCTTTGTTGACGAAATCTTTGTTAGCAGTGGTGTTATCGATGATGTATGCGGCTTGGGAGTTGTTGTTGGTGCACTAGAAGCGCCCAACGTCGTCTATGTAAAGGCCGAGGTAATCACAAGTTCTGCATACCAATTTTCTTGGGTTAGTTTCCGCCATTGTTAGTAATGGTTTCTTAATTACCCTAAAACCATGCAAAATGAAGCACTAACATAGGAGAAAGAATTTTTGTTGGTAGTTTGAGCGAATTCCAAGTGATGAATGAAGCTTTGTATAATTTAGCCTGATTTGAGTTTTTTTAGCTACGGAGTAGGGTTTTGGAGCTTTCTTGGTAGTCAATTGGTTTGGCGACCAAGTGTGTTGGGGTTGGGCTTAAGGAGGTGGGCCGACCACAGGTAGTTGGCAGGAAAAGGGGGTTAGCTGGATAAGGAAAAGGGGTTGAACGAGGGGATTCATGTTGGGGGAAATTTATTTTAAGATAATTAAAATCACTTTTTTAAAAAAAATGTTAAAATTAAAAATAAACTAGATGAAATCGCACGGGTTGTTGTATTTTAAAAATCAGATCTAATATCATATCACCAATATATAAAACCGGTTTCGCAACCAGGCTACGAGACAATGACACTTGGCATTTCAGTTTTTCGCCAAGTGTCACACCACCTAGGTGATAAATATGTATTATTGTGACATATATGATGCTAGGTAAGCGAAGTTTGGATATATTTTTTATGATAAAAATGTTGTATAGCGTTTTATTATCGATATACTTCTAATATTTCATATGTACTTTTAATAAATATCTTATAACTCGGTGCTATTTCCATCATAAAATTCGTTTTAATAAATTCTTTAAAATAAGATCCCTTTAAAATGTATTTGGTTGGTTGGTTGCACAGTTACAATCAAATACGGGAGAAAAAACAAATTCATGAGTAGTTGTTTAGTTCGTAAGCATAAAAGTGAAAATGTAAAAAGTTGAAAGTTCTTATGAAAATTGGTATTCTCACAAACACGTGACAAGAATCAATTTACCCACCCCTATATTGGTCGCTCAAACTTTTGTTGTTGTATGAACTTAAATTATTGTTCTAAAAATTTGGGAAGTACTGTAGTTAAAGTCTGTAACACCCCAATTATTCTCCCTTTTCTAAACCACTTACTTTATATAAAATAGGGGAGAACCATTGACATGTTACCGCCACGTGTTAAAACGTTAAAGCTTTATTAAAGTATCGCAGCGGAAAATCAAACTTAAGTATTTAAAATAACATAGTTTAGAAAATCAATAAGTCAAAGCTTACAAATTGGAACCTTAAAGGCCCTTATTTAAAACCAAACCAATAATCAAAGTCCAAAACATAAACGAAATAGCAAATTATAAATAAGTTCAACACAAGAATCGAATACTCTCAAACACACCAAACCCTTGACAATGCGTATGTCAAATCCCGAACTTCACATCATCAAGATAACCTGTGTGATACTGCTCCCCAATAATACAAGTGTTATAATTGGATCATCACAGGGTCATTGAAAGGCGAAGGTCATGACCAAAGAAAGACACACACAAAAGCACGCAATCAGCAAAGCTGAGTACATACAAGCTACAACGTACAAAACCTAGCATGCTCAATTAATTAAAGTAAATAAACATACAACGTGAATTCAATAATCAAGACTCTACACTTAAACAATTCAATTGACTTAACATACTTACTAACTAATTCCAAACACTTGACTCTATATTTAATTTAATTAATTTAGTTTGGAGTAAGCAATAGACGAGGTTGTCCAATCCACCAAATCATTTTGGTCCCAAATGACCATTATATTTGAAATAAAAGTTAAGCGCGATGCAAGAATGGGCGCGACTCCATTCTCACAAAGTTAGTCTAGGATCCCATCTAACTTTCATTATAAAATAAAATGTAAATACCAAAAGAGAAGAGGACATGTTGATCAAACAAGCCTCGAAAAGCCACGGGCTACCACCGTGTACCCCAACCCATAATTGTCAATACTCTAAAAGTGCACGCTTTCCAGAGTTTTATTGCGCATCCATGTTTCACTTTACGTGATTACAATTTTAATTGATAGCCGACTCAATCAAGAAGACCATACATAACAATCATACATCAATTCATTTTTAATCTTATTTAGGACAATGGTGATCACATCACAAATTGACCTTTAATCCCATTAAACTTCTAACTTATCCAAAATTGTTGAACATAGTCAACTCACCTAGCCATTCGGCTTAATCCACCTTTACTCAACATACTTATAAGTCATGATTGAGTAATAAATAAATAAATAATAACCTTGTCGAATAATTAATAAATTCATTCCATATAAACCATTCAATGCCAACCCTTTAATAATCCAAACATGGTTAAAAAACCAATCCAATAAAAATATGCTTGTCTCGACATTCCATACAAACAATTAATCCAATATAATTCAACATGTTTGCATCCATAATTCCATACAAACATAATCAATTCACCAAAACATGTCTCATAAACATAAGCACATGAATTAAATCAATGTGTAACCAAACAATTTCCATCCAAGTGTTCCCTAATCATGAAACTAAGTTCTTTCGTTTTGGTACCTAAACATGATACTACTTACAACGAAATAGACATATACGTACCTCGTATAAACAATCCTTTGTGCCACTTTTAATCACTTAAAATTCTCCTAGGGAATAATCACTTTCTAGAAAACAACCAACAATTAATATTACTAACCCAAGTAATTTCCAACAATATAATATGATGAATAACCTCTTAAAACTTTAATAAAAACATATATTTATGCTTAATTAACTTTAAATATAATTAATTTTATTAATCAAACCCAAGGATAAAATTTTAAGCATAAAAAAAAACTTCGTTAAAAATAAAAAACTGCCCGAAAATCATATTTAGAGGCTAAATTTGGCCACGAGAGGGTGGTAATCACTACCAAAGGTAGTGTGCCTTTCTTAAAACATTGTTTCTACATGGAAAACACTAATTTTTTGTCAAAATTGGATGAGTTCAGAACCTGATCGAGATTAAAACGGGATTAATATTAACGAACCAAAATCTAAACATTAAAACACGAATTTACGTGTTCAAAATAATCTGGAATTAAGTTAAACTAATTAGTAGTATAATCACCAAAATTTCAAAACATCATTACTATAAAAGCCCTAAATCAATTGTTCATAAAAACCCTAAAATCAATATTTTCAATAATTAAAAACCCTAGGTTATTAAATTTACAAAATCTAAAAATTATAACATTTATAAATTCTGAAATTATAAAGTTTAATCATCAAAATACAATTTGATACTAATTAAATCAATTTCAAACAATAAAATCAAAACCCATAATCAATAATTATAATTGCACAAATTAATAAAACAAAGGAGAAAGAAAATAAGACTAACCTTTTGTGTGGGGAAATTTTTGGGGATGTATGGGGTATTTATAGGAGAGAGGGTAGTAGGGTAAGTAGGGATATTGAGCCTCATAAAATTAATGGGTCAATTAAGAAAGTAAAGTGGGGTTGGTTTGTTTGTTGGACATAAATTATAGAAGAAAGGTTCATAAAAAGCTCTTTGTAATAAAATCGTTCATCAAACCCAAAAATAATTTGAAACTTTTGAAATTAAATCCGAAAAAAAATACAAATAAATATTATGAATAAAATATAATTTCATTAATAATATATTTAAAAATACGGGGGATTACAAAGTCATAATAATATGATAGAGTTATAAAAAAGAGAATGTTGGAAAGCTTAATTATATTGAAGAGTATACAAGAGTATTTATAATACATAAGTAAGCATTAGACTATGACTAGATACATTAGAGTATATGTCTAGGTACAATAAACAATAGTTAGGGGAAAGTTTAACAATCAACCTAATTGTGTAAATCAAGGGATATTGACATTGATGATATCATTATCCTTTACACGTCTCCGCAAGACGGATGTTCGGAACGAGAGATCAATCTTGGATATAATATCGCAAATTTTGTTCAATTGGAGTGGTGGTGGGAAGGGTTGCTGTAGGGAATATTTCAAGCATTAACCCCAAGCTTGAACCCCACTGTGATCATACACTTAAGCATGGTGGCGTCCAAAGGAAAGGAAACAAGAGCAAAAGAGTCGCCAACAAGTTTTAGGAACTTGTAAACCGTCACGAGGTGAAGGTTACACCTCTTAACGATCCATGAGATCGTCAACTCCAATAGGTTTGGAACCAAGACTGGTGTTCGGGGATGAGGGTACGAAGCCAATCTAAAAGAGATCAAACCCGCCCTATAAAATAGGCCTCTACTTTATTCTACTCGTATTCATGTGCGCTTTCTGACTAACATGCAAACATTAGGTTAATCCTAAACCTGTTTAATCTATGTTGATTGAGTATTAATGCACAAACAAAACTATTATTGGTGATCACTTGAATTAAAATCTTATTAGCCTAAACCAAATTATTAATTATCTTATTAGGCGTGATTTCAAGTACAAATTCCCTTTAAACTTGCATAAAAGGCGTGATCAAGCATATATATCAAGCAACATAATAATAATCATAGTAACAATCATCATAATAACAATCATAATCTCAATAAAGCTTAATAATAATAGCAAGATCATTGGCATGATACCAACAAGATTAATAACAAATCCTAGCATGTCACTAAACATTAAAGATCAAAGCTTTAGACCTAACATGATACTAACATGATATTAGAAAGAATAAATTCACCCTAAACATGATACTAGAAAGCAATAATAACATCCGAACATGATACTAGGAATTAAACAAATCTAAACATGCTTTCTACATTGAAATAAATAGGGAGTAAGCTAATAACTTCCTTTGAAGCCTCGTACCTCTTTCTGATAACAAAATACACAAGTTAGTAAACTTGAACAAAATAATAAATCAAAGAATTAAATTAAACAATTAAATTAAATAATTGAAGGAAAGAGTTAAAAAGTTTAGACTGGATTTGAAACCAAACCCTTAGAAGGTATCAACCTTTCACGTCTAAGGCGAAGGCAACTTCGAACTTGGCTAGGTGTTTCTAAAACTAATGAGTGCGGTATTGTGTTTGTAAAAGCTAGAGGGAGAAAGAAAGCAAGTATTGCTCGAGAGAGAAGAGAGAGAATTAGGTAAATGTAGATTGTAGGTGATTAAAAACGGAGGTCCAAGGACCTTATTTATAGGAAAATAGTCCAGAATCTGATAGAAAACAACTATAATTTGAAGAGGAATAAAACTCCACTTTGTCGCCAACAATAAGCTTTGTCGCCAGACGACAAAATTGTCCCAAGGCAACAAAACTGTCGTTTAGCGACAAGCGTGGTTTTCAACGTGCTTTCAATACGGAGTCCCCTTATCAATAAAATTGAGTCGTAAAGTCCGTACGAAGGCTAAAATCGTATTTTCATATAAAACATATTTTATTCCAAGTAAAACTTGTATACATAATTATCAATTTTAATTCTACTAGGATGTAAAAAGAACCGTTTAGATAACTCTAGAAGACTATAATCAATCCTACTAGCTTTAGGAATAATAATGGACCCTCCCCTAGATCATTGGGCCGTATGTAAAGATCAAATCGAGCTCAGTTTAGTATTTTGGCCATAACTTCCTTATTATTCATCGAATTGGGTTTATAATATATCGTTGGAAAGCTCTTTTCGAGCCCTATCCAACTACACTATTATTGGACCCTTATCATGGACCAAACTAGAATGGATTGGCTATTTTCATAAATAGAGTTGGTTTTTCAAAAACAGAAAGAAAGATTTTAATAAAAATTAACTGCAACACTAGACTTTTCACACTTTCACTTCATTCGATTATGGTTCGAAGCAAAAGTCATTCATCACTGGGTTTAATTTTGGGGAGACACAAATGAGTGTCTACAGTTGCATTGCACTGTGATTCTCCATGAGGGTTTGGAGAGATTGGGGGAATTAAAAGTGTGTATTTTTTTAGATAAGTAAGAAACAAAATATATAGAGAAATTTAGGAGTTGTTTACTTGGTGTTTTTCACGGTTGTTAACACGTGAACCATTGATGACAATATTATAATGAAGAATTTTGTTAGTGGTGTGCTTGTAACGTATGAAAGAAGAATAAATATATAAGGGTTCCTTCACAACTATTGAAGATGAGATAGAAAAAAAAATGTAATGGTGCTGATGGTGGTTTAGAATGGAATATTATGTTTCTCCATAATGGTTTTGGAGAGAGAATTTCATTTTGGCAACACTTCGTAGGTAAACTAAGGATGCCGAGAAGCAATTGTTTCTCCCTAAGGGGTTTGGAGAAAAAAAAATATATAATAAATGACATCTCTTGGTATATGAAATGGTACAGTGCCAAAAAAGTTGAGCAAAAATTGTGATTTTGGTTGAAGTTTTCCGAGAAGTTTGATATGGTCACCATCACTTGTCAGCATCGGCAAAGGGTTTTGATAGTGTAGCCATGGTAGTAGCGGAAGCAAGAAAAGATCGATCAAAAGCTCATGATACCATGATAGAGTTACGAGATAGAGAATGTTGAAAAGCTTTATTATATTGAAGAGTATACAAGAGTATTTATAATGCATAAGTAAGCATTAGACTATGACTATATCATAGAGTATATGTCTAGGTACATTAAACAATAGTTAGGGAAAACTTTGACAATCAACCTAATTGTGTAAAATAAGGAGTAAATCAAGAGATAATGACACTGATGATATCATTATCCTTTACAAATACATAAAAAATTACTTCCTAAAATAAATAATACATGAGAATTACATAAAGTTAACCAAATAAAACATAGGAGATTTTATGGTAAATACAAATTCCTTTATGCATGTAAGCCAAAAATAACTATAGTAGACCTCCTAATAATTAGGAAGTATAACTTAATATTCGTATGCAATCAAACGAGTCCTTAGATAGTCAGTTTGTCACACATGCAAGATGATATGAAAAATGATCTACAACTCTACAAGACCGTCTTTCATAAGATTTGTGGACCTACAAGACCGTCTTACTTAAAAAATTATGTAAACCTAGCTATAGCACAAACCGCGAAGGTCGGGTTGACTCGGGTCTATCGTCAGCTCGTCACTAGTCCGGGCCAAGGGAGTAGTAGTCGGCTAGTCAAGTCCTATATTAACTATTAAGGGCCTGTTCATATTTACTGAATTGAGCTGAACTGAACTGAACTAAACTGATTGGAACTGAACTGAACTGAACTGAACTGAATTGATTGGAACTGAACTGAACTGAATTGAGCTGAAATGAATATTTTATGTGAGAGAGAAATTAAGAGCTAAACTGAACTGAACTGACCTGATTGGAACTGAACTGAACTAAACTGAACTGATTAGAACTGAAATTAAGTAAATGTGAACAGGCCCTAAGTCACAAAACGCACGCCACCGAAGTGAGAGAAAGAGAGAGCAGAAGCAGAAGAAGAAACAGGCGGGAACTTGTTTTTCGGTTTTCTTCCTTCACCTTCTTCTCTTCTTCCCCCTTTCTCTCTCCTCCCATGGCCGCCTCCGCCGCCGAAGGGATCCCAACCACCGACCCTTCTCATCCGTCGGAGATCGTCGCCGTCGCTACTTCCGCCGATGAAGTTCCCGTGCTCCGCTCATCTTCGCCCTCTGATGACGAACACCTCCGCTCTCAACCCGTCGATTCTTCCGTTGAAGAGCTCCGCGCTAAGATCATCAAGCAGGCTAGTCTTTGTTTTTGCTCCTTTTTTTAACTTTATTTTGTTTGATTGTGATTTTGAATTTGAATTTGACAATGTTGCATTTCAAAGATTGTTTAGGGTTCATGTTTTTAGGGTTTGTGGATGTTCATTTCTGAAATGATTAATTTGAGATGGGAATACTTTGCGTACTACGTATTTGGTTCGGTTTTAGGTTATGATTAGGGTTTGAGATTATAGGTGATTGAATTGACTGGAGAAGATTAATTGAATCATCAAGCAGGCTGGTCATTAATTTGAAATTGAAATGTTGGGTTTTTTATTTAATAAGTTTGTTTTGGGATTTTTGATGTTCATATCTGAAATGATTGAGTTGAGAAGGTAATGGTGTATTTTAGTAGGAAATTACATTGTCACATTGCATAGTGCATACTACTTATTTGGATGTAGTTTATGCTTAGGGTTCAAAACTAAAGATAATTGAATTAAATAAAAAAGATTATTTATTTATGAATCATGTATAACAAGCCAAAAAAATCACCTGATTCTAATTTCTATTATTTTATGCTATATATAAAAAATAAATTGAAATGTTAGACTTTTTTATGGTAAACATCAGGTGGTTTAGGGTTCATATTCTTAAGGGTTTGTTCTGTTCACCTTATTTTCACTTATTTCAGGTTTAATAAGTTCATAAGTTCAGTTCAGGAAAAATAAGTTCTACTAAGGGTTGCCCAACTTCAAATTACAACTAAAATAAGTTCAGATAAGTTAAGTTAAGTTCAGATAAGTGAAAATCAGGTGAATACACACCCTTAGGGATTTTAGATGTTCATTTCTGAAATGATTGAGTTAAGAAGGAATATGAATTGTCACTTTGCAAACTACTTATTTGGATCTTATTTATGATTAGGGTTCGAAATTATAGATAATTGAATTTAACGAGAGAAGATTATCTATTTTTCCCCAAAAACGTTTTTTTTTTCAATGTTTTGCAAAAAAAAAAGTACTTACTATTTTAAGTAGGTTGCTGTTATGTTATTCTGAAGCTTTTTGGTGGTTTTACAGGTTGAGTATTACTTCAGTGATGAAAATTTACCAAATGACAAGTTTTTGTTGAAACAAATGAAGAAAGACAAAGACGGGTTTGGTAAGTGTTGATAATGATTGCTCTTGACCATTTTTCTGCAGTCTGATATGGGTTAGCTGATTCTGATGCTGCTTCATTATGTATCATGACTGATGATGCCCTCTTTTTGCTTGATGTTATATTACTCATTCTGATTTGTGAATTTGCAAGGAACTTTATACTACTATTAGAAAAAATTCATTCGATAGCACTCTATAAGCTGTCTCAGCTGTAAATCTGCAAGGATAGAGATGAAAAATGATGAAAGTATACAGGTACTTGTGACAGACCACCTTGCCCGGATGTTTCTCCTGGCGCGCCCAAATCACTTGTGGCTGCGCCGAGCTCTTGGGTGGGTGTCCAGTCTGAATGAGCTGTAATTAATTACTATCTGATTTCATCTCTGCTCTTGTATGCTGAGGTCCATTAAGTAATTACGAATTTATTTAGTTGGTTTAAGTATTGAATTTGTGCTACATCAATTGGATTTTGTGGATTGATCTAGTTGTTGAACTAGACCATTTACTGATTTCCCCAAAAGACAAACAAATAACGTAAACATGATGTTTTTTGGGCATATCAAATAAATCTGATTAGGACAGAATTTTCTTCACTGAATGTCTGAATCACCTAAAGCAGGGTCCTTTTTAACCTGAAAACTATAACCCAAGCTTGATCAGCATCCTTGAATGACCTCAAACTAAACTAAAATTGAAATATGGTTAACTAGACCTGATGATGGCCAAACTGTTTTTTTTTTTAAAATGATTCATTCTAACTAAAAATGCAACAGACCAAACCAAATACAGATAACCTGAACGCAAATAGAACTGGACCAAGCCTACTCTCATACGATAATTGACATGATAGCAAAAAGTTTTTTCTTTTTATAACTTTTAATTTTCCTTCTTAGTACTTAGTATGCATATGGCACATTCATAATATATTTTTGTTTATATTTCCCGTCCTCTTGAAGTAACAGCTTTGTTAAAAAACTTTCAATTTTTTATGTTAAGATGATCAACTACATATGCACTTCAAGACATGAGTGCAGTTACGGTTTCATAAATATAGAAAAGACCATCAACTCATCAAACACTTAATCTATCATTGTCTAATGTCTATGAAATCTTTTGTTTCCACCGCGGAGGTAAAAGTTAAAACCCAGTCATTCCATTACAGAACAATCATTATTAAACAGATTCTGGATTTGTCGTTCCACATAACTTTGTTACATAGTGTCTCGACAAAAATCATGTATTTTTTCCTCGTCATTTATAGAAAAAACTCGTGGCTGCAAAGCAAACTCCCTATCGCGGTAACAGTTGCGTTGTTGTGGAAATGGCTTGTAATGGACGAATAAAACGGATCACGGTAAATGTGGTGTTAGGTTTTTTTTCACAAAAATTCACATTAATGGGTTTAAGCATTTTTAAGTTTTAAGAGTTTCAGAAGTATTCTATTGAAATGTATCTAAATAGAAGTGGGTAACATATTTGGTGAACAAAAATTATTCAAAATATTATGTTTTATAGATTACATAATTAAGTTTGAATCAATTAAAATAAGAATGGATGTAACTGGTAATAAATGTTCTAATGTAGTGAGTCATTGTTACTTTACGAACAATGCAGGAGATGTAATTTTTGTTGTGGTGTTAAATTGGGGTTTTGTGGAACACCAAATCCAAAATTCGTTACAAAACAACTGTTGTTTTTCATTGTTATCTATAATGGTGCGTTAGAACATTTATGTTTTGAACCATTACATCTGTAATTTTAATTAAAATGCCCATAAATGTTATAGTAATCAATAAAGTAGTTTTTAAAACATGATACTTTAAGTAATTTTATGTTTAACAAATATGTTACTCACTTACCCATATATGATAGATTTGATTATATTACGCTGAAAGTATATTTTGAAACTTAAATAACGCCAAACAAGACTTAACCCCATAATGGATTTATTTCAAAAAATTCACACTGCGTCAGCCGTGTTCCATTCTTTATCTGTTACATTCCATTTCTGCGGCAATGGGACCGCAGAGGCAAAAGTGGGTAGGGTTTGAGTGGTTGATGAGATTTAAGATGAATGAATTGATCACCTCTTCAAAGCAGCCAATTGCGAGTCATAACCACAGCTTTGGTTTTGTGAAAAGATGCCCCTGTTATCACATAAACCACAGAACTGAAATTGTGTACTTACTGATAAACGAAGGAGAGACATAACTTGAGGCTTCAGTTTTTTTCCTTTTCCAAATTATAGGAAATGGGCAACATAAGCTGATCAGCTTTGCAGGCATTAAGCCCAAGAAAACTTTCTAAAGATTGTAAGTAATTTATCTTTTGGGGCCTATTATTGGTAATAAGAAAATTACTTCCTCTGTTTATTTATTACATGCATCACTTTTAATTTCACAGATTCCTAGGCAATTTTTGAAGGTGAAAGAGATAGAGAGAAAGAAGAAAGTGAACCCATGTGATGTGAGAGAGATAGAGACAATTTATTTACTAAAAAAGAAAGTGATGGATCTAAATTGAAACTTCCAAATATAGAAAGTGATGCATCTAAACAAAAACTGAAGAAGTATTATAGATTACCAAAGAGATATTGAATACCAGTTCCTTACTTCCATTACATCAAGTCATTAATCCTCTACTAACACTAGATTCATATTTTTGCATTAGTATCCCCTTCTCCATAATTTCTAGGAATTGTCCAGGGGTAACTCAGAGCATCATAGCTGTTTCATTTGCCAAGTTACTTTGAACTTGATTTTTCTAAACAAAATTTACAAGCTTTACTTTGATCCTCATATACTCTATTCTATCTCTGCTATCTGATGCTTCAAAGTCATAGTGTTGCTGTGTTGGTGGCTTTGGAACAATGTTCTGTTCTGCCAATTTGATTCTACACAGTTGAGAATTGCATCTTATCTTCAACGAGGCAATCAACCACACTTGCAGTCTAACTTTGACTAAAATTTTTTACCCGTGAATTGGCCCAAATAATTTTGATTTTCGTTCTTGCTGTATGCAGCATATTCTGCTGCTGCTAATCTATCCAATATTGAAGCTTATGTGTGCGTGTGTTTGCATCCTGTTTCACTTTGGTTATTGATTTTAATGCTTAAACTGCAGTGACTCAGAGGATTTATGCTTCTTGCAGTATCTATTTCGTTAATTGGTTCTTTTAGAAAGATGAAAAGACTTACAAAAGACATTTCATCAATCGTAGATGCACTGAAGGAGTCTTCACAGCTTGTAAGCTTTTGTCTTCTGTATCCTTTTGGATTTCCTCCTCTCTCTCTCTCTCTCTCTCTGTGTGTGTGTGTGTGTGTGTGTGTGTGTGTGTGTGTGTGTGTGTGTGTGTGTGTAAGTGTGTAAGTGTGTGCGCGAGCGCACACTTGCTTTTCTGTATGCTCTCTGGTTTTTTCACCGCCATGGTTTGCATGAATTTCGTTTGGTTGCTTAAAATTTCATGTGTTTGTTTTCTAGCTAACTAGCTGCATGTCATTATTTGATCTAGGTTTTGAGTTCAGACGGGAAGAAAGTAAAGCGACGACATCCTCTTCCATCAAACGAGGATTCCGAGGTATTTGATCTAGAAGGAAATTGTCTCTTCTTAATTTATCAGGAGTTTAATGAATCTAAATTACTGGGCTTTAGCTTTGTACAGTTGTTGTAGCAAATTTACCTGAAGACCACTCAGTGCAGAATATCCAGAATATTTTTGGTCTGGCTGGCAGGTAGTTTCTCCTATAGTCCTTGGTTCTTAAATGTAAATCATTCTTCTGGGTGGTGTATTGTTGCTCCTATATCTAATGTTACCTGTCTCTGTAGTATAAAGACTGTATCCTTACACGATCCACATGCTGCTGAGGATTCAGTGAAGAGAAACAAGGCCGAGAAACTGGTTAATGGCAAGGTAAAATTTGATGCTGGGCATATTTCTGCTGTGTATACTTGGGAACTAGTGATTCTGGTTGTTTAATTAATGCACCAATGCTATATGAGAACTTTATTATACTATATGAATTTTAATAATTCATTTACTTTATCTTTTCTTCCTTGAGGCTACAACTGGTTGCAACTGTGCAATTAAGTCTATTGACTTTTAGTTGGAAAAAATTAGCCGTATAACCCTTCCTTGATGTGAAATTGACCTTGTGGTCTTGTTTCCAGCCAATGGAAAGACCATTATTTTGCTTGAAAAGGTATGCTACAATAAATTTGGCTATAAGAACCAATTTATATCTTATTATCCTAAGAAAAAAATTCTATTGATGTTATACGTGCTCCTTGCAAAGTTAAGGATTAGTGTAATGAATGTGTAAACTTAGTACTATGTATATTCTTTAATGTATCCAATTTACTATACTACCTGCGGTTTCTATTATATGCAACTTTTTGTAATATTTGTGAGATATAAAAAATTACAAAGTTGCATGTATTACGAACCGGAGTTGGTATAAAAAAATAACCATACTAGTATCTAAAGTTGGTTCACTTAGTTGTGCCAGTAGGCTGGTTTTATTCCACCTTTTTGTTTGCACCAGGGATTCTGTATTGGATATCTCTACATGCCTGCTGAAACCAAAATTTTCATTAGACTATTCGAGGCATTAAATAAATGAGTTGCAATATCAATTATATATAGTTAAAATAGCATAATGATATTGATGATTGACAAGCGATCTACGCATCAAATTCAATTTATAAGCATAAAAGTTCAACACAAATTTGAAGAACTTGAACTTTTTAAAGGATTTCAGCTCATTATAATAGTGGTCAGTTAGGCTTTGATCTGGGAATCAATAACACATTTTCTTTAGGAATGGTTATGTAGGATGATTTAAAGTTGGTTTTACACTGAGAGATTTTATTGCATGTTGGGAAAGGTACTGTATTGGGTTATTTATCTCCAATTATAGGTGTAGCTATAAGACTTGGGGATAATTTTTTTACCTGTCGCACTTGTATGCGTATATCTTTATTTATAAGGAGGGATCACCTAAAATAAGGTGTTATGGTCCGATTATAAGGTCTGATTTGAAGTTGGAACTCTTCTGGTCTAGTCTTTTCTGATTTTGATCTTCTAAATTTACTAAACTTTGACCGTATATATACATTAACTAATAAGGGAAAAAAAATTATAGTGGGGTCTTGTTTGATATGTCTGAACTCTCAATGTGTATATTTACAAATATATCAATGTCCAGATCTTGGCCAAGGAGGAGATTTGATAGATGTTATTTTAATGGATGTTTTTAATTGATTAATTGGGATTTTAGGAATGTGGAAATCCTTGCAGTAGTGATTAGGTAGTATTGGATCCTGTTGCTTCATTTAATTTTACGCTCATGAAACTGGAAGAATAAACCGGGTTCTGAACTTGTCTTTACTGGTTAGCCCTAGCAGAGCAAATCTTTACTGCCACCTCACCATCACCACCCTACCACCTCCCATAACCTATCCAAATGCCCCTAATGTACTGATGTGTATTATTTCTGGCTTCAAGAAATGTATATACTGCAAATTGTACTTTGTGAATATTTACTTGGTATTCTAATATGTTCACAGATTTATGCACTTGTTGAGTATGAAACAGTGGAGGCTGCTGAGAAAGCTGTAAGTTGTCATAGCGATATCTTCTTCCTTAAGCAATTGGTGCTTTCAAGTTTCAATATAGCATGATATTGCCTGCTAATAACTTACTGTTTCCAAAGGTGGCTACTTTGAATGATGAAATGGATTGGCGAAATGGCTTACGGGTCCAACATCTTCAAAAGCGGAAGGTATGTCCCAACATTTTCTTCTGTGTCAATGAGAACTCTTTTAACTTGCATTTTTTCTTAGGGTAATGGTCTTGGACGAAAGGTCTGGAGAGAATCCGATTCTGAGAAGGGTGGCCTTGCTCGAGTGCATGTTTCAGCAAAAGGTGACGGTAAAAGTCATTCAAATGCGCAGCATGATGACCTTGATGATGAGGCAAGTTTTTAAGATATCGTATATTTGTGGTTAATATCTTCTAGATTGAAAGATCATTTTTATGAGCATGAAAGTGCGAAAGTGATACCATGGAATGAGGTGGGTTGGTCGATGTAATGTGTTATTTATTGAGTTAATCCTCATTTGGTTCAATCTATTCTAACATGGCTAATTACAAATCTAGAAAGCAGCTGAGAGCTAGTGCAGACTTGATAGCTCAACTCTTCACGCAGCCTCATTTTATACTGATATCCCAGTGGCTGCTTTATTTATTTTGAAAATTTTGGTGTCTTAAAAAAAAAAAAAAGAAAAGAAAATAAAAGGTAGCTTGCAAGCCTTCTAAATTTAGTTAAGTTAGCTCGGTGGTCATTGCTAATTTGCTATAGGGTATACTATTTGCAATTTGTTTTTTGTTTTTGTTGCTGTTGTGAAACCACATATTTGAGAATTGAGACCATGCTCTAATTGCTTGGATTTGATGTTAAATGAGGAAGTAATGTGTGTACTCTGACAAGAATCCAATTTTTTTGCCTTTTGCACTTACGTACATTCCTTGTTTTCTGTTTCAAGATAATCTCTTTTATTTTCATTTTCTTCCAAACAAAAAAAAGTTATTCATTTTTCTTATTTGAGCTCGCTTGTGTAATAGGATGGAGAGCACAGGTCCAAAGAAGGAAATGGACGAAAAGGGCGTAACCGATCTAAGGGGCAAAAATACCGTGGCAACATTGGCATGGGTGTGTAAACCCCCCCCCCCCAAGATCCTCATTTTCAATTTTCCCTTGGCAATATAGAAATAATCATTTTGCTTTTTTATGTTTGATTGGATGGTTTGATGAAATTGCTAATTAAAAATCTCTCAATCTATTAGGACATGGGATGGCTACTACTATTGAGTCCTCTAATAAGCCACCTCCTGGTCCGCGAATGCCTGATGGAACAAGAGGATTTACTATGGGGCGTGGACGTCTTCCTACGTCTTGCCACATTTGATGGAATTGTCCAACCAATATGGCAGCAATCTGAAAATGACATGTCTGTATTATATCAGCTAAACACTAATATACATTTCCTACCTTTTGGGGATGTAACATTGACGACCTAGCTTGAATTTCTTGTGGCATTGCGTGTGTTTGGGAAAGAGGAGTTGGGAATTTGTTTATCTATCTTTGAACAGATATGTTGTAATCTAAGATTGGCCAGTCCATAAGAAAGTCTTGCATAAGCTTCAATCAACTTTAAATCTTGTTGTGGACCTTGTGGGAGAACCTAAATCTAAGATCAATTAGTCTGAATTAGGAAAAGCTGAGGATTAAATGAGGTAATGTCTTCTAAGATAGGACAAGAACAAGATCATCCTTTAATTCTATCAAAGACTACCAAAGGATCTAGTTTCGGGGAGAATTTGTAAAACTTGGTTTCCATCGAGAAATAATTGGAGTTTTTTCGTATTTTCACCGGAGAATCTAAGAGAGAGACATTAGTGTCGAGATTCTAACCAAAAAATGAAACATTCCATGCCCTCGAAGAGTGCTTTGTCGTGCTAGGTCATTGACATTTTTTTGTCTTTATTTGACCCCAAGAAAGGCAAGAATAGATTGGATTGAAATGACTTTCCTATCAAGCTTACATTTACTTATTTTAGTAACACTTTATCAGACATTATATATCATTTTTTAGAACTAATGTAACATTAGGTTGATTATTAGGTAACATTTTTCAAACATCTTTTGACATATAGTATCACTATATTTGATAGTATGTATCACTTTTTGCAACCTAATGTAACAACTTGTTAATTAATAGGTGATATTTTTTTACTACAACTACTACTAACATAATGATTATTTAAAATATGCAATATTTTTTATTTTTGTAATATATAGAAATAATATTAACATTTACAATAAGCACGAATATGATAGACAATAATTTAAATTGATATAATTTAATCTTTTCTTAAAAAAAATCCATAAACACCAAATTTTTTTGTTTTTTTTAAACAATCTAATAATCCAAGAAAAAAAAAGAAAGGCAATAGCAGAAGCAGCGGTAACAATAGCAGATAGCAGTAACAACAACAACAACAGTAGCAGTCAGAGGTAAAATTGACAGCAGCAACAACAATAGATCTTGTACTATATATTTATCTCCCAACATCGACAACTACATATGTGCAAGCTCTCTTCTAACATCAGCTTGTTTATTCCAGAAGGTTCAGGAAATCATACTACATATATGCGTTATATTTGTTGCTATGACAATGATGGCGGATATGAAATTCATAAGCAAATGTGACATCAATACCCAAAGTGGGAAATATAAATCTGCAATGAACATGAAGCGAGAGGAGTGAGGTGCTGAGGTGGTACTAAAAGTAGCAATGCAAAGGACAACAAAAATTAACATATGTATAACTTCCCCTTGTTTGATTATACAACAATTTCTTCCATGCCAAGAAACTTATATTCCATATTGTTGTAGACGAATGTGACAACTATTATTTTCTTTAGTTCTTCAATGTTAAACTATTTAGCTTCATAGGAAGTTAAGGAATTTCTACACTTCTACATGGACTATATCCTTCAGGAAGAAGTTTCCCTTAACCTGTGGCATTGGGCAAGAAACTTATTTCAAATTGCTGAATGTAGAATATCCTGTATATTTGACAACAATCATTGACCAAAACCCAAATCACTTTAGTTTTCTGTTTTTTGGTTTTTTGCTTTTTAAAATCATATGATATATGTCATATAATAAATAAAAAATTAGTCAAACTTATTAAAATCATGATAATTTTGAAAACTGACAACAGAAAAGTGGAAACACCCTTTTCTTGTTTCCTGTTTTTGGTTTTTGGTTTTCAAAAAAACTGAAAACTAAAAACCAAAAATAATGCCAAACAAGCCCTAAATTGCTAATTTTCATTTATGTAGGTGTTTGAACAACCACAATTGTTTTAGGTCTCTGTTGAAAAAAGTTGCTGAAAGTTTTGTTATTTACTATCAAAATTGCAATATTCTTGTAGAAGTTTCAGGTGTGCTACAGATACTTTCACAAAAAAAAAAAAAAAAAAAAAAAAAAAAAAAAAAAAAAACAAAAACCAAAAAAAAAAAACAAAAACAAAAACAAAAAAAAAAAAAACAAAAAACTTTCATACAATAATGTGTGATTCAAAGAAGACTCAGAGGTGCATAAGATGATGCAAGATCAAAAAATCCAAAAAATGCAGAAACTTACACGAATATGCCAATTCTATAAAGGCATATGTATCTCCCATTCCTTGGAGCAATCTATGGGGCAGATATCTTCAAGCTGCCTTTAGTAACAGCAAGCTTATGACCAATGGACAGTATATATCTGACTAAAGAGATATTCTAACATTCTATAATTATCTCTTAAAGTCGTTAAGACAATCTATAAATAAATAAAATAAAAAAAAAAAACAATTATAAAAGTGAGTAGTTTTACTAGTTTAATTTAATCCCAAGAAAACACATTTGAAATTTTTTATGACCAATAGTCTTTAGATGCACTAATATCATTATTGTTCCATAATTACCTCAACAAGATAACAAATTCTGCTATTAATAGCAAGAAGTCTATAGACCAGTCAAAATCAAGAACAAAATGTTTCCACTCCAAACCATCCATATATGAACCAGTTAATACAAATAAGATTACACTTGTATCTAATATTTGAGAAAACAATAAGACAAATTCTATATGAGACTTAGGTGACAAAAATGGATCTTTTGACCAATTCCTTATTGAAACAAAAGTTGTGGAGCGAACAAAAGGACATTTACACTACACCTGTGATAAAATTAAATTTCATTTTCTTCTATGTTTATCGTGTTATAGTTACTAGAGAGCATATCAAAACGGAAATACATGTAATATAATAATCTTTGCCCACCCACAATGAATTTAATTTCAAATACGCACTTCATAAATAAAGAAAAGAAAGAAAAAAGTCAAGTTCTAATTCTTATTGGAGGTCATCACATAAGATGTTCATTTAGGAAGTTATTAATCATGATAATTTCTACTATCATATAGGTGGAGAAATCAAAGGCTTGAATAAAAGGAAGAAAAGAAAAGCCAATGCACGTCATATCAAATAAATTATAGTATTTGCTCATTATACATAAAATCAGAGAGTGAAATAAAACTAATACAAGTACAAAGTAAATTATATAATTTTACTTATCTTCACATTTTCATGGATATATGTGGTTTACACATATATCCATAATAGCCCTGTCCAAAAGGCTTCTGAATTTTTTTTTTTTTTTTTTTTTTTCAGATTACCTTGGTTAATAAATGACACACTCGTGAAATAGAGAGCTCATTCCTTCAATAACTATTGGCATTTCTAAGCAATTCTAGTGAAACAGTTTTCAATTGAGTTTCCTTCACCTTCAATGTAGCACATAAACATACATAAACATACTTTACGAGGTTGGCTCGTCATCGTAGCAACCGCCGCAGCAGGGTGAGACCGGATAGAATGGCCCCACTCTCTCATTTCTGACTACTGCTGATGCTGATGTTGGTGAGGGATTGACCTCGCGTACTGCACTATTTCTTGATACACTCGGGGTTCCTCCACAGTCGCGACCTCAGGCACCATAGCTGTACCTGTATTTAGTTATTTTTGACTATGTAAGACTTTGCTATTTGCGTTGTATTATTGACACTACTTATGCTTTGGTTAGACACGATTGTACATACTAGCATTATTATTATGTTATCTCTTGCATTTTATTTTTACATTTTATGTGCATGTGAGTGTGTGAAAATTGTGACAAATTTTTGCGCAAAAATTTCTGTCATTTTTATTACTATTGTAGGGTATCCGACTTTCTCCCCCGAAAAGAAAAAATGATAAATAAAATGGAGTTTGACTTAAAATAAGTTTAAAATTAATTAAACTTAAAACAATCAATGTGGGATAAGTGTTTGAAAGAAGTTGCCAAAAAATAAGATTGGATAAGGCTTTGGAAAGGCAAAAAACCGTAAAGTCAAAGTACAACTCCTAGTCAAAGTTGGAAAAACGCGGTCAGCATAGCGCGTCGTTCTGTCGCAAGAGAAACAAGGCTGTCGCGACACGACAATCCTATCACGGCCCAATGCGCCTGCCACGGGGCGACAAATTTAAATTTTCCGAATTCATTTAGAATTCAGTTTGCGTCGATTTTCTGTCTATAAATAGCCCCCAAGTATACCAATTCTAGCACAATTCGAGGAGATAGCAATTTTAGTTTTTAGTTCCCAATCAAATAATCATGGCTAGCAATTTTAGTGATATGACTCGTGAGTGGTGTCGGTCTTTGACCACTAAGGAGAAGAAAAAGCTTGACTTTTTCCACTTAGGGGGTTTATATGGTATTAAGGGGGTAGATCTTGATGACATAGATTTTATTCATACCGCCTTAGAATATTGGAATTCAAATACCTATTGCTTTAGACTAGGGGATGATGAAATTTGCCCTTTATCGGAAGAATTTGGTGCCATTCTTGGTTTTCCTTCTTTAAATCTTGCGGTAATTCCTAAGGTGAGTGAATATTACTACAAAGATATTGAGCGTTTTCTTAACCTTGGGATAGAGATTTGAAAGATATAGTGCACAACAATGTGGTCAATCTAACAGAATTTGCACGATTTTATCTTGATATACCACGATCGGAATCTTTTCGTGTTTATAAGAGAAGGACTTTCCTCTTTTATATGTTTAGCTTATATCTCCTCACTAGTGGTAATATTCATGAGGGTCAAGCAATTTTAGCATATTTCATGGAGCAAGTTGATTCAGGGAGAAATCCAGTGCCATTAATTGTTGGAGAAACCATGCTTAGCTTAGATGAATTAAAGAGGGATCCAAAAGCACCCCTTCGAGGTTCTCCAATTTTTATTACAGGTAGAAAATCGATACTTATAATTACATAAATTAAAAATATTTTGTATAATAATACTAATTTTTTGAATTTTTGCACATTTGGCTAATGGAAAGGCTTGAACTAATTAGCCTCCCGACAATACTGAAAAATATACAAAATTGTCTTGTAAGAAGGAAGAAGCGATTCTCCATAAAGATGGGTCGTCTGGAGTGGAGTAAAATCTTTGAAACTCGTGACTTCTCCATTAAATGGGTCATTCCTTGGTGGAAAATCGAGAAGATGGTTGGTGTCAAGCTCAACCTTTTTGCCGCCTTCCAAGCTTATCAAAGTTGACTTTTTACTACCCTTCTAGAGTAAAAAGACAATATAGCCTTACTCAAACCACTCCTTCTGGGGATTTTAGTCGCCCTTATGAATTTCCCTTTTCACAAGATGTGGAACGATAGGTTTGATGACTATTGGTGCGCTAGACCTTTATGGGAAGTTGTTTTCCACAAAGTTCCTCCTCCTTTGTCTAGAGATGTGAAGCAGTGGCTATTTGGTAGATCTCAAAAGGACAAGAACAAAGTCTGAAGCACAAATAAGGACAAAACTAGTGTTAAGGACCGCCTAGGGGATAGGAAAATTCCTCCTAAAGATCGTCTGGGCTCAAAAATTGAGTTCAAAACTCCCACTATGCCTAAGGAGAAGAGTTCTATTAAAGGCAAAGAAAAAAGAAAAGTTGACTCTGTAGAAAAGAAAGTGTAATTTGAGAAGAAGATTGACGTACTAGCTAAGGGAGAGAGTATCTCTACCAAAGTTGTGTGTAGATCATCTAAGGGATCCCTATTGGTGAAAGAGATGGACAATAAAGAAGAAGTAGACAAGAATTGGAAGAGAGGTGGAAAAGAGAAGACTGATTAGAGCATTGCTTTACTTTCAATTTATTAGATAATTTTTAATTTCAAGTCAATTTTTATTTTTAAGCTTTCTTTTCATTCCATCAATAATGTAATTTTATTTTATTTATTATTAATGCAATTTTCAACTCTTTAAATTAAATAAAAAATTTGTTTTATTAAAGCAATGAAAACAACTTGAATTAATTTCAAAAATTATTCGAGTACGGAAGTCGAAATTTTTCCGAAATTCACTAAAACTTGCCCAGATCGACAAAAATGATCTAACGCTGGAAATTTGGATCCATCGCGGCGCGATAAGCCTACCACGGCGTGATGGTCCTGTCGCGGCGCGACAATCTTTGTCATGGCACGCTGATATGAATTTCTGCACGATATTGATTCTGCTTTGACGTGTTGATGTAAAAATGCGGGATTTGTAATATTTAAAGTGGCCGCACCCTGTAAAGGGTTGCCTACATATCATTTCCTTAGGAATCAGGCCAAACGTAGCTCTTTTGAGTTTAATACTCAAATTATCATGGGTAGATTTCTTAAGTTGGTCAAGATTCATCATATTTGAGAATTCATTGCCATCCATATTAGTTAATTTTGCGGCGCCTCCTGATAAAATGGTTTTGACAATGTATGGTCTGGATCGGTTAGGCTTAAATTTGCCTCTTGAATTGGGTCTAGAACATTTTTCCTTATTTAACACCAAGTCTCCTACTTTAATGTTTCTTGTCTTTACCTTCTTATTAAAGTGTCCAGCCATGCAGGTTTGATAGCATTGAGTATGATGTAGAGCTTCTAGTCGTTTTTTATCGAGTAGAATTATCTCTTCATATCTCGCTCTTGTCCATTCAACCTCATCGAGCTTACTTTCCAATGCTATGCGTAAGGAAGGTATTTCCAATTCTACAGGTTGTACGACATCCATTCCATAGACTAAGGAGAATGGCGTATTTCCTGTTGATGAACGAATTAACGTGCGATAACCCTAAAGAGTGAAATGGAGTTTGTCAGGCCAATTTTTGTAGTTTTCTTTCATCTTTTCGATGATAGTCTTTGGGTTCTTATTGGCTGCTTCTACTGCACCATTCGCTTGTGGTCTATATGGAGAAGAATGATGATGTTGAATGTCATACTTTTGAAGTAATTCTTCACATTCCGCTTGGAAGTGAGTTCCATTGTCACTTATCATTTCATGTGGGACTACATATCGACATATTATGTTTCTTTCGATAAAGAGTGCTACATGCTTTGCGGTTAGTTTCGCATATGATGCTACTTCAACCCATTTTGTGAAGTAATCAATTACAACGAGGATGTATTGATGGCCTATTGTCCCAAGAGGGCTGATTTTCCCGATAATATCTATTCCCCATGTTGAGAATGGGCATGGCGATATATAAGTGTACAAATACTTTGCCTATAATTTGTGAATTGAACTAGCTAGTCACTTTTTATTTTCTTGGTGTATGGGAATAGCTAGGATTATAGTTAAGTTTACATTATGAATATGACACTGACTTTTTTTTTTAATTGACTTATATATCTAGATATAGTAGTTTTTGCAGCTTAGATAAAATATTCTTTCATGCTTACATTTGATAAGTATTAAATTTAACAAATAATGACTAACAAAGATACTAACGTTTATAAGATTACTCATCATCTATTTCATAAGCATACTAATAATTTGGAGGAGCTTGATTTTGATAATAGTTTGGATACATTTGATTTTGTGAGTAGGTTGGAGGAGTCTGATTTTAAGAGTAGGTTAATTAGAGAAGCTTTATTTTGAGAATAGTTTGGACGTGCTTGATTTTGAGTGTAGGTTGAAAGCGACTGATTATGAGAGTAGGTTAGATCCCTTGGAGGAGCCTGATTTTGAGAATAGTTTTGATGCACTTGATTTTGGGAGTTGGTTGGAGGAGCTTGATTTTGAGAGTAGTTTGGAAGAGCCTGATTTTGAGAGTAGCTTGGAGGATCTTGATTTTGAGAGTAGCTTGGAGGTGCTGAGGTTGTACCTGAGTAGAGAATGGAGGAGTATGATTATGAGAATAAGTTGGTGGGCCCTGATTCTTATTATAGGTTGGAGGAGCATTTTTCTTAGTATAGGTTGGAGCAGCCTGATCCATATTTCGCAAGTGGTAGGAGATATGCATTTGAGAGGATTGTACAACTTCATTTATAGAATCACCAGAATGTATCTGACTTTGCTTGTAGTAAACAGGATGTGATAAAGATGAAGGCTGAAAAGTCGGGTTTTGATTCCTAATACGGAGTATATTCCGTACAAAAACATATTCCTAAACTAGATCATATTCCTATGTATACTAATTAAATTGATACATAACCATCATCTATATTATTTTAATTTTAGTTTGATTTGCCTAATTACTAACTTGATTTTAGTTTGATTTTTCCTTTGTTTTAGTTAGCTTACAATTTTGTTTTTGTTTTTGTTTTTTGTTTTTTTTTTATTTATAATAATTGTAGAACTGTTCAATGCTATGGATTCTACTAATGCTATTGATTTTACCAATGCTAAAGATCCACGGTTGTAACTTTGGAAAGGAAATGTATGTGTTTTCTTATTTGCTCATTTTATGTTTTCTTGGAAAAGAAATGTATGATTGCTCATTTCCCAAATAATCAAAGAAATGTTTGTTTATTTTACAAATGAATAACTAATTATTTGCTCATTTGACAAATGTTTGCTCATTTCACAACTGAGCAAAAAAATGCTTGCTGATTTAATGAATGATTAAAGAAATATTTGCTCATTTGGAAAATGAGCAACTAACTATTTTGCTCATTTGGCAAATGAGCAACTAAGTTTTTGTCAAATGAGCAAAATTAGTTGTTGGCGCTTTCAAATCTTGCAATCCTCCGTGTCGTTTACTAAGTAAAATTTGTGGCTAGCAATTTTTAATAACTTGTACAAGCTACTAAATGTAGGAAGGATCTAGTTAGTTGTTTAAGAAATCAATATTAATTCTTTGCTTATGTGTTAATTGAGCAACCAATTCAATGCTCATTTATCAAATGAGCAAATAATTCTTTGCTCACTTGTCAAATGAGCAAATAATTCTTGCTAATTTGTCAAACGAACAAACAATTATTTGCTCATTTATCAACTTACACCGACTATCATAAATGTCCTTTTCATTAATATAGAATTTATGAGGGAATTAAACCCACCATGCTTTGATAGTTGCAAATACTAAAATATTTATTTGCTCATTTGTCAAATGAGTAATGTGATTCTATAGTTTCATTTTATTTCTTCATTTTTTTTCTCTTTCTCCGTACACTTCTCATAATCATTTATTAAATGAGTGAATAATTTTTGCTCATTTATTAAATGAGAAAGTTTTTTTGCGTATTCGTTGATTAAATGAGCAAATGACCCCGGGTGCACAGAATAGGCTCTCCTACTCCGGACGGGGTACAACATTATTTGAGATTGTGGCTCGGCCTTAATTTGAATAGTAATTACTGACCATTTGTATTAGATCTGCTCGACCTTAATCGTTACCCAAAATGATTTTGGTCATAGCTTCTTGGCAATGATCAACCAAGCATTTACTAGTTCTAATTAGGGGTGTTCAAAAAAATCCGATCCGAAATTTCGGATATCCGATCCGGTTTTTAAGGTTTCGGATATTTCGGATCGAATATCCGAAAAAAAAATTTGGATATCCGAGTCGGATTTTTTCCGATAATTTTAACTACCGATCCGAAAACCCGACTATTCGATCCGAAAATTCGGATATCCTAAAATTTCGGATCAGATTCGGAACGCAATTTCTCCGATCCGAAAATTTCGGATTTTCGAAATTGAACATCCCTAGTTCTTATATTTGTGTGTTGTGGATTATATAAAATTGTTGGCCTATTAGCCCAATTGGTCGAGCACTATGTTCTAGCATTACACAGAAGATGTAGGTTCAAATTCTACATAGGCTAGTAGTTTAAACATTTATTTATAAATGTATTCAATAGGATGGACATAGTAGGATATTATAGTCACAATAGTTAAATTTGACTTATGATTACCCTTTTCTCAAAGGGAGTAAACAAATACGCTCATTTTAGCTGATTGATGCAAAAGAGCAAAACAATGTTGCTGCATTTCATAATTGAGCAAAATATGTTTATTTCATAATAGAGTAAAATAGTTTTGCTCATTTTATAGATGAGTAGAATATTTTTGCTTATTTCATAAATGAGCAATATGTTTTTGCTCATTTCATAAATGAGCAATATATTTTGCTCATTTCATAAATGAGCAAATATTTTTCCGTATTTCACATGAGTAAATTTGTTTTGCTTATTTCAGGAATGAACAAAATTGTTTTGCTATTAAATTGGTATAATGAGCTAACAAGTATAGATCGATGCGCAGTGTCATTAACAAGTGATCATTTTATAGTTAATTCAAGCTTAATAAAATTTGGTCATAGTTATTAGCTATTACACAAATGAGAATATAGGTATGATTATTGGACTCGGATGAGAAAAAATGTGTAAATACGTATATACTCCCTCCGTTTTTAAATACTTGCTCCATTTTTCATTTGTGGCCGTTTTTAAATACTTGCTTCATTTACTTATTTGGAAAGGTTTTACAATATTTAATTAATTTATTTCACCTAATAGACCCAACATATATATTCTCTCTCCTCCAATTCTCTCCACTACTTTTATTTTTATTACATTTTTTAATTCTTCCACTAACCCCACTACCTCCATATTTTAATTTATTACTTTCTCCAATTTTGCCTAAAACTCCCGCATAAAGAAATGGAACAAGTATTTAAAAATGGAGGGAGTATATATTACTCATAAGGACAACATATTGACGACATGTATCACTCCATATCATAATGATATTTATTGCATGACACTATGATGACATGGCGTCACATAAAATTAATTGAACCATAGTTAATCCCTCATAACCCTTGGGATTTCCAGATTTTATGACCATTATTGTTATTTATGACTATTATTCTTATATCAAGTGGATAACCATACTGATTCCTCGTAACATAGGGGTGGTTGTTTTTGTTTTTTTTTTTTTGTTTTTTTTTTTTTTTTTAAATTCCACAATTTATGACACACTAACATTTATGAGTTGTTAAGTTGAATTTCAAAACTTAACATATTATGTAATTCCCTAATCAATTGTAAAACATAACTTGGAATTAATTTTGGCACTCCCTAAATTGATTTAGGCACATCCCTATGTGAGAAGAGCATAGAAAACTGTGCTCTCAAATAGGGGTGTGCCAAAATCACTTTAGGGTGTGCCAAAATCATTTCCTTTCTTTCTATCCCATTTTTTTTTCTACTTTTTATTTTATTATTTAAATTTAAAATAATGTTTTCAAGAAATTATTAAAACTTAAGGTAATTTTTTCATTTTTATTTAGGGCCTGTTCACATTTACTTAATTTCAGTTCAGCTCTAATCAATTCAGTTCAGTTCAGTTCAGCTCCAATCAGTTCAGTTCAATTCAGTTCAGCTCCAATCAGTTCAGTACAGTTCAACTCTTAATTTCCCTCTCTCATAAAATATTCATTTCAGCTCAATTCAGTTCAGTTCAGCTCCAATCAGTTCAGTTCAGTTTAGCTTAGTTCAGTAAATGTGAATAGGCCCTTAAACAATCTGGGACATCAACGGGGCCTTAAACTAGTTAATCAGGTCAAAACTATTATGTGAATAGTGAAAAAAAAAAATCAAAGTATAACACTATTAAAGTGTAGAGGGAGTATATAAACCGTTAAAAAAAATAAAAGTTCAATATAGTAACACTTAGGGGTCGTTTGGTCGGAGTTTTTGGAATAGAGTTAAAGTCCATACCAACCATTTCCTTGTTTAGTTGGACAAATTTAGGTATAGAATCTCATATCAATGGGTTCTAATTCCACCCCATCCCCCTAGAATCTCATACCCACCTTACCAATGGATTATTAAACCCATTTCAAAAAATAACCAAACAAATTTAAACAGGTTTAGAATCCATACCTAGGGGTGTCCATTCGAATTTCGGTTTGGATTTAGGCCAAATCCAATCCGATCCGAAATATAATTCGGTTTTCAATATTTCAATCCGATCCGATCCGAATTACTCTTCCAATCCAATCCGATCCAATCCGAATTAAAATTCGGTTATTTTGGATCCAATCCGAAAATTCAAATTAAAATACATTGATTTATAACGTCTAATTAACTAGTACGATAATATAAAACGTTAGTCATAATTAACATAAATTGTTTAACATCAAGTTAAATTAAATTGTTCAAGTAGTACAACTAAAAGGCAACACTAAAAGATCATTACAACAATTACTCATGCACTAAATATCAAGTAGTAGCATTTTTGTTCAAAATTAAATAAGTAGCAGCAACTTTTCAACTTCCAACAGAAGATAGTAGGACTGTAGGAGGCGTCAACTTAAAACGGTAGGCAGCATGAGCTCATATTATACATATTGATATCTAAATTTCAGTTTTCGGTTTTAATTGGATCCGATTAGGGTCAATCCGATCCAATCCGAAAATCCAAATTTTCAAAAAATCTTAATCCGATCCGATCCGATTGAAAGTTTGGATCCGATCCGAATTGACAATTCGGTTTGAATTGGATTGGATTTCGGTTTTTATCCGAATTATGGACACCCCTATCCATACCTCCCTAGTATGAGATCGCATACCAATTCATTTCAAATTAGCAAACCAAACTACCCCTTAAAAAATTCATCAAATGCCACTGACAAATTTAAAAATTCATCAAATGCCATCGCACTTTTCAGAATTCACCAAATGCCATTTACAAACAGTGAAAATTCATGTCGTGCCATTAATGAGGTCTGGACGTTAACAGTCCGTTAATGCGAAATGACCATTACACCCTTATGTGGGGTTAATGGCGCGTTAATGGGCATTGACTCTCTGACTTCTTCAATTTCGATCAAAAAAAAAAAACCCTCCATCATTCTTCTTCTCTGTTCTTCGAAGTTCCACCCTCATTCAAACTCTGAAATCCATACTCAAAGCAGAAGATTTCGTTAACACTTGAACAAAAAACTCCTAAAAATCGAATCTTTTTTATGCGATTTGAGTTGTGCGAACCAGTTGATCACTACTGACAAGTAGGGGAGGAAGTAGAACCAAAAGGCTGTTGAATTTGAGTTTGGGGTGTTCGACATAGCAATCAAGGTAATAATCGCTCTTTCGCTTTTCCATTCGCGTTTTGAATCTGGCAATTTGTGCGAAAATTGAGTTAGGGTTAGGGTTTTCTAAAACATGCATGTTAAATGCGATTACTTGAATTGAGTGTGTGAATTTATGCTAAATTTCATATTAAAATTGTTATTTGTTGGTATGAATTTGACATTGTTATGCTTTGTGATTGTGAGGTGTTTGAAGTCTATATTTCGCATTTTTGTGTACTGGTATGTTAGGTTGTGGTATGTGGTTGTTGATATGAATCATATGTGTTGATGTTCAGTGTAGTAATGTCTCTGTAATTTGTTGTTTATAGGATGAGTAAATTGTGGCTTGATGTCCATTATAGAGATCAGGGGTTTGATGTATTGGTTGATGATACAGACAGAACAAGTTTAATGGACTTGTTTGAGTTTATGTTTGAGGACTCTGTTAAGCAAAATGTGATCCTACCAAAGTACTTTAGTTTGTATGTAAGGCCACCTAGAACTAATAGGAAATTGGAGTTGTGTTCTGATAAGGATATGCTGAAAATGTGGGAGTGGTTTGGACATAAGGAAACTATAGTAATCTATTTAGAGGAAAAAGAAAGTCCTAGTCAAGTGTTTCAGGATGCTGAGGGTAGCTGGCAGAGAAGGATTAAGGCCATGGTTGAGAAGGCTAGGGTAGAAGCTGAAAAGGCCCAGGCTGAGAGAGAGTTGGAGGAACTGGAACAATTTAAGGTTGCAGTTGAGGTTCCTGTAGCTAATGTGGATGGGGGTGAGGATGAGTATGTAAGAGTGTTTGAGACTCCAGTAGCAGATGAGGTGTTCCCTGGGCAATCTCAGCCCGAGCCTGAGCAAAATACTCAACCATCTACCCCACCTAAACACTGTCAACCTCCTTCTCCTATCAACCAACCCAAAACCTCAGGTGTGAGGAAGAAAATGACCCCAAGGAAAAGGAAGAGAACACCCAAAAAAAAGCCACCACCTCAAACCACCTCACCACCTCAAACCACCTCACCACCTCAAACCACCTCACCAGGTCAACCAACATCACCACCTCAAACAACCTCACCACCTCATTCAACCTCACCACCTCATTCAACATCACCACCACATTCACCTGAAGCACCTCAGTCACCTGGACCACAACCAAGATCACCACCTGTTTCATCTCACCATGCAGAGTCACCTCCAGCACAAACCATGGCAGAACCAGAACCTTAGGCAGAATCAGTTCCAGCTCAAACTGATGTCAATCAAACATCAGAAGCAGCTACTTCTATGCCTGGGAAACCAAAAAAGATTGGTAGATCAAGGCCACCAGGATTTAGAACAAAAAAGAGCTGTGGGAAAAGGGTTGTTGGGGGGAGTAATGTTCAAGGTGTGAGCTTAAGGAGATCTGAAAGACACAAGAAGCCACCAGTTGGGGTTGAAAGTAGTGAGGATGAGAGCTCTGATGGTGATGACAGTGAGGATTCAGATTACATTCAATCTGGCAGTGAACAATATGATGATGATTTGGATCTTGCTGACTTCATAGAGGATGAGGAAGAAGTAGAATGCCTGTATGATGACATCCCACCCAAAGAATTTGAAGACTACCTTGATGGAACCCAAGCAATGGACAAAACATACAAGAATGGAAGGGTTTGGAGAGATTGTGAATTTGGAAGCATTAAACTGGAGCCATGGTTGATTTTTGCAGACAAAGAGTCATTCTATGAAGTGTTTAAGGATTTTTGTGTACAAGAAGGTTTTGGAGTTTTTGTTGAAAAGAGTGACCCTACCAGGTTTATAGCAAGATGTGCTATAGATGGCTGCAACTGGAGAATCCATGCATCAACCATGGCTGACAAAGTGAGCTGGGCAATAAAGACATTGACAGGGGAACATGCAACTTGTGGTAGGCTTGAGATAAATCCCATTGTTGGCTGTGACTGGCTTTGCAGACATCTGCAATCAGATATTCAAGCCAATCCAGACATTTCTGTTGAGTCTCTGCAAAGAATTTGCATGGAAAGGTACAGAGTTCAAGTGAAGAAAAGGTTATTTTATAAGGTGAAAGCAATAGCCAAGGAGCTCATTCATGGTGGATTTGGAGAGGCCTACAGGCTCCTTCCAAGATATGTTGAGATGGTCAAACAGACCAATCCAGGGAGTTATGCACTAGTGACATGGACACAAGTACCTGCAAATGTGCAACCTAGGTTCAAAGCATGCTTCTTTTCATTTGCTGCTCAAGTTAGAGGTTTTTTGAGAGGCTGCAGGCCAATCATTGGCATTGATGGGGCCCATCTTAGTGGTTATTACAAAGGAATATTGCTAACAACTGTTGGAATTGATGGGAACAATGAGATATTTGTGTTTGCTTATGCCATAGTCAGTACAGAGAGTGTTGAGACTTGGGGTTACTTTATGAGGAATTTAAAGTGCCTCTTTGAGAAAGAGGGATGTGCCAGAGATAACTGGACATTGCTTTCTGACAGAATGAAGGTAAATCAGTCTTTCTTTGCAATACACACTTTTTCCTTTATCTTTTTATTGGTTTACAATGCTTACCACCTCACTTGTTATATGCTTTTGCAGGGAGTTGATGCAGCAATTATGGAGACATTTCCCAGAGCAACTAGAAGAATTTGCTGTCAACACTTGTACAGCAACTGTAAAACAAAAGGCTTTAGTGGAACAACATTTCACAAACTGTTCTGGGTTGCTGCTGATGCTTACAATCCATACGTTTTCAACAAAGCAATGGAGAAGATTCATGCCTACAACCCAAATGCTATTCTGTATTTGGAGAGTACCACTGAAGTTTGGTCAAGGCATAAGTTTGACCTAGTTGTCTGTTGTGACCATAACACCACAAATTTTGTTGAATCATTCAACTCTTGCACCAAGCCATACAGAGATTTACCCGTGTTGAAGCTTCTTGAAGGTTAAACAAACATTTTGTCATTCTTTATCACTTTCAAAATGGCATTTCATTTTTGCTATGTTTAATCAAGTAACTGGTTTTAATTTTGCAGCTATAAGGCAATGGTGCATGAAAAGGATGGCTCCAAGGTTTGATAAAGCAACTTCGATGGGGGATGGGGAACTCACTGAATATGCAACAAAGATCTTGCGAACAAGATCAGATGAGTCCAGGTTCTGCTATGCCACACCTTGTGGGGGTGATGAGTTTGAGGTGAGAGATGCACATGTGTACTATCCCATAAAACTAGGGACTGGAACTTGTGGTTGTGGGAAGTGGAAACATTCAGGGATCCCCTGTAAGCATGTGCTCAGAGTGATCTACCACCAGAGGCTGCATGCTACAGATTTTGTATCACCTTATTTCAAAGGGAGTGCATACAAAAGCACTTATGGAGAGCATATGCACCCAATGCCTGACCAAACTCAGTGACCTTCATTCAACCTCCCTGACATACTACCACCCTTGGTAAAAAGATCAGCAGGCAGACCCAAGAAACAGAGAAGAAGAGGGGCAAATGAAGCAAGAAAGGGGAAGAGACATAGTACAGTCAAGTGCAGCCTATGCAAAGAGTTGGGCCACAACATGAAGACATGTGCAGCAAAGAAAAAGAGTGCAGCAGCTGAAGCAACAAGTGCAGCAAACAACAACACTGAGCAGCCTGAAGCCTCAACTGCAGCAATCAACAACAATGCAGAGGCTGGAGCAAGCACTTCCAAGACCAAGAAGAGATCAAAGAAAGCTGCATAAACTCCACAGCCCCTGCCCTTTTGAATGCAAACCATATTTGTTAATCAACTCCACAATTTTGAACACTATTAATCCAGTGTGTGCTGTACCTAAGTGTTTATTTTTTTTGGGAAATATTCTGAATTATGTCAGCAAGTCAGCAAGGGCATTTTATTTTGAAATGAACAGAAAACAGCAGCCATAATTTTTTGGATGAACATGATTGCAACATGAGTATTTATACTAGAAATGTTCAAATTAACACTTTATTTACTTTCATTGAAATTACATTGTTGTTCACTTCATCATTACAATCACAAATATTACACACATAACAACTCCTACTTTCATAATAGAATTGAGAAATTTTTTTTCTGCCTCACTTTCTTCTTCAATTGCTTCAATTCATCATACACATCGCTATGTCCCGATCCATCTCTATCATAACAATTTCCCCTACTTTGAGCAGCTTCCGGATTGAGAACTCTACACCATTTGAAACTATTACACGAGTCGCACTTGTAATAAAGCCTTTGAGGATTCGACGTTGACTCCGAACTTCTAATTGCGTATTTTCGACCGCAACCGCAAAACTTATTTGGAACTCTTACATATGCATAATCGTATGTGGAGGAGGATGTGTTTGATAATAAACTCATGATTATGCATGTAGAGGGGTGCAATGTGTGTTCTAAGACTCATATTTATAGAACAAAGAGGGTGCAACGGCTATTTTACCCCCAAAATTTTTTTAAAAAAATATCAAAAAAACTAGCCGTTACTACTCATCTGATTAGAGGGTTACTGTGTAATAATTTACAAAAGTAATGGCATTTCATGAAAACTACTAATTTTTCAGTGGCATTTTGTGAATTAAGAATCCTAGTAACGGACTGTTAACGTCCAGACTTCATTAATGGCACGACATGAATTTTTACTGTTTGTAAATAGCATTTGGTGAATTCAGAAAAGTGCGATGACATTTGATGAATTTTTAAATTTGTCAGTGGCATTTGGTGAAATAGCCGTTAAAAAAATAAAATGGAGAGAATAGTAAAGTGAAAGATTGTCACCTCCAAAACCGTCATAGGCGGAGCATGAGCACGTTGAAAAGTGTGCCAAAAATGCAAGCAACCGGCCAACTACTACACCTTCCAAAATCCTCTCATTCTATTTGACTCCCTTTCCTCCTATTCATTCTTCTTCCTCATTCCTTTCAACTAACCACTTACCCTGAACAAAGTATAAACCCCGCTCATTTATCATATTTTCAAATTCAATTCTATTCTTATTTTTGTAATTTCAATCATAGTAATTATGCAATTACATTCTTCTTCGATTCTTCGATTTCCTCATGATTTGACGCGTTTTCGATCTCGCAATTCTCCACGAATTGCTAATTCCCTTTTGTTTTCCTCTAATCATTGTCGTTGTCGTCAGGTACATTAATATTTTGAATCTTGAATTCCATTTATTTAATTGCATGTTAATCTGCTGTTTCAATTTCATCCGTTATATTTTTAATGTGTTGCAAATTGTAATATAGTGAGGCTTTGAATTTATTTTTATTTTAAGTTTAATTTCTTTATATTATTGAGATTCATATGAGTTACTTTATGGATGAACGCAAAAGGCAAAATTTTAAAAATGTATGATCGGCTGTTATGATGGTCACTTTGTGTTTTGATGTCTTGTACTCGTGCAATATATGGATTATATGATTTATGTACATGAACTTAACGTCTCCGATGCCAAAATTTGTTATTGGCTCAAGGCGAGTCATGAATTGTGATGAATTCAAATTGTTTGAGGTAATTAAAGTTGCAAAAGAGCTTATTTGATGAAAAATTCGAGTTCATTGTCGGAGGCTTTGATTCTAAGTTTAAGCTTTAAGTAATACTTGTATTTTACTAGTGCAATGCACAGATTAATATCTATAGCCTTCACAACTTTGGTACTAAACTTGTGGGAATAGCATACTGTCAGTGAAGGAGGAGAGAAATTTATAAAGGATATCGTGAGAAAAGAGAAGATGTTTAAGCTATTGTAGGGCCTGTTCCGATTTACTGAATACACTAAACTGAACTGATTGGGGCTGAACTGAACTGAACTTAATAGAGCTGAAGAGGCCTGTCTCTAGCCTCTCCAAATCATTATGACGATTGCGTATGATGGTTCATGTTAGCCGACCCCAAATCATTTTGAGACTAAGACTTTGTTGTTTTGTAGTCTTTGGCCTCTCCATTAGGATAGTTTAAATGTTTTGTATTTGGAAGAGCGATGAAGTTTTTGGGGAAATAAGCGACAATGAAATGTGAATTGATTTGATAAGATAGTTTGTTGTGACCAATTGACCATTGTATAGAGACGATTTTGGTTCTTGCTTTTCTAACACCATGGAAGAGAATGAATCTATCTACCTAGTTAAAAACTCAAACCTGGCCAATAACACCAAGTTCCCAAGTGTCTTCCCCTTTATTAATTCAATATATGTAGTGATGTTTCTTTCAAATTTCCCATAACCCAAAACTGAGTATCTTTTATGAATATATCTCAATGTTCACCTTTCCTCTCCCTACAATTAACTTTGCACGTAGTAATAGAATTCATAATATTTATTTCCCGGATATACTTTATACAACCTATGCATGCCAAAAGGCTAGTGTTATTAAAAGTGTAAGCCCATGGTTGAAGGTTTAGTTTATAGTTTTTACCTCTTATGCTTTGATTTTAACTTTGGATTTAAAATGGCCTGCTACTTAATCACTGACAGACTGACACAACAGTAATTACTAACCCGCATAATTCTTTACCTCTCTCAATTTCTCATCATGCTTTGAGAAGCTGCCCCAAAAACCCTATCATGACATCAACTTCAGAGATTAACAATTAAACGACATATAGCAATCAATTCTACAATTTAATTTCTGCACTTTTTAATCAAAATATTGTTACTTCAGTAATTACTTATTTTATAATATCATAAATAGTCAACTTGTGATATTCTTCCGTTTCATTATAAGTTTAACAGTCAAGTTTCCTTGACTGGATTTTTTGATAGTTATGTCGTTTGTATGATAAAAGATTCAAATGGAATTTTGTAGATTTTTTATTGATGCATACTATCAAATTTTATTAAAAATTAATAATTTGTAAAAATTAAGGATAAAAGAAAGTAATGGTAAAAGCATATCTTAGAATTCATACATAAATAATTCTTTGCATCATGTGTATGCACGCCTGCACGGTACTTCTGGTAATGTATTTTATGGCCCTCAAATTAAAAATTCTTAAGATCCAAAATTGTCGCCGTGTCATGTGTTTTATCCAAGTGAGGATCATGTATATTATACTAGTTTCTTTTGTTCATCAACAGTTACGGGGTACTAGTATTTGGAAGCAAGGATACAATTTGAAGCATGATGTGGTTCAGCTTAGGTCCATGGATGAGGTATTTAGTGTCACTCTTTCGTTTTAAAGTCCTTCTGAATGGTGCTAGTATGGCTTGATGACTATAGCAGAGGACACCTTTTGAAAGTTTGTGTTTCATTGATAAATTGCATTTATTATTTTCTAGGATTCTGTAGGTATATCCTCATTTGAGGACTGGGGAAACATTGAGGGCACTAGTGACTACATGATTTTCTCAAGTGATGGAGAAGATAGTGATGGGGAGATTCTGGTGACACCCATGAACGATGTTGATATGCCACGAGTTAAAAGGCAGTTTGTTACTGCAGAAGATGCTTTAACAGCCACAGCTTCTAGACTTGCCTTGCTTGGGAGAATGCATAAAAAAGACAGGTACAGAGCTTAGTATCATTCTATATCAATCACCAATAATATACCCTTCTATCAGGAGGAGAAGGATTGGACCAAGTAATAACAAAACCACCACTACCACCACCATCACCATGTATTGAGAGGGCCTGTTAAGGTGGGGTCAGTTTATGATTTTTGTATATAACCTAGGCTCTAGGGGGTTTCTATGTCTTTTCGTTCTTGGGCTTCCTTTTCATTTAATGTTTTGGAACTTTGGATTTAAATCTGTAAATTTAGCTTGAAGGAAAAGAGAATTACACGTGATGAGGCCTTCAGGTCATGATAGAAATCCCAAGGCTTGGTAAGGAGGACACAGATTAATGCATTTTTTCTGTAAGTGACTTCAAAGGAATTGAAAGGCAATTGTTGGAGCAAATAGGAAGGGACCATTTTTATATTCTTACTCCCTTTTCCGGGTTGCTGCAGTTGGGATTGAGAGTGGTTGAGTACGTGAGTGTGCGACATTGTGATACTGTTGTCATGGAGTACCATGTAGGAGATCTACTTAGTCAGAGTTTAGCGATCTATAAATAGACACGGTTCACATTGAAAATCTAACTTTTCATTCATCTTTAATTAATCCCACCTTTGGATGTATCATAACTTCCATCAAGTATTAAATATGGGATAATAAATTCTGAAAATTGGTATCCATTAAAATGACCTGACTGAATATGAATCAGTTGTCAGTGTTGCAAAAATTTGCTGCCGACATTTCAAAATTATCTACAACAAGTTCCAGCAGTCCCTTGCTCAGAGTAAAGGTAGAGAAAATATTTCTTTTTCCTGTGTGAAGAACTTGATTTTAGGTCTGTGATATTTTCTTAAATTAACTGTGATATTTTCTTGAATTAACGAAATAAATATTATATCTAGATCAGTCTTGGGTAAACTTGAAGTACCATTTCATCATCCTCTGTTGTCTATTAGCGACGTCATTTTCAGTTGCAAAGTAGGAACTTCAGATGGACATAGGAATTTAGACATGTTATGACTTAAGTATGTTGTGTCATTCATGTGATAATGGGACTCTTGACACTTTTTCCAATTTTAATTCTATAGACCATATGATGGCAGTTAAGTATTCCTTTATTATTCTTCTTGGATACCCTAGAAGGATCATGTCATAATCATTTAGGGCAATAAAGTGAAAGCATTTGGGTTGGGGTATGGGGGAACAATGGGTAGAAATTTATGGCAAATGGGTGATTTAGGCGCATATGTTTTTCATTAACTAGTTGATAGAATAATTATTAATTGATTTATAGTTTAGTGTATTTAAATTTTAAAAGTAAAATGTAAAATAAAATCTTAAATCTTCAATTACTGCTATACTTGCCTATATTTTTTAAGATTATATTTAATAATCATTATTATGAGATTTGTAACTCCTAATATTTATTTGAAGGTTACTAAATAATAATTGGTTAATTTTAAAGATTAAAATTGTTTTAATTTACCAGTGAATCAACGTTACATTGATTTTTGATGGTCATCTTTATGATATGGCTTTATTTACAATTATTAAGGATGAGTTTTTAGTGGAAAATATTTAACGTCAAATTAAACATTTGATTGGGGGTTACAACTTGCATAGTTGCATGTTACTTGGAGTTACAAGTAGTGTAAACGTTATACCTTTTCTTGGTTTTATATGTATGTTTTTGAGTATCAGTTTGAGATATACATTAACAAAACATTCCCCCATATACTTGGATAATATACAAAAGTCGGGTAATCTGATTATTATATAAGCTTCTACTCCTTAATACGCAGATTAGGGAGTGTATAAGTTGGGGTTTTATCCTAGGGACGACGCGCTGAGTATACCCTGTGATTTGTATTGGAGGGCGTGAATCGTCTTGAGGAGAGCTGAAAGTTATCCGCGACTCACCCAACTAAATTGCCAGATTTTTTTTTTTCACTCAATATTTCTGTATATTTTTTCATTTTTCCTGTATTATTTTCCAACAATCTCAATCCTTTGCAAGGGAATGGAAGGAAAGGATATGGTTGGAAAGTAGTAGAGATAGAATCTTGGTCCATGTAGGCGATCCTATCTTTGGGATTAAGGCTTTGATAGTTGTTGTTATTTGTCATGAATTGATACAGCTTGACAGTGATTAATGCGAAAAGCTGGTGATTATGATTTGTAAATCAGAAATGTGAAAAAGTAACCAATAAACACAAGCATTCAAGTGGTTTGCACTCTCCCATAATGCAATATAAAACTATAAGAGAACTCCATGACATTCATCATGATGAGCTCTTTCTAATTTTTACTTGTTTATAGAGCAAAACTCACTGCATGCTTTCTCTCCAAGCTAATCCTAACAAACATATTATGAGCTTCCTATAATGCATCTTCACTTAGGCTGGTTCATGACATTTTTCTTGGCATAAGATTATAATAATTGAATATGCTGCAAAAATTTGTCAGGTTCCATCCATCTCCATTAATCTGGTCAACTTATTCAATACATATGTTGCCACCTCTAATTTTTGGAAAAGATGATTCCAAATTTCATTCTTCTATTTCCTTATAAACTTCATGAACTTATCTATACATCTTAAGGAATAACTTGGTGTTGTGCACACAACTGAAGAATAAAATTCAGTTTCTCTTACCACAATAGCTTTCAGTTTTTTTAGGATGTTTTGTTAGTTTCCCTGCAGAGATAGGTCAAGATGTCACCAAAGCATTTTTAATCCAAAGTCTCAACTGTACCCATATGAATAGAATGACAGAAATGCAATGGCCTCATTAAGTACAAGTTTTTCTTATCAAACTCTGTGAAATAGGGTTGTGAGAGAAAAAAAAAAAAAAAAAAGAATCGAAATGCTTTACTGTGAGCCAAGTTATGTTCTGTTTGGGATCTTGTAGACATACTTATATTGGATTACATGTCTATTTGGCTAGGGGACAGCACCATGTAAGGAGCCGTTGGCTGCTAACAAGTTGAGAGATCAGAGAAGTGACAGTTTATAATGCACTGTCAAGTGTCAACGATTGAGTGATTATCAGGGTCTTTAGTTTTTTATTTTTTTATTTTAAATGCGCTTGGATGTCCCTAGGACTTAAGGAAAGCAATTGAATTCCTATTTTTATTTTTAAGGGTTTATATTTGACGGTGAATGTGACCTGAAGCTGCTCATTTATGCTGATAGATCTTTCTTTTGGATGCAGGATTTTATATGGCTTTGTTAGCAATTTTGGACTGATCAGCTTCTTGACAATATGCCTGGCATTTGTAGACTGGCGTGCTTGGCGCATTGTTAGACAACCCTTAAATGCCTTTTACTTTTTGTCACCCTTTTTAGCCTCTGCATCTTTAGTAGCATTTGCAGGCTATGTCTCTGTTCCAATACTTAAACTATTTAATATTCGTCAGAAATTTCGAAGGAAATGGCCTTACAAGTATAACTCTAAAAAGGGAACGCCGACCATTGGTGGAGTGTTTTTCATACCCATTGGGGTTGCCGTTGCTAAATTTATGGGTGGTTCTTCAACCGAATTTACCGGCATTTTATTAGTGACTCTGGCATATGCTGTGATTGGTCTTTTTGATGATACAATAGGCCTTATAAAGCCTCGTTATTTTGGACTATCTAGAGGGACAAAGCTTTTATTGGAGGTGAATACTTTAGATGTTTCTTTCTTTTTTTTAAATTGTTTTTTCATTGGAGTATCATAAATGTCCTCTCTTTGTTTGGCTTTGGAGTTCGCTGTTGCTCACATGATTTTCTTCCACAGGTGGCTGTTGCTTCATGGTTTTCATTTTGGCTGTACACCCAAAATATATCATCACCTTACGGCATGTATACTTTCTCATTCTAGTCTAATGAATTTTTAGCTGATGGCAATTTAAATATTTTCTTATTGTAAAAGTTTCAACTAAGCAGTTCTTTGGGTCATTTTATTGATCAGTGCAATTTTTTTTTTTCGTTTGTCCACTCTACATAAGTTTCATGGCATGATTCTTGAGGTGAATCAGTTATACAAGATATAAGCGACGTAATGGCTTTTTTAATCATAGACATTTATAAAATTTGGATTTTGTAGGTATTCACGATTTGATATAACTAGGATCTAGTAAGCATGAGTTATTTGGAAGATAGCACATCCTATAAGAATTGAACAATTGATAAATTCATGATTTGGAAATATTGTCAGAACTTTAAACAATGTATTTGTGTATTCTATTGTTTAAGTTGCTGTTTTGATGATTATTGAGATTTTATTGAGAAAAATTGAATATCGATTTTTTTACAACGATTAGGATTGTTCATCCTACTGAGTCAATATTACAGTTCCCTTGCAATGGGGCGTGCTTGTGAGCATATATGATGTTTTTGTTCTCATTGGTGATTGGATGTTAGTCACAAGCCTTTTCTTGCAAATTATGCTTTTATTTTATCATATCCAACTGATTTGTTTTTCTGTTTGTTGCACTGAGATGCAGGAAAATGCTGGTCCCATTACCTGCACCTGTTGGCCTTTTGAATCTGGGAGGATATTATCTCTTGCTGACTGTATCTACATTTATTTTGATGACCCGTGGTCATAAAATTATTGATGAACTAGATGGATTTGCTGGAGGTATTGCAGCATTGGCATTTGTTGCGATGTCTGTAGCAGTGCTTCCTATTTGTTCTGGTGAGTAGTCGTATTTTATGTTGTAGTAGAGCCTTATTATATCAATTACGGAGTAAATAATAAGAACAGATTTATTTTATGCCAACAAACATGCATGCCTAATTTTATTCCAATTAATTATTACTCATATGTTAGCCTCTAGTCTTTTTTATTTTTTTCCCTCTTTAATGGTAATTTAAGAACCACAGAGAATCAGGTCAATGTTTATTAATCCTTTGCTAGATTGTGGAGACAAGTTTATTAGTCTCCCTCCCTCCCTTTTTCCAAGTTAAATAATAATTCCTTAATTAAACCCTTCACATTTTTAAAATCATATATACAAGTCTATGAGTGTATTCGACTTGTTTAATCTCGAGACTTCCAGGGATTTTTGATGTTTTCTGCATATGCCTAGGCTTCATTCCATGGTTTGTTTAGCTGAATAGCCTCATTAGAACATTCCTGCCGCATAGGCATCCTGCCCTTTGTCAGCTCATAAGTCTCGTGATGTGGATTTGAGTAGCTTTGGTCAAATCTCAAATTCATTATTATTGTTGACATATCTATATGTTATTTTGGGTTGGTTATATTAGGTTTATGACTATTTTACTAAAAGGGTAGTTGAATAGTATAGGAAACTTGGCGTGCAAGGAAGTTAAAGCTTAATTTTAGTATAATTATGATAAGTCATATCTTTTAATGTTTTATGAGGAGTCCTACGCGGCTTTATTAGTCCCTTTATAAGGATTGGATTTTTTGCGAGTAGAAAAAAGATACTCCCATGCTTAATTCTAGTCCAATTAGTTAACACGCTTTCCTTATCGGGTCATCCCTATTTACTAGATACACTTCTATTTTTTTTTCCCTATAAAGGGATATTCTCATCAATTTTATATTATCTTTCAAATGGAATGAGTCCCACTTTTTTCCAACTATGATAACGATTAAGAGATTTAACCCCCCTTTCAACAATTGAAGTAATAGTCCCCACAAGTCCACTACCTACTAACTACATAAAAAAATTATGTCGGTTAAACTGTGTCTAATGTAATGTTACTCAGACTCTTCATTTTACCTCAAATACTCTTGTTAGACTTGGACATGGGTATGACACTTGGACACTTCATTTCACTTCAAATTCTTAGATTTTTTTTCACAAAATAGGTGAGTTAGACACTTGGACACGTACCCGTATCAAACATGGGTACCCAAGTCCGAGTAACATAGTCGTGTCAATTTGATTTTTGTTAAATTACTTTAGAATTTATATTGCCTATATAAAATGCCATAGATTGTAATTATGTATTTCTAAGAGTTGAGGTTATTGAGAATTTGAGTTTTCATAAAAATTTGGCTTGTAAGACGCATTTTCATGAGAGTAGGTGTGATTCTTATTCCACAAAGTCTTATATGTGGCTGGCCACACCACACCACTATAGGGGTTACTTCGCTAGTGTAATGGGGGTTACTTACTCGGGTTAAAGGGGTTACTTCGTCATTGTTATAGAGTTACTCGGTGTTATAGGGGTTACTCGGTCGATATTATAAGGGTTACTTAATCAATGTTATAGGGGTTACTTTAAGTGGCCACACGGTGTGGCCGGCCGCACACAAGACAGACTGTTCTTATTCACCCCAAATTCATTAATTGGTAGGGTAAGCAGTTGGTTCAATGGTTTTAGTATTAGTTGATCCTGACATAAGAGAGACTAATTCATATCACCTCATACTTGTGTAGTGTTTATTAGATTAGTCAAAGTTTGTGTAGCAGGTAAAGTTACTATCTTAGTAATGAGGCAGTGCAATTCCAAAGAAAAGTGTATCGGGTTGTTCATCTTTTAATGCTTGGTTGTGACAATTATTTTGAACTGCATTATAGTACTTGAGCATCTTCCTCCTTTGGACTCCTTAACCCCTTGGTTCAAGGAGAGGTTTATTTGCCTTTGGGTCTTGCTTGATCATATATGTCTTTCTTTTCTTTCCATGTGGTTTTCTTAGTGTGAGACGTTTTTACTATGGACATGTATCTTTTGGGTGTCAATAGTTGGTCCCTCCATCCTAAATTAGCTTGGACCCTTATCATGAAACATTCTTTTAGCCTTCAGGTTATTATTTTTATGATTATCTATTGTTCTTTTTATTGACAACTGAGGAGAGTGGAGTATCTTTTTGATTGGATGCGAGAGAATGTAAGATTCTAACTTTATGTAGTGGAAAAACAAATGTATTAAAATAATAGTGGGTCTTTCCAAAATTAGTATCATAAAAACTAATTTGAGACAGATAATAAAGGTAAGTGTAAAAACTAATATGTGAAAGATGAAATACAATAGCACTTAATTCTTTTCCTTGGTCATCTTATACTTTGGAATTTCCCTTTTTTTTTTTTTTTTTTTTTTTTTTTTTTTTTTCACTTTTATCCAACACTTAGCCTCCTCCCGTTCAAAAAGTGCAAGGTGCATTGAGGGCCGGAGGCTAAATTAGAGCCTTATGTACAATAGGCACCCTTTGGCTCTTTTTCCTTGGATTTTTTTAGGAAAATTTAACAAGAATGATTCAACCTTTGCTCCATTCTCCCAAAACAATCCCACCTTTGCTACCCAGTTTCTCATAACGACCCTAGCAGGTCACACTACCAATACAACCGGTTGCCAATCCACGTGTTACTTAATTATTGGCTAAATTTCTTATTTTAATCTTTTAATTCTAATAAAAAAAAAATTGCTTTCTTCTTTCTCCCTCATCTCCTTCCTTCTCCCCCATCTCTCTCCCCTTTCATGGCCACTGTTAACTCCATCCACCACCGCCACTTCCATGGTCACCATTATCACCATCCACCACGCCCTACTTCCACTACTAGATAGGGGAAGAAACCTACCCTCACCCGGCCACCCCAATCATGACCATGATCTACCCCCACCCAACACCAAAGCCTCCAGCACACACCAAATCGGCAAATCCTACATTGACCATTACCATGATCAAGAAGCATTGCCACTACTAGCCTGCACACTTCCTTGCACCACCAACCCACAACCACCGTTTCTTTGCACCACCAACCAACATCAAATCACTAACATCAACTTCCCAATTAACAGAAACAACAATGAAACTACTCCAGCAAACAATTACCCAATTTGTTCAAATAAGAAAAAAATTTCCAATATCTTAACCCAACATTAATCACATCAATCAATAAAAAAAAAAATAAAGAATTCTAAAGCAAACCCAAAAATCAATTTAGGATTTTTCACTTTCAATTCATATGAACTTTTTCAAATTATAAGGGTTTGGGTTTCATTACTATCAAGTATTGCAATTAGTTGGGGTTTTGAGGTGGTTTCAAGCCAAATAGGGCGGGGGGGGGGGGGTGAATTGCAGTATCTTATGGTGGTCGGAGGAGAAGTTGGAGAGGGGGTTGATTGTGATTGTGGGTCGAGGGAAGAAGAAAAAGGGTGGTCGTGTTTGAAGGTGGAAGGCATTGAAAAGAGGAAGGAGGAGAGAGAAGGGAAGCCATTGTTATGGTTGGAGCTGAAATCTGTAAGGAGATGGGAGGTGGATAGAACAAGAGAAAAAAAAAGGAAAAAAAAAACACTTACCAGATCTCCAGGTAACCGGTCACATAGGCTTGTTAGGAGAAAATGGTTAGCAAAGGTTACGACTTTGCGCTACAATTAGCTCAGCCCCAATCAAGAATTCCCAAGGACTTCCAAAAATTCTTGTTATACGTTCGTTCCAACCATCAATCCTCTTTTCTAGATTCATCGATATTGAATCAATCGAACGAACTTAGTTGTTCCACTTTTGGAAGGCCTTGCGTGATGTCACTAGACCTAGATTTTTCATATATAAGATTATTCGGGAATAATCAAAAGGTAAGATTATTTTGAGAGAATGGAGTAAAGGTTGGATTATTCTTGTTAAAATTTCCTTTTTTTTAAAAAAAAAAAAAAAAAAATTCATTTTGAAGATAATAGTTGTCAAAAGGCTCCCAATTCTTTTGTAAGATCATTATAAGTTATAGCCATAAGTAAAACTATAAGATTACTAAGATAAAGTTATGTTATATTCTAAATACACAAGATAATATAAAAGCCTTCATGAGTCTTTTTGATGTTTGTGCCTTATTGGCTTATTGAATTGGATGTGAATTGGGCTGCATCCTTTTGCCATTCCCAAAGTTCTTAGGTTATTTTTTTCATTAGATGAAAAGCCAATATTAACTCAAGTTTGGTGATTTTCTCCAATATAGCCAAAGTTGCTTAATCTAGGTCAATTTTGAAGGTTAATCTGATGCTCCACTTAGTCATTTTGGCATTGCTAAAGTTCAATCCACTAATAAACCTAACAATTTCCTTTGGTGATTAGGCCCACTAAAACCAATTATGTGCTTCAATTTATTTGGTACTTGAGGATTTTGTCTACTAGAATTCAATTTATTCAAAGCTTTTCAACATAAACAATAGGGTGAATTTTATTTTATAGTTTTTATAGGCCATAAAATTTCACTCTATATTCTCTTTTATACATACTTGTATGAATTTCATAAACTATTATCCTATAACCTTTTGTACTCCATTACTTAAAATTAAAACAAACATCTACTTTGAGGAGTCAATTGTGGTTGTTAATGCTGTGGATTTGATGGAACTAAGTATATCCTTATGTTTGCCAAGTATTGAGCAAAATTGCCTTAGTGGTGAGCAAGTTATTTTCTTATCTCTTTGTTTGTTGTTTACGTCAATTCCTTTTCATGAAACTAAATGGTAATGTGTGTATTGCTTGTTGCTTCTGAGACAAAAAGAGTACTTGAGTTTTACTGCTTGTGACTTTCATACAAAAACTACCATTTCTACACCTACTTAAGAGCCTTGAAACGGTTTTCCCGGTGCAGTATTGCTTCATGCATGTGTATATTGTATAAACTTATATGAGCTTGTCATTTATGATTAACTCATTGTTGTCAGCTTGTCCTTTGTGGAAATTAAACTTTTTGATGAACATATAATTACATTAGAATTTAAAAATATAACCCATTCAATTCTATTTCTCATGAACTTTTCTCTTGAAACTAGATGTTTCCGTTTTTGGAACATCAATGGCAGGTGCTTGTGTTGGTTTTCTTTTGCACAATCGCTACAGAGCATCTGTAACAATGGGTAATACTGGATCCTTGGCGATAGGTGGAGCCCTAGCTGCGATGGCTTCATGTAGTGGCATGTTCATACCCCTTTTCATTGCTTCAGGAATTTTAGTCATTGAAGTGATTGCTGTGGTAATACAGGTATATGTTGGTTTATTTACTTGGCTTTGATGTTTAGAGTTTTTACTTATAATATGCTGTTTCATAACATCCAATTTCAAAAATTATATAGTTCTTAATCTTCTTATTCTTTGGCAAAGACTTTTATCATTTATGTCTGTGCTTCTGACATAATAATGTAAGCTGAAAAAATATTTATGCACCTATAATTATATCGTACTGAGGCTCTTCAGGCACTTATTTCCCCTTTCTTTTTCTTTTTCTTTTTCTTTGTTTTTCTTTCTTCCGATTTAATGTCTGTTGGATCTGAATGTTGTACTTGATTATTCATGTGTTTATGGCCTATCATTATCACACAAACTCATTATATGGCGTTTATTTATGTTATCAAATGATTATAGCAAATTATGGATAGGGTAGAAAGTGGTTGTTTTTAATGGTTGGTGACTACTAAGATTCACTGGACAATGGTCATTTGAACATCCTTGAGCCATTATTCTGTTGCTGGATATTGATGCTCTTTTGCATGATTTTTATGTATCTCCCCACCCTCCAACCCCTCTCTTTCTCTCTCTCTCAACAAGAGGACAAAAGTTTTGTTGCACTGCACCGGCGATGATTGAAGCAGAATTGGAAACTGATTTGGAAAAGGGTCAAAGTCACTTTCTTTATTTATTATAGTTTATAGCCATCTGTTGGACCAAAAAAATAAGAAAATGTGTATGTAGTTGGAAGCCTTGGAACAAGGAAAAAACATCTCATGGGGATTTTTCCCGGAAAGATTTGAACATAAATTTTTCCATTTAGATGGGCGAATAATAAAATAGCTAAATGTAGAGTGAGATTTTAAATAGGCAAAGGATTCAAAAAATATGGTGACTAAAGGCAAAAATAATTCCTTGAGTCCTATGTAGGCTATGTTTCATTGTTTCATCTAATGCCCCCTTTGGATGTGTTGTTATGTTTATCTCCTTATAAGTCAATGTTTAATCGCTATAACTGGAGTAGGTCTATACACATAGCACCAAAATTAAGTTATTGGTTTCTTCTTTGAAATTTGACTGAAGTATCTTTTATATTATAAGGAAGAATGCATTTTTGTTAGGAGTTAAAAGAAGTTATAGTGGAAATGTAAATGTGTGGCAATTTTAAATTATCTCTCGATCTTGCTTGACTATTGATTTGAAATAGTTGGAGTGTTTTGTATAAAATTTGCAAATGGAATAAATAATACTAGTGAAAAAAAAGATAAAAATATTTAAGTGCATCCCATCCTTTTACTCCCTCTGTCCATTAATGATATTCCCTTTTGGCCAAATTTTAGTCCCTAAATGTTCACCCCATTTGCTTTTTCCAACAACCATTAATATTAATTTTTTACCAAAACTCCCTCCAATTTGCAACATGACTCAGTATATGTGATTAAAGAGAAGTGTGTCAGTAGTTTTAAAGTGCAGACGTTGCAATCTTAGGAATGGAGGAAGTAATATCTATTGGTAAAAAAATATTCATGTATCAGATGTAATTAATTTTATTGTTTTTCTGCTTGTTTTTCATTGTCTCATGTTTGATGATGATGCATTTTTGAAACTTTCTTTCTACACCCTTCGTTTTCCCAAGTCTTACTACAGTTGTAGCTACGTAAACCTAGAAAAAGTAGAAATGGGGGGACCATGCATGTGGTTACTATTTTTAGAGGAGAGAGAAAGAATATGAGTTTTATTAAATATAATTGGGCCCCACAAAGTGGGGTTTTATATGAATAAAAATAAATAAAGGTTGTCATAATGGGAATAAAGTAAAAGTGAGTAGAACTTAGAAAATCAGATGAGAACGGAAAGTGAGCAACACTTAGGAAAACGAAGGAAGTATTAGTATAGATGAATAAAGTTTATATTTTGTGTATATGTGTTAAATATAGCTAGTCGAAAAGTCTAACACGGGATTAGGGCCAAGGAACAAGGAGGGTTTCATTTGTGTTACATGAAGTTTCGTAGACTTTATGTGAGAACTGTAACAAAGGTCAAGTCATACAAAGTTATTAACCATGAGACCGGTTTGATATTCGATGTAGTTTTAAGAAGTCTTCTTGTATGCAACATTACTTTTTTTAGGATTCCACTTCCCCTAGTTTTGTAAAAAAAACTACGGATATTTCATGAAATGCCACTGAGCAATTTAAAAATTCACCAAATGCCATCGGACTTTTCAAAATTCACCAAATGCCACCGAGTTTTAAAAAAATTCACAAAGTGCCATTATTGTCTAACGGAGTTAACTCCGTTAATAACAAGGGCTTAATCATGACACATGTCATGATATAATTGGTCCATTTATCTTAATTCATAAAAATTAAAAAAAAAAAAAAACAAAAAATTAAAAAAAACCCAAAAAATTTCCCAGCCACCCCCACCATCACCAAACCCAACCACCGTACTCACCACCGGCGTCGGTTTCTCCTGCCCACCGCCGCTACTGGTTCGCCCAGTTGACCACCCTCGACCCCCGACCACCTGAACGACGCACCTCCCTAACCCTTAAACGCCGTACCCAGCTTGGCCTCACCCCCAACTCCGATTTAATTCGAAATCTGGAAACGGGTTAGGGTTCAGATGAGGGTGGTTTTCGACGACGGTTTTGGGTAAGAGAGAGGATAATCGGCGACGATGATGGTGTGGGAGAGGATTTCGGCGACGTGGGTGGTTTTCGGGTTGTGTGGGAGTTGATTTCGTCGAAGCCGGTGGTTTTTGGGTTGGTGCGGGTGAGAATTTCGGCGACGTGGGTGGTTTTCGAAGAGGGGGAAGGCAAAATACGGCAGCGTGGGTGGTTTCGCCGGTTTTGGTGGAGGCAAATGGGTGCCGGCGACCTTGGTTACGGTGTCGGCGGCTGAGGTAAGGTGGACCAGTGGGGTCAGTCTGGTGGTTATGGTAGTGGGAGGAGGAAAGGGGGATTCAGTGGGGTCAGTCTGGTTGCGTCGTTGGCGCGGGTTAGCTAGGGTGGGTTGCGTCGTCGCCGGTGCGGTTGTTCAGGGCTGGGTTGCGCCGCGGTGGGGACTGGCTGGAGGCGGAGATATGGTGGTGGCAGTGACAGACGGTGGTTGGGGCTGGGTCATGGTGGGTGTTTTTTTTTTTTTTTTTTTTAAGTTTGTTATTAAGTAATTAATTTACTAATTTAATAAGCAACCAATTAGAATACACCACGTGGCATAATTAGCCTTAATGACTAACGGAGTTAACTCCGTTAGACAATAATGGCACTTTGTGAATTTTTTAAAAACTCAGTGGCATTTGGTGAATTCTGAAAAGTCCGATGGCATTTGGTGAATTTTTAAATTATTCAGTGGCATTTCATGAAATATCCGAAAAAACTAATAAATAAGTAAAATAAGATAATAAAAGACTGTGAAGTATTCTAAAACTAACTTTTACCACACTAATGCATGATAAGAATATGGTATCATGCAACATTTTGTTAGATTAGTACTCCCTCCGTGTTTTAATAAGTATTACACTTACCAAATCCGGTCGTGTTTTAATAAGTGTTACACTTCCTTTTTTGGCAAAAAGCTAAATTAAAATATTATATCTCTCTCCTCTCATGGTCCCCACCCAAACTCACTACTACTTTTTTTTATTATATCTTTTCTCTCACATTCATTACTTTTCAATAAAATATTAACCTCACTATCTTTCTTTTACAATTTTTTAATACTCCAACTACCCCACTTACCGCTTATTTTATTTAAGTCAATTAAATTGCCTAAAACTATGTGCCGGTCAAACTGTAACACTTAAAAAAATACAGTGGGAGTATCATTGTTGATCATCAAAATAACAATTTTTATAAATTAGTAGTCCGATATATTAATTATTAAAGTTGTATATTGCCAAACGTAAAAATCAAAGTTTTATAATTCATGAATATGCCTTGAATATGTTTACCCCTACGGACGATCCCCGAGATTTTAGACTGTTTTGTGATTGTGTTTTGTGTTTGGGCTTATTATGTTTTCGATTTGGGAATATTATATGACTCCTTAAGCTTTAACCTAGATATGGAAAATAAAAATAAAACTTCATCTCACCTACTCATGAATGTAGCCAACAATCTAACACATTGTAAATGAACTACATAAAGCTTTGTATTTTTGTTGTTTGTTGTCAATACTACATTGTTATTGTCTCTTTATTTACACACCTTGATATGTTCATATTATCTAGTTCATTGTTCTTGATTTTGCTTTCACTAATCCGAACAATTTGAATCTCTCCAAATCCATATATTGGATTATTGTTGTGCATGTTCAATAGGTTTATAAACGCAAAGTTTAAGCAAGTTCTTTATACTTGAAGAAATTGCTTCTGTTATTCCATCTCAAATGGCATCTTAGTCCCTCATCTTTAACTTATATGTTTAGTTCTTTGTAAATGATGATGATTATGAAACTTTTAGTTGTCAGGCATCAACTTTTAATGTGTGTGTGTGCGCGCGCGCGCGCTCGTGTGTGTTGTTTATTCTATAGGAGCTTAATTTCCAGGCAATACAAGGAGCTTTGGCAAGATCTCTGACTGATTTTGTGTTTCAGATATTTCCTTTCAGGACGACTGAGAGCTTACAGGGGAAAGCACGTAGTTTTTTCCAAGTACCTCCTTTGCATCACTACCTTGAATTATGCGGAATGAAAGAACCATCGATTGTCACTGGTGCATACTTCATATCAGCCTTCTTGGCAGTTCTAGCAGGTTATGTGGGTCTTGTTTCAGCATAGCTTCAACCAGGTTCTCATCATAGCTTATTTTTTGTAAAGCTTTTCATTTATTGTCCTTTTTCTTTGGTCTCTCCCCTGATTAAACAATCTGGGTTACAGTAGCATCATCATGAATGATGTTTATAGCATATTCTATGCCCAAGATGTTGTGATGCGGGTTGCTAACATCTAGGCAACATTTTGTAGGGTTTGCCATAGATCATTTAGAATGAAATTCAGGAATTTGTAAGAGATACTCTGATGTGTTGGGATTCTTTGGCTGGCTATTTGTTCTTTTTGGAATGTAACTTGATATTGTTGCATGATGACATAAATCCTTAAATTTCATTTTCTAGTGGTTGGTGTTGTAAAGGGTGGACAATATTTTCCTTTTGAAACAGATAACTGTCATATTCTTCCCTGCTTCTAACTTTCCTTTCCTTTTTGAAAATGTATGCTATTAAAAATGGAAATTTTGTCAGAAAAAACCTTTTAAAGCAACGTTTTTGTTGAGAAAAACCTTTTAAAAATTTCTTGGCAAAATGAAACCTGATTTTAAATCATTTTTGCACATGGTCATTATTACTAATCCCGAAGTTGACAAAGGGCTACTTTTCGAAGTTGACAAAGGGCTACTTTTCGAAGTTGACTACGCTGATTCCGACGTTGACTCCCCCTTGTGACATGCACATGGTCATTATTACTAATCCCACCCCCTTTTTCTTATTATTTCCCTTTAAATTCCTTCTTTATTACTTCCTCCATTTCTATTTAGTTGACGCGTTTGTTTTAGGCACATATATTAAGGAGAGGAGAGAGAGTGATAGAAAATGAAAAAGTAAGTGGGGTAGCTTGTAAATACAAGGTAAAAAAATTTACCCAAAAAGGAAACATGTCAACTAAAAAGAAACTATCTAAAAGAAATACGTGTCAACTAAAAAGAAACGGATGTAGTATTTAACAACTTGATTAATTTATAAATTAAAAAACCACCACCAGCTATCCCCTTCCTCTCCCTCCCTAATACCACCGCCCATAATCGGCGACGCCAACCTTTACTGTCGGTAGACCCGCCTCTACCTCCTGTTGACCCTCCACCGCTCACTATGTACCTTATCTTCACTCTCACCCCTCTTCTTTCTCTCCAAATTTCCAAAACCCAGTGATTTCTTCAAAAACACCCAAAAATGAAATCAAATCAAAATCAAGCTAGTGTAACCTATTAAACAATGCATGCCTGGAAACTTGCAATGTCAATTCTTCTCAAATCAAAATGGCAGATTATAAATGCTCCTGTTTCAAACCCAAATGTATTAACAATAATGGCTTTGCTTGTCTATGAAAGAGGAGAGAGAATTTAAACCCACAACTGTCCAGTCGCTCGAATCCTCTCTTGCTTTTCGCCGTCAGTGTTGCCAAGACTTTCATTGCGACCCTCGATCGAATTAACCTTCTAATGTAGGTTATTTCTTGTTTTATTTTTGAAAATTTGGGAATCTTGGCAAGAAATATTACCCAACTTGAGAATTTTGGTTCAATTTTCTTGAATTTTGTTTTGTTTTGTTTTGTCATATATATTTTAGTTATATTCAATTTCGGCCATAGAATTGGCCTCGATTTTAGCCTCACCAACCCCTAGTGGTTCGGCCGACAGTGGATGCAGCTTGCCGGGGGTGGGGAGATGTGGGCAGAGGGTGGGGTGGGGGAGGGGGTGGCTTTCAGGTGGAGGTAGTTGTGCTTTTTTTTAATTCATAAATTAATTTAATTGTTATTTAATTGAGCGATTTAGAGGGTAATTAGTAAAAATGGGGTGAGAATAGAAAAAAAAATAACATGTGCAGGGCACATGGGGGAGTCAATGCCGGAAATAGTGTAGTCAACGTCGGAAAGTAGCCTTTGGTTGTCTTCAACAAAAAAAAAAATTCAATTACGTTTCATTTTGCCAAGAAATTTTTAAAAGGTTTTTCTGAACAAAAAAGTTATTTTAAAAGGTTTTTCTTAACAAATTTTCCTTTAAAAATATGTGCAAAATATATTTTGAGGTGGATGGAATTTATGCATAATTTAAAGATAGTTGTGATGAGAAGATATCTTTATATTTATGTTTATTAAAATATGTACAGAAAACAAATGATACCTATATTATAAGATGAAGGGACTATATGCATAGAGTATAAGAGCATCTAAAGATAGCTATGATGATTAAATTTATGCTTTTTAAAAAATGTACGGAAAACAAATGATACTTGTACTAGATTAGTCTTGTGGATTACACAGTTTGATCTTTATTTTTTTATTTTCTAAATTTATTAACAAAAAATCATTAAACAACATTATTCCCAAAATAAATAAAAACATTAAACATTAACAAAAAATCATAGAGCTCGTAGAAAAAAATTGAATGATGAAAAGGGCACGCAAGGAAGAAAAATTAAAATATTATTACCGAATAGAGTAGACCTTTTTCAGAATTTTATACTAATAATAATGTAATTGACCAGAATTTTAATAAATTAAAATCAAAATCACAAAACGATGACAATATATAGTTTTGGAGGGAAACTTTTTAATGACTACTTCCTCTGTTCTTTTTTACTTGACCTGTTTCTTTTATCACGCTTGCCAATGCAAAACTTTAACGAACAATAACTTTAATTATCCATAAGTAAAAATTATAAAATTTACATATTATGATAGTACTTATTGAGACGAATTCAAAAAGATCTTACATGAATATGTTTTTCCTTACATATTATTCGCAAACGACGGTCAAAGGAGGGGTGATGAATAGTGTAAAAGTCAAAGCGGATCAAGTAAAAAAGAACGGAGGAAGTATATGACATGCGTCTAATTTTAAAATAGAATGATGTCAGCGGTTTCTATTTTTAGTATTAGTTATAGATTTTGTAAAGTGGATATTTGACTAGCTACTCCGACGTTGACCCATGCACGTGACATTAAATGAGCCCTAATTCCCCCCCCTCCCCCCCCCCCCCCCGTTTTCTTTCATTTTCTCTTTCGATTTCCCTCTTCTTGCCCCTGTTCCTCTTTTCTCTTCACCTTCTCTTCTATGTTCCTCTTTCTTCCTCGCACCTCTGTTCCTCGGCTCGGCTCCTCTCCATTGTAGTAACTTTTTCTTGATTTCTATGTACCAAAATCTGATTTACACCCTGCTTGACTTGTCGACTCCAAACTAACAAGCAGTAATCGTTCATTTTGCAGATTACGGTAACTTGGATAAGTGGCCACAATATCTCTTAAGGTGCTATCTATTAATGCTTTAATCTATGTTACTCGTATGAGTGTCTATTATGGGTACATGTCGAATTGTAGGATTATGGAAGTGCTGAAATTTCAAATATGTGGACCCTGTTTTATTAGCTATCAGTATTGTTCTAATAAAACACAATAGATCTTATATTGTTCAATGATGTTATCTCTATTTGTTCATTTGAAATCAAAAGATGTGTTTCGGATGAAAACAATGGGACCTGGCTGAAGGTCCGATGAGGTGGTGAAGACTGGATTCGGTCCAAATGACGTTGGGCCGAAGATTTCCTGCACAGCAAACACACGTAAACTAGCCTCGGGGGTGTTGCCGAGGAAGGCCCCTCCGATGCTAAAGTCAGTACAATGTGTAGAGAGAAAGCTATGCAAGAGAATTAATTGCTTGAGGCTTTGTGTTGTTCTTTCTGAATGAATGTACAAATGTCATATTGATGGCTTTTATACCTTGGCATATATGAGAGATGTGGGCCTTGGCCCAATTGACTTGACTTGTGGACTGATGTTGACTTTAGCATGGGCTGGAGAGTTGAACCTTGACCTTGGGCTTTGAATTGGATCATTTAATGACTAGGCCCAATTGGATTGAATTGGACCCAAACAACTTGCCCCCCAGACCCGATTTGGAAGAATGACGGGTCGGGTTTGATTAACCAGAAAAAGGAGGGAAGTAAATGATTTAATTAATCCAAAAATTTGAATTTAAACCGCAATTAGTGAAATAACGACGGTTAAATGGATAATTGAGGAAGTTGGACGGATAATGGGTCATTAGATTAGGGGAACGTGCTTAACGGTTACTTAATGAGGAATTAAAGAGCAAATTTAAGCGTGAACCTCTTAAAATTCCCATTTCTGGAAATAAAACCAAAGGATACGCACTCTTTCCTCATTTCTTCACCAACACAAAATTAAACCCCGCAAGAGAACCCCTGAATCCGCATCAAAACTTCACTGAATCCCCGAGAAATAAGCTTAGAAACCGAAATTCGTCATTCCGAACTTGTAGATCGGCGAATTCCGCTTCAGATAAAGGTAATTTCCTCTGATTTTTGTTTGATTTTCTTCAGATTTGAACTCCTTCCCCTTTTCTTTCGACTTTTTTCTTCGAAACTTTGACAATGGTAAGAGGAGTTAGAGACAGAGCCCGTGCTCCAAGAAGAGCAAGGCCGATCCCAGATCCTCGGAATAGGACTGGAACATGGAACGGACAAGTTGTGTCCGACCCTGCTGAAGGAATTAGGGCAACTCCAATTTCATCGGCGCCTCCTGAAGGGACGGAGGGTCCGAGCACTTCTGGGCAGGACGGAGAGGTTCCTGCTCTGCTTTGGGACGTTCTCCCTGGGTACCAGGAGTGGGAGGACCCCGAGGTTGCCTCGGCCATGATAAAGAATGCCCCCTACTCCTGGTGGGTACAGCGCGCCGAAACGTATCGGTTCGCTGAACAAATTGAGCTGCACTACGGCATAATGGAAGCCGATGGATATTGGTGCCGAATGCCTGACGCATCTGATAGAATCCATCGTCCACCCCCGGGGTATGTAGGGGTGTACCTTAGACAGCTTCAGTATGGGCTGAGGTTCCCATTGGACTTATTTGTCCGAGATTTGCTGATACATTACAAGGTCTCCCTATGTCAGCTAACTCCTGTCAGCATCCGAAGGGTGATGACATACCTCTGGGTCTGCAAGTTCATGAGATACAACCCCAACTTGCACTGCTTTAAGAAGATCCACAAGCTGGTGCCGAACATCCAGAGTGGACATGGGGACCATGGTCCTGGGTGGTTCAGAATCGAGTCTCGGCAAGGACATCTGACAATGTGGCCGAATGACTCTTCGGACAAAGAGTGGAGAGGCCAGTGGATTTGGGTTAGGGCACCCACAGATCCTGACCATCCCCACGTCTTCAGCGTGCCGAGATATCTCTCCAACCCTGACCCAGAAATGCTCAGTCTGGGTCCCTTAGAAAACGATGGCCGAGGTGATTGCAACCTTGAGCAGGCCAACATTTTTGGGAAGGTTGAGAACCCATCTGGGAGAGGTCGTCTGAAGACCATTCCAACAACTTGGCTCCCTGATAACCACTACATCTTTCAGGAGCACATGCTTGCTGCTGTCGGCCTCAGCCGAAAGTTCAGAGATGGTAAGCTGTTTCGGCTGAGGCTGAAGCCCTTTATTTTATTTTTTCGCTTTTGCCCTTTGTTCGCCACTTTGATGTTGCTGAACTAACTCGTGCTCATTTTCTTTGTTCAGTGCTGAACGAGGTCACTGCCAAGATCGACTACGATCGTCTCGGCGTTGACTAAGCAAGGAACATCTTGGACAGAGCCCCTCCTATTACTCCATCCAAGGATCGTCCTGTCCATCTGAGCTATACCCACTCCTTAATCGAGCCTTCAGACCACTATTTGCGGCAGAAGCCTTGGTGGAAGAAGAGAGATCCTTGGGGTCAGCTCTTGGACGAAGAACTCGAAGCTGCTCGCACTGCCGAAGAGGTTGCACGAGCTGCTGAAGCTTTGAAAGGAGGAGAAGGGTCCTCCAGGGCTGCTGAAGCAGAAGCAGCAGCGGAGGCAGCTGAAAAGGAGGACGAGGCTTTGCTGGAGACCTCGGTGAGTTTATACTTAGCTTTTTGGCTTCAATTTTTTTTTTTTTTTTTTTTTTTTTTTTTTTTTTTTTTTTTTTTTTTTTTTTTTTTACTCACACCTCTTCTTGCCCCCCCTGTTTTTTGCAGTCTGAAGGGAGCAAAAAACAGAGAGAAGGAAAAGCTCTTGCTCGTCCCGAAGACCAAATCCGGGAAGACTCCGAGGAATCTGATATGGACGAGCAGCCCCTTCGGAAAAGGAGGAGACGGATGGCCATCATCGGCCCTCACGACTTCCCGACGAGGCCGAGGCCAGCCGGCGTAAACATCAGGGAGCCTGAGGAAGGCGGTGAATTGCCGAGGGTTCCCCCACCACCACCACAATCTCCACCGAAGACCCCTCCCCCACCTCCTGAGATGGAGGTGGACCAGAAGACTCCCGATCCAAAGGGAGGGGTCCCAGCTGAGGGGGTGGCTGATAGTGCCGAAGGGCACAAAGCTGCAAGCGCTGAGAAGCCCGCTGCTGAGGGTTTCTCAGTTGACATTGATAGAGAGGTTGAGGATTTCGTCCTCAAACCTGAAGGGGAAGCAGAGGTCATCATCATCGACTCTGCTGAGAAGGAAGAGAAGACCGCTGAAGAAGAAAGTGCTGAACCTCAAAGGGTTCAGGAAGTTCCTGAGTCTTCTTTCCCCTCATTCCAGACGCTGCATTCTGCAGACATGGGGTTCTCGGCCCCCCGGATTCCAATTCCAGATCATATCTGGGACACCATATGGGGTCAGAACCGAGAAGGTGCAGAAGCCTACTTCGGCAATTTTGCTGGAATGTCTGAAGTAGACAGGGCAAGGGCCTGGTCGCTGAAGGCCACTGCTGGGATGGGTGAATCCAGCAGATCTGTCACAGACCCTGCAAGGACGAATCAGTTGCTGATGATGCAGGTAAATCCTTACACTTGCCTCTATTTTTCTATCCAGCTCTTCAGCTTGAAGTTTTTTTTTACTGAGTTATGCCTCTGCTTTTCAGTTTGTGCACAATCAGACTCTCACTATAGAGCTGATAGATTCCCTACAAGATAGGGTTGATGAGGCTGAGCACGCCCAGAAGGTGGCTCTTGAAGAGCTGAAGCTTGCTAAGCTGAAGCAGGCAGCAGCCGAAGAGAGGCAGAAGGAAGGAGAAGAATATGAGAGGAAAGCTGCTGAAGCTCTCCAGACCTTCTGCACTGCTATGGAAGAGGAGGTTTTTCCCCCGCTGATAGAAGGGGAGAACTTCCTCCGAGACCACATGGGAGTGGACGTCACTAAATTCAAGGCTATCAATGAAAGTCGAATCAGGGATGGAGCTACTGCACAAGCTGAGGTGCAGCAAAAATTGGAAGCTTCGGAAGCCAGTAGGATGGCTGCTGAAGAAAAGCTCCAAGCCCAAAACGTCCAACTCTCAGAAGCTGCTGCTGCTGCTGATGCTGAGAGAGCCAAGCTTCAAGAGGCTGAGGATCAACTATGGGCCAAAAATGACGAGCTGGCTCGACTGAAGGCCGAAACTTCAGAGGTTCAGCAAGAGCTGAACAAGCAGAGAGGCGCCTCTTCCAAGCTCACTGATGAGCTGAATCAATCCAAGGAAAGCTTGGAGGAGGTACAGAAGAAGCTGTCAGATGCTGAGGCCCTGCTCAAGACCCGTATTTATACTCAAGAAGAGTATGAGATGGGATTCACGAACGGGCTCAGAGTATGCCGAAGACTCTGTCTCCATGCTGAGCCAAATCTGGACTGGTCCAAATGTGCTGAGTGGATCCAGAATTCAGAAGATCCCCACATGAAGTTCCCTACTCCAGCCGAAGCTGAGATTCTTGCAGCTGAGGAAGCTGAGGAAGAAGCAGAGAGGGAAGTCGAAGAAAGAGAGGCTCAGCAGGGTGCGCGACCTGCTTCATCTGCTGCTGGGGCTGAAGCCAGCATTGCTGATCAGTCCGATCCTCAGGCTGAAGAATAGGAAATCGGGCAGTCGTCTTCAGAATCTTGCGGTTCATCATGCGCTCAACTTTAGACTTGCCGCTTCTGAACTTTTTTGCCTTGTATTTTTTTGCTTCAGCTTGCCTTGATGTACAAACTGCTTTATTGCTTTTGCATGTACATCGGCAGCTGTTATTTTCTGTTTGTGGACGGCTGCCGATACTTTATTTGAACATTTGAACTTGAAATTGTAGCTCATTTTCTGAGCATTATTCTCGTTAATCTAATGCTTTTTCTTCAACTGCTTTGCCTTATTTTGAATGCTTTACTGTTTCTGAACTTTGAGAAATCTTCGTAAAATTTGCTAAGTACAAAGCTTTCAGCTGAAGAACTCTGCTGAAGATGAACTTGCACTGACAGTGCTCCTTGCCCCCCCAGTAATCTGAAGATCCAAGTCTTTGGATTGCTGAGTTGGGTTTTAATCCTTCAGACAAAGCTGAATAAAAATGGATATCTGAGACACAGGGCCAACTGAAGGCAATGTCTCAGATAGTGGCCCTCTGGGATACAAGGCTCAGTTAAGGTAGTATCTCAGATTTGTCCATAGAGTCTTGGGGGAACAAGTCTTACTGAAGCTGAACCTCAGCTGAAAGACCAGAGTTCCCTAAAAAGACAAAGTTGTTAGCAATCTGGAACCCAGTTACCCGAAGGCGAAAGTTCCAGACGAGGCTGAAATAAAAATGGGTATCTAAGACACAGGGCCAACTGAAGGCAATGTCTCAGATAGTGGCCCTCTGGGATACAAGGCTCAGTTAAGGCAATATCCCAGATTTGCCCATAGTCTTTGGGGGAACAAGTCTTACTGAGGTTAAACCTCAGCTGAAAGACCAGAGTTCCTTAAAAAGACAAATTTGTCAGCAATCTGGAACCCAGTTACCCGAAGGCGAAAGTTCCAGACGAGGCTGAGATAAAAAACTTTAATAGTTGTTGTTATGCTTGATTTTCTGTCTATCTATAAAAATGGATACCCGAAACACAAGGCCAACTGAAGGCAATGTCTCGGATAATGGCTTTCTGGGATACGGGGCTCAGTTAAGGCAATATCCCAGATTTGTCCATGGACTCATTGTCTTTGGAGAACAAGTCTTACTGAAGTCGAACTTCAGCTGAAAGACCAGGGTTCTTTAAAAAGACGAGCTTGTCAGCAATCTGAAACCCAGTTACCCGAAGGCGAAGTTTTCAGACAAGGCTGAATGAAAGCCCTTAAAGAGTAGATAGCAAAATGAAAACTTGAAAGCATGAAATGTTGAAAACTATTGTAGAAATGGTGGCTCTGAGGCCTTTCATTAATAATTCAAAATGTACTTACAAAGATTTTTCGCCCCGAAGGGTTTATACGTGATATTTCTTAAGCACATCGGCATTCCAATGATTTTTCAGCTCAGTTCCATCCAACCGCCGAAGTCGGTATGTTCCTGGCTGAAGCTCATCATAAATTTCGTAGGGTCCCTCCCATGCAGCTGAGAGTTTCCCATGGATTCGGCTTTTCTGAACTGCAGCAGCATTCCGAAGGACAAGGTCTCCAATTTTGAGAGGCCTTGCATGGACCCTTCGGTTGTAAAATTTGCTGATTCTCTGCTTGTAGGCAGCCATCTTGTCTCGGGCTGAGTCTCTTACTTCGTCGAGGAAATCAAGGGATTCCTTCATAAGTTGTTCGTTCTCAGCCGAGAAATGGTGCACTCTTAAACTTTCAGAACCGATCTCCACTGGCAGAACGGCTTCGGCACCATACACCAGCTCAAAGGGTGAATAGCCCGTTGCCTCTTTTTCGGTTGTCCGAAGTGACCAGAGGGTTCCTGGAAGCTCCTCTATCCACTTAGACTTTTGATCTTCAACCCTTTTTTTCAAAGCGTTGAGGATTTGCTTGTTTGCAGCTTCGGCTTGGCCATTACTTTGCGGATGGCACACTACTGAATATGCCAATTTGATGCCGATTGATCTGTGTACCGCCTCAGCGGTAGGTTATCAAATTGCCTCCCATGATCAAAGACAAAAACCCTCGGAATACCAAAGCGAGTAATAATATTCTGCCAGATAAATTTCCTAACAGTTTGCTCTGTGATATTCGATGCTGCTTCAGCCTCAATCCATTTGCTGAAATAGTCGATGCCGACTATTAACCATCTTTTTTGGTATGGTGCATCTGGAAAGGGTCCCAAAATATCCAGCCCCCATTGGGCAAATGGAAGCGGATTAAGGATCGGCTAAAGGTCTCTAGCTGGCTGATGGATGACTGGTGCGAATTTTTGACATTTCTCGCATTTTCTAACCAGCTCCTTAGCGTCTGAGATCATGGTGGGCCAGTAGTATCCGGCCCTCAATGCCTTATGGGCTAGGGTCCTTCCCCCGATGTGGTTCCCACAGATGCCGAGGTGAATTTCCCGAAGGATGTAATCTGCATCTGTTGGTCCCACGCATTTCAGCAACGGGGCTGAGAAGGATTTTTTCAGAAGCTTCCCTCTGAAGACGATGAACCTTGAGCTAGTTCTCTTCAGTTTGGAGGCCAAAACTCTGTCTTCAGGAATTTCTCCCCGAAGCTTGAAAGCTAGGATGGGATCCATCCAGCTGGGCTCTGGGTCGGCGCAACACACTTCAGGTGTTTCGTCGACACTTCTCTCTCGGCGCACTTCCACATACACAGATCTGTTCAGCTCAGTAAGAGTTGAACTGGCAAGCTTGGAGAGTGCGTCGGCCTGAGCATTCTGACCCCTTGGGATCAGCTGAACTTCAAAAGTTCTCAGCTTCGCAAAAGTTGCTTTGATCTTTGCGAGATAGGCTACCATTGAGGGCTCTTTGGCCTCATATTCGCCTCGGATCTGATTTGCGACCAGCTGAGAGTCTGTTTTCAGACGGACAAATTTGAGTGCATACTCAAAAGATTTGCCTTCGGGAGAGGTTATAACTACCCCTGCCCCCGAACCATTTACGGTGGAGGATCCGTCCGTAAAAACGGTCCAGATTTTCTTTTCATCGTCTAGCGTCTCTTGGTACGAGCATTCGGCCAAGAAGTCCGCTAGAGCTTGAGCCTTGATGGCTGTTCTCGGCTGGTAGCTGATGCTGAACTCAGTGAGCTCGAAAGCCCACTTGGCCAATCTACCGGATTTTTCAACTTTGCCGAGAACTTTTTCCAGCGGCTGATCAGTTAAGACCACTATCTGATGGCAATCAAAATAGGGCCTCAGCTTCCGAGCAGGTACCACTACTGCGAAGGCAACTTTTTCAAGTAGAGGGTAGCGAGTCTCGGCATCCGTCAGAGTGTGACTGACGAAGTAGATTGGTTGCTGAATTTTGTTTTCTTCTTTCAGCAGCACTGCACTGATAGTGGCTGGGCTGACAGCCACGTATAAGTACAAAGTCTCTCCCTCTACTGGGCTTGCCAGTGTTGGGGGCTGAGCCAGATGCTCCCGAAGCTGCTGAAAGGCTTTTCTTTGCTCTTCTTCCCAAACGAGCTCTTTTGTTTTTGGGAGTTTCAGGGCTTTGAAGAAAGGTAACCCCTTGTCCGAAGCTCTAGAGATGAACCTCGAGAGAGCTGCCATTCTTCCGGTGAGCCGCTGAACATCCCTTTTTGTTTTCGGCTCGGGAAGATCTAGAGCTGCTTTGACTTTGGAGGGATTGGCATCAATCCCCCTCTTGCTAACCATGAATCCAAGGAATTTTCCTGACTTCACGCCGAAGACACACTTCTTCGGATTCAGCTTCATCTGATGTTTTCTTAAGGTGGCGAAGGTTTCGGCCAGGTCCTTAACATGGTCCTCAGATTTTTTGCTTTTGACGATTGAATCGTCCACATAGACTTCCATGTTTCGGCCTTTTTGATCGGCAAAAACCTGATCCACCAGCCTTTGATAAGTTGCCCCTGCATTTTTCAATCCGAAGGGCATCATTTTGTAATTGTACACCTCGGCGTTCGTGACGAATGCCGTCTTTGCTCGGTCGTCGAGGTGCATAAAGATCTGATGATACCCCGAGAATGCGTCCATGAAACTAAGCAAGGCGTGGCCACTTGTCGAGTCGACTAGCTGATCGATCCTCGGCAAGGGATAAAAGTCCTTCGGACAAGCCTTATTTAGGTCCGTGAAGTCAATGCACATTCTCCAGGTGCCATTAGCCTTCTGAACCATCACCACATTTGCCAGCCATTCTGGATACTGACAGGGTTCGATGAAGCCTGCATCCAGTAACTTTTTGACTTCGGCTGCGATGTCTCGGTTCTTATTTGCGGAGTAGTTCCGCTTCTTTTGCTTAACTGGCCGACATGTTGGGTCGACGTTAAGCTTATGGGAGATGAGGTATGGACTTATCCCGGGCATATCGGCTGCCGAGAAAGCAAACACATCTCTGTTGTCCCGGAGGAGCTGAATAAGTTCACAACGGGTGCTCGGATCAAGGTCCATCCCGATTGTTACACATTTGTCAGCGTCTCCTTCGGACAACTCGACCGTTTCGGTCTGCTGGTCTAGCTCCATTGTAGTGGGGCCGGACTCTTCATTATCTGGCCTGCTGTCTATGTCAGCGGGTGTCCCAGACTTTTTATTCTTCGGTTGGCTCCCTGAGTCTTTCGGCTCAGATGAAGAGCTTGCCTTTTCTTTTTCTGACCCTTTTTCTTTGGGTGCAGAACCTTGTGCCGAAGCACTTAGACCTTTCGGCTTCTTCGTGCTCGGCTCTTTTTCTTTCTCCTCCTCATCCTCGTCATCGTCCTCTGGACGACTAGTGGATGGCTTGAGGTAGTTGCACCTTCGGGCCTCCTTTTGGCTGCCTTGGATCCTTTCGGGGAAGCCGCCGTTTGAAACGTATATCATCAGCTGATGATAAGTTGAGACGACTCCCTGGATCTCGTGAATTATGGGTCCCTCCAAAATCACGTTGTACACTAAAGGAGCATCAATGACAAAAAATTCGGTCATGACATTCCTAGCTGCTTCGTCACAGCCGATAGTGACAGGAAGTAGAACCTTCCCATCTGGAAAAGTTGAAGCCCCATTGAATCCGGATACTGGGTAGGATACCGGCGTGAGGTGCTTGGGCTTCAGCTTGATTTGATTGTAGGCCTTTCGGAACAAAATATTTGCCCCGCTACCACCGTCAACTAAGACTTTGCTGACGTCGTGGTTGGCCACCGTGGCGATGATCACCAACGGGTCCTCGTGAGGGTACGTCACCCCCCGACAGTCAGCGGCTGTGAACGTCATGTTCGGCACCGGTGACTGGGGTGGCTGTATATCAGCATGATTCACCTGATGGGTCAGAGCCCTGAGGTGACGTTTGTGCTCCCTCCGAGAACATAGTCCTCCCGAGATAACATGAATTGGGGGGAATTTTCCCTCCGCAGTTTTGCTGTTCTTTCGGGGGAAGTCGATCTCCTGCCGAGAGTCCTTTTCGGACCTCTCTGCTTCTTTTTTCTCGCGGTGATCCGCGATATATTTTTTCAAGTACCCTTTCCGGACCATATCCTCGATTTGGTCCTTCAGCTGGATACATTCTTCAGTGTTGTGTCCCGATGATTCATGGAACTCACACCACTGATTTTTATTTTTGCGCTGATACCACTCTGGGAGCGGTCTCGGCTTTCTGTAACTCTGCTCCTCCTTCGTCACGCTGTAGATCTTAGCGCGCGGAAGAGAGAGCGGAGTGTAGGATTCGTATCTGCCCGCGAAAGGAGCAGATTTTTCCTTCTTCGACTCGTTGGCCGAAGATTGTTCCGAGGCTTTTGCTTTTCCCTTTGCCTTCTGGCCTTGGCCTTCAGACGAGGGTATTTGTTTTTGTTTCCCTCCCCCAGACTGGGGTTGGGTTTTTGTTTTGTTCCACTCTTCGGCTCGGATGAACTTATCCGAGGCATTCAATGCCTCCTCCAGGGTCTGAGGTGAATTCATGACCATGAAGTCAGAGAATAGTCCGACTCTGAGTCCGTGCTGAAGGGCGAAAACCGCTAACCCTTGGTCCAGCTGAGAAATGCTGGACGACTCGTTGCTGAAGCGAGTCAGGTAGTCTCGGAGGCTTTCAGCCTCCCCTTGCTGCAGGCCCATCAGCTCTGCAGTAGTCTTCTCTCGGCGATTTGCCGTGGAAAACTTACTCTTAAACTTGGAGGACAGATCGTCCCACCCAGTTATCGAGCCTTCCTTTACTCCCTTGGAGATCCACGATTGTGCGACCCCCTTGAGAGTGGTTGGGAAATATTTGCACCAAGTCGCTTCGGACCTGGGGCAAAGATGCATGTGAGCCTCGTATGAGGCAATGTGGTCCTTCGGATCCGAAGTCCCATCATAAGTAATGTGCGACGGGATCTTAATCGTCGACACAGGGGCTTCCAATATCCATTGCTCGAATGGGGAACTGGAAGGTAGCATCACGGCCTTTCCCTTACTCCTAGCCGAAGGGACCGCGCTCCGCCCTCTCAGAGAGGTAGAAGTGGTTTTCGTCCCTGGCTGGGAAGTCTGGGCCTCGGCTACAGGGTAAGAGAGGCGGCTATGCACGCTCCGTTCCCTGCCGCCGAGACGGTCGTGAATGCTTCGGCGAGCAGTTTCTGGCCGAGAGGCAGAACTACTGCTTTTGCGGGTCCTGCTCGTGAAGAGCTGAGTAGAAGGTTCCCTGAAGAAGTGAGAGTTCCTGTTTTTCTCCCTCTCGGTTCTCCAGGTATCCTCCTCCCAGTCGCCGAGCTCCTTGTAAGACGAGGGTTGCCCCCCGTCCTGACCGATTTTCCTCCGAATATTCCTAGTTTGCGGAGCGGTTCGGTCGCGTGGAGGCGGCACGTTCTGGGCCTTCATGGCTTCCATCAGGACCGCTAAGGCTCTCACTACCTCCTCCGAGTTGGGCCCCGTCAAGGGTGTCCTCGGCTGAGAGCGAGAGTGTGAGCGAATGCTCCGGGATTGGCTCCGGGCATGAGATTGTGTCCTTTGAATGGACTGGTCGTCGTCATTCGACCGAGGTGGACTCGGTGGATGATTGGACTGGATGATAGGAGATTCGGATGTCTCCCGAAGCTCCTCACGAGAGTCGGGTCCCGCGGAGGGGCTCCTATCCCGGGGAGGAGACTGGCTAGAAGTGGGGCGTTCTAGGGGACCCCTTCCTAGTGACTTTCGGCGCCTTCTCGAAGGAGAAGCACCGTCATTTTTGTTCTTGCGATTCTTAGCCATTGGAACTAAGATTGAGGTAGAACGAGCGAAATTGGCTTAGAGATTTTTTGAAAGTCTTCCCCACAGACGGCGCCAAATTGTTTCGGATGAAAACAATGGGACCTGGCTGAAGGTCCGATGAGGTGGTGAAGACTGGATTCGGTCCAAATGACGTTGGGCCGAAGATTTCCTACACAGCAAACACACGTAAACTAGCCTCGGGGGTGTTGCCGAGGAAAGCCCCTCCGATGCTAAAGTCAGTACAATGTGTAGAGAGAAAGCTATGCAAGAGAATTAATTGCTTGAGGCTTTGTGTTGTTCTTTCTGAATGAATGTACAAATGTCATATTGATGGCTTTTATACCTTGGCATATATGAGAGATGTGGGCCTTGGCCCAATTGACTTGACTTGTGGACTGATGTTGACTTTAGCATGGGCTGGAGAGTTGAACCTTGACCTTGGGCTTTGAATTGGATCATTTAATGACTAGGCCCAATTGGATTGAATTGGACCCAAACAAGATGTAAGGCTTGAAAACAAGAAAAACTATATCACAACTTCCCAATGATAAGGTGATAACCTATAAACTCCTACTCATATCTACAATTGCGATTTGTTAGTATATGTTTTTCAGGTATGAATATGAGCAATTAAGTCATTGTGTTTTGTTTATTGGCAAATTGGGATTAACAAATGTCGTAATATAATTTTCAGGGTAAAATTTAATTGTCGTTGGTACTTAGGAGTTCTTATGGAGTTAAAGTTTAACACTTACCACAATTCTATAAGCTACTTAATGCAAAACCAAAGGCTACATCTAATACTTTGGTGCACTGAATTATTGAGTGCTATGATGTAGAGAACAAGTGTTTTAGAGTTAAGGATCTAGTTATATCATTTGATGCGACTCATATAGTAAGAATGACAGGGTTGAGTGATAGTAGGGACCCACTTGCATGATGAGCCAAAAAGTTATCTACAGACTAAGGTCTGGCGCATTGCTCCTATATGTAAACATTGCATATAGGATGGCAACGTAGTAATTAAGTTGAAGTTGTAGTGGGAGTACAAAGTACTATTTTATAGGTAAATATTAACATTAAATGTTGTAGTGGTATAAATATAATGTTAATATTACAATTAAGTATGTAAATGGTACATCAAAATATTATACAACTGTGAGATATGATAGTACAATTAAGATATAATGGTACAATATACATGTATAATAGTACAAAAAATGTACCACTTAAACCATAAAAAGTATTATTCTGAATGCGCTTTTCCATTTTTACCTTCCTATATGCAACAAATGCATATAGGGGCTATGCGACAAGATGCACTCCCATCTTGCTACTATTATTTGTGTAATGAATGTCTCTCGGGATGAGCAAGAGAAAAGGAAGACCAATGCCGCAAAGACAAAATACAAACAAGGTGAGAAAATCAAGTCCAAACGAGTTGGACATAGAACAACTGTGTTTGAAAATCTTACCAATATGTCAGTACGAAACTGAGGCGGCACATCACAATTAACCATAACATCGAATGGAGTGGATGGTTATATTAATATTCCAATTGATAAGAGATATTATAAAATAAAAATAAAAAAATTGCATAATTACCTTCAAAGTATAAGCCATAAAGCCATAATATTCAAGAAAGGTATTTAAATAAAAAAAATAGAACTTTTTTTTTTTATATAAACCCCACCAAGGAACTAGACTTTATTCATGGGAGAATCAGAAATCAAAAGAGAAGTAAGGGCCAATCTGATTTACTGAACCGAATTGTTTATGAAAGAAAGAAATTAGGAACTGAACTGAACTTAGCTGAAATTAAGCTGAAGAGAACAGGCCCTAATACATGATGGAAAATTTAGACACACGAACCCTTCTACCGCCCATGACAAGTTGTGTGCAAGCTCATGTGCTATTTTATTGCCATTCCAATGAACAAAGCTAAAATATAATTGATATATTTGTAATTGTATATCAATGGCAAAGTTGTAAATAATTTGGTTTGATTATTAATATACTAAATTTGGTTTCAATAGTTTAACTTTTTGTTTTAAAAGTATTTGTAATACCCCGTATTTTTAAGTCATTTAATAATTATTAAATATGGATTTTTTCGAAATATTTTATTATTATACGAAAATATTTAAATGATTTTACGAAGATAATTTCATAATAAAGGTTTTAATTATACAAGTCAAAGTTAAAATTTATCATACCCAAAAATCGAAGTTCAATTGATAATATTTTCCCGGGTCAATAAACCTTGTTTTCGAGTCAAATTACAAAATATCAATTTTATTTCTTAAGCCCAAACACATACTTGTTGTACACTAGTACTACACAAAACAAATACTCCAATCTAGCTATCTTCTTGCTTCCCCAAAATTGGTATGTATTAAAAAAAAATGTTTTGATGTCGGCAAAGGTGGGAGTTAATTACCCACTTGCCTCCTTCATTGAATGCCATAGTTGAAGACCTTGAAGTAGTACCAAACTTCCCTATAAATAGTCATGGAATATGAGCTATTTCATCACATCTCCTACTTCTCTTCTAATCTTACTTTCTTTCTCCTTTCTCCTTCCTCCTCCATACTCACCTCCTTTTAGCTTTCATTTGTGGTCTTGAGCTCCTCACGAGCACCTCCTTGCTGCCACCCTACTGCCGCCATTCGACCACCATCGTGCCGCCACCTCCTTCCTTGTTGTTGTTGACCATAAGTACCAAGCTACTGCCATACTTCTTGATCTTCTATCATGCACTAATATGTCTTACTACTGCTACTAATCCTACTTCATACTACCTGCTAGACTATTACTACTCACGTATTACTACTACTCATTTTGTCACTACAATGGTTATCAACATTAACTAATTTACTACCACTATTTACTACTACTAGATACTATGTACTACTACCATACTACATACTTATTATTATTATTATTATTGTTATTGTTATTTATTATTATTATTATTATTATTATTATTATTATTATTATTTTTATCAAAAACAAAAGTCATACAACCTACAATAAATTAGTGGGAAGTCGAGATACAATCTGGGCCTCCACTCCTCTAGCTATAGCAAATCCTACCCTAGTGAAGATATGAGCTGCAGCACGAGCCCCAATGTCTTGCGTCGTCGAGAACCTCTGAATCCGCTTCAGTAACGCAACAGCCTCCTTCTCTAATTCCCCAAGCGAAGAAAAGGAGAAGGGAATGAAACCATATCCAATCGCCTGACATCGAGCTTCATACTTAACCCGCTTCCGATGAGCAGCATCAGCCACAACCCGCCCAGGAATAAAGTCAGATAGCCCTGACTGTGTCAAAGGAGAAGACCCTGTCAAATCAATACAGACATCGCGACCACGATCCCATGAATAAAGTAACACATCCGCAGGTCTGAGGGCCTCGTCGTTCCTATTATTATTATTATTTGTTACTATTGTTACTATTGTTATTATTATTATTTGTTATTATTATTATTATTATTATTATTATTATTATTATTATTATTATTTGTTACAATTGTTACAATTGTTACAATTGTTATTAGTGTTATTATTATTATTATTATTATTATTATTTGTTACAATTGTTATTATTGTTATTAGTGTTATTATTATTATTATTATTGCTATAACTATTATTGTTATTATTATTATTATTATTATTATTATTATAACTATTATTATAACTATTATTATTATTATTATTATTATAACTATTATTGTTATAAAAAGAGTTAAAATAATCAATTGTTCATGCACAACTAGTCAAAGTCGGTATTCTAAGTCCTCGTGTCTATGGGTTGAAAAGTATTTGATTAGGATTATTGGTTTATTGTAGAAGGAATTTCCGATTGGTAACTAGGAGCCCCGTGTTTGTTTTATAAAGATCGAGGTACGTACACGTGGCTAGATCTTTTATAAAGTGACCTTTATATGAAATGTGATTTACATGTTAAGTGATTTCGAACCATGTTTAAATGATTGGGAAATAAATTCCAGTGAAGCATGTTTTAATCGTTTAATCTCAAATGCTTAAATATTTTATATGGTTGATTATAAACTTGTATTGATATTTAAGAAGGAAATTTTATTGTTTAAATTATCCCGAGTATGGGATATTGGAAAGTTTATTTATTAGGATTTATTCCTTCGATCTTGGATTTTTAACTCCCACTATGCGGAGTAAGTTGAAGACTATGGAATTTGTATGACCTAGCCTTTCTCCTTGATAGCAAGCACTATGTAAAGGAGTTACTAGCTTGGGGGGTGTGCACACTTAGATGGAAAAATGATTTATGAAAATATGGATTGATCCACCCTATTCAGAATTATCTTTGGAAAGTTAATTATTTCGGAAATTGGTCCTTTTGACAAGCTTTTATACATGAATTTCTATTAATGAATGGTTAGGATAAATTATGATTTATTAAAGTCAAATCTCTTCGAAAGCATGTTTAATTAATTAAATTGATTTTACATGTTTAGCATTTGTATGTACTTAGCATCTTGGCTAATACGTATTTGTTTTGTTTTGGCTTGGTCCTACTTATCATTTTGATGAGTAGATAGGTGAAGGCGATCGGACAACGTAAACTATATGTTGCATTGGGAAGGATGGGCGGTGATCACCTAGTTTAATTTAGCAAGCATAGTATTAGTGTTGTAGTTACTTTAGAAGTGTTTCAAAACTATTATTATTACTATTATTATTAATGAAAGATAAGTACTATTTTTCGCTGCAAAACTCTATTAAGCCTTACGTAATCACGTGGCGGTAATACTCCCAAGTTACTCACTAAGTTGGATTATTATAGAGAGTAATTTGGGGGTGTTACAAAGTGGTATCAGTTTTCGGGTCTTAAAAAGATTAAAATTGGAATATAAAACTGATGGGTAGACCTAAGAAGGGCATATAGGATAGAGTTTTGCATTTTTTGAAAGTATATATTAAGTATATATTTAAGTAAAAACTACTTTCTATTTTAATACGAAGAAAGATTAATAGTGGGGATTATTGGATTGACAATGAGCTCTGGCTAGGTAGGATTTGGGCTCTGGGCAACGTTGACCCTAACCTCTCCTACCTGGGATCTCATTAGTCCAATTAGTCCACATTATGAATCAAGTATTCAACTTATAACTATATATTATATTTTCAAAATAAAAGAATTTGAAACGTATTCAAAAAGTGATTTCGAACTTTACGTGAATTATGTGCATATGGACTAAGCAAACGTCCAAACTATGTTTTAGAATATAAAGGTTCGAATTTAATTTCGAATTGCATTAAGATTGATAGTCTTTTGGGAATTTTCATATTCCAACGTATATTAGTGAAGGTTCATGAATTATTATTCGATAATTATTCATAAATTGGAAATGGATTGGAAGGTGAATTGCGCTTTTATGTGACGAATTATATGGAGAAGTGTTTGTTGATTTGTATGTTATAATTCTATGCAAATTATGATAAATCTTATGATGATTTATTTTGAGATGTTACATAGAGTTGCTTCTAAAGTGACAATTTAGACTTGCTAGTTAATTTGATGAAACGTCTAATACTCAAGATATTCTATGAACAGTAAAGTTATTACATTTTCCGAGTCTTTGTTGGATAGATGAACAATTTGTTTGTAAATTTATGTGTCTAATTACCACATTATTCAGGATCATGTCTCTAAGGCAACGAATTAAGAAAGGGAGTAGTTCCAAAGTCAACTCTGTCATCAAAAGGCTAACCAAAATAACCGAAAACATAGCTGGTATTGTCTCTAACCAGGGAAAAGCCCATAATGGCCTTGATGCTTTTGGGGAAGTTTTTAAAAGAGTAGCTGCAGCCAAACCACCCACTTACCTTGGCAAAGTAGACCCAGCAAGCTAAGAAAATTGGGTGAGAGAGTTTGATAAACTTTTTGATGCTATTAATTGCCCCGAGGAGTTAAAGGTCAATAATGCTGTTTATTACCTTAGAGAGGATGCCGATTTGTGGTGGAGTCAAAGGAGAAATGACTTACTAAGTATTCTTAACTTTGGGTGGGCTGAATTTAAGGAAGCTTTAAGAGAGAAGTTTTACCCTTCCTACTTGAGGAAACAAAAGTGTATGGAGTTTACAGACCTTAGGATAGGGAACATGACAATTAATGAGTATTATAGCAAGTTCATTGAGTTAATGAGATTTGCACCTGAGGTAGTACCAACTGAAGCACTTAAGGCACATAGATTTGAGCAAAGTTTGACTATGACCCTTCAAGGAAAACTAGGAGAGTGGCCTTTGAAACCTTAGATGAGGTTTATGGGAGAGCTGCGCACCTTTATGGGATCAAGGGGAGAGAGCTAGAGGGAAACTTTTTCGGGGAAAAGAGGAAGCCTAGTGGGACTTTCAATGGGAGTGATAAGAAACCCAAGGTTGAGGAGAACCCGAGTGGGAATTTCAATGGGAAAAGGGACAACAGGGGTAAATTTGAAAGAGGAAATGGAAACCGAGGGATTGGAGACAAACCCAAGAGAACTTATTTTTGCAAGAGATGTGCGAAGAACCACCCAGGAAGGGATTGTGAGGGAAACCTAGTGACTTGCCGCTACTGTCAAAAGCTAGGTCATCGTGAGTATGAGTGTTACAAGGTCTCTGATGAGCAGTCGGGTAAACCCCAAGATGAGATGAACCAAACCAAGCCAGCTCAGCCCAGTGGATTCATTCCTAAACAAACACCCAAAAACAGTGGAGCCGCTCCCAAGGGTCGTGTGTTCGTGGTGAACAGCCGTGAGGCTGCAATTGTTTCTGATGTGGTAATTGGCAATTTCTTTATTTGTTCTATGTCTACTAAAGTCTTGTTCGATTCAGGGGCTTCTCACTCTTTTATTTCTAGAACTTTAGTAGATAAACTCAAGTTAAGGAGTCCGGTGTCTGTTTCTTTAGATATTGCTATCCCATCAGGGGAAGTGGTGAATTGTACTAAGATGCATCAGGGTGTACCTCTTGTCATTTCAAAAGTAGAATTTCCGTCAGACTTAATCGAGATTGACTTACAAGATCTTGATGTTATTTTGGGGATGGACTAGTTGGGCAAGTACAAGGCCCAAATTGATTGTGAGGCCCAAAAGGTCACGTTGTGTTGCCCGGGCAAAGTTAGGGTAACCTATCGAAGGGAGGGAAAGAAATCAGGGTTAAAGATCATATCTGCTTTGCAACTTAAGAAATGTGTAGCAAAAGGATATCCACTGTATTTGTGTAGTGTCTAGAGGATAGAAGAGGGAGGTAGAGATGATGGAAAAAATATTCTAGCAGTAAATGAATTTCTTGATTTTTTTCCCGAGGAGATTCCAGGGATGCCGCCTGTGAGGGATGTTGAATTTACCATAGACTTAGTGCAGGGACATGACCTATTTCAAAGGCTCCATATAGGATGCCCCGGCTGAGATGAAAGAGCTGAAGACTCAGTTAGACGACTTGTTAGAGAAGGGATATATCCGACCTAGTTCATCACCATGGGGTGCACCAGTTTTGTTTGTGGAAAAGAAAGATGGAAGTCTAAGGTTGTGCATAGATTACCGAGAGTTGAACAATGTGACAATAAAGAACAAGTACCCACTGCCTAGGATTGATGATTTGTTTGACCAGTTGAAAGGGGCGGGAATATTTTTGAAGATCGATTTGAGGTTAGGGTATCATCAGTTGAGGATAGCAGAGTCAGACATTGCAAAAAGTGATTTTAGGACTCGTTATGGTTACTATGAATTCACTGTGATGCCATTTGGGTTAACCAATGCACCTGCGGTTTTTATGGATTTAATGCACTGAATCTTTAGGCCATACTTAGACAAGTTTATTTTAGTGTTTATCGATGATATTTTGGTGTATTCGAAGAATCGAGATGAGCATGAGGAGCATATGAGGGCGGTATTGTCAACCTTGAGAGAGCATCAATTGTACGCCAAACTCTCAAAGTGCGAGTTTTGGTTGGAAGAGGTAGCTTTCTTAGGTTATGTGATTTCTAAGGAGGGAGTATCGGTGGATCCAGCAAAGGTAAAGGCTGTAAGTGAATGGCCGACCCCGAGGAGTGTGTTAGATGTCCGGAGTTTTCTTGGGTTAGCAGGTTATTATAAGAGATTTGTTAAGGATTTCTCGAGAATTGTAAGGCCTATGACGAGCTTGATGAGGAAGGAATGTAAATACGAGTGGACTCCGGAGTGTGAGAAGGCTTTTCAGACATTAAAAGAGAAGTTGACTACGGCACCTATGTTAGCCCTGCCTGATGGAAGTGAGCAGTATGAAGTGTATAGTGACGCGTCAAAGTTCGGGTTAGGTTGTGTGTTGATGCAAAATCGAAAGGTGATTGCTTATGCCTCAAGACAGTTGAAGCCTTATGAGGTGAATTACCTGACCCATGACTTGGAGTTAGCCACAATTGTGTTTGCATTAAAGATTTGGAGACACTACTTGTACGAAGTGACATGTAGGATTTTCACCGATCACAAGAGTTTGAAGTACATATTCACTCAAAAGGAGTTGAATATGAGACAACGGCGATGGTTGGAGTTGATTAAGGATTACGACTTGGAGATTCAGTATCATGAAGGGAAAGCGATTGTTGTAGCTGATGCATTAAGTAGGAAGTCAAGTCATGCAGCTAACGCAATGATTCTCCCAGACCAATTGTGTGTGGAATTCCAAAAGATAAATTTGGAGGTATTGGTACAAGGAGAAGTTAAGAAGATTTTGAGTGCCTTGTTGAGCAGACCGTCAATCTATGATGAGATTCGGGAAAGTCAGCCTGGAGATGAGAAGTTAAACAAGATTAAAGAGAAGATCGAGGAAGGGCAAGTATTGGACTTTTCAATCGCCGATGATGGAAGCGTGAGGTTTAAAGGGAGATGGTGTGTTCCTCAGAATCGAAGTGATATTAAGCAGAAGTTGATGGAGGAAGCTCATAGTTCTCCTTATTCAATGCATCCCAGAGCGGATAAGTTGTATAAGGACATGAAAAAGACATTCTGGTGGTCGAATATGAAAAGGGAAGTGGCAGAATTTGTGGCTAGATGTTTAACTTGTCAAAAGGTCAAAATCGAGCATAAGAGACCCCAAGGAATAATTCAATCCTTGGAGGTGCCTAGTTGGAAGTGGGATCTGATCTCCATGGATTTTGTGAGAGCCTTACCCAAGAATCGACCAGGAAATGATACGATTTGGGTCATAGTGGATCGACTAATGAAGTGTGCAATGTTCATATCCATGAGGAGTACATAGTCAATGGATCAATTGGGAAGAGCATATGTGAAATTCGTGGTGAAATACCATGGTGTGTCGAAGGACATCATCTCGGATAGAGACTTAAGGTTCTTATCCAACTTCTGGCAGAGTTTACAAAAGGCTATGGGGACTAAGTTGTTGATGAGCACTGCATTCCACCACACAACCGATGGTCAAACAGAGAGAACAATACATACATTAGAGGATATGTTGAGATCATGTGTCATGGAGTACCAGGGTTCGTGGGAAGATCATTTGGACTTGATAGAATTTTCCTACAACAACAGTTATCATGCAAGCATTGGGATGGCGCCATTCGAGGCTTTGTATGGGCAGAAGTGTAGAAGCCCAATATGTTGGAGCGACATAAGTGAGACTGTTACACTCGGGCCAGAGATGATCGAGGAGACGGTGAAACAAGTAAAGATGATTCAAGAGAAAATTAAAGCCGCACAAGATCGTCAAAAGAGCTATGCAGATCAAACTAAAGACAAGGATATATGACTGTTACATCACACTTCATAGATGACCAATGGAATTTGCGAAACAGAACCTTAAGGTATCCATAATATTACACTCTTTAATATACTAGTCGTTGGCCCGCGCGCTACGCGCGCGGTCCCCCAACATTATTTTGTTTTGTAATTAGCGCGTGATTAGTTGATGTGTATGTGTTAATTTCGGCTGATTTATATTAAGTCGAAATGCTAGCATAAATATGACACAAGTTTAACTTCTTTTGCTTGGGAAGGCCTTCTTATTCCAAATAAATATAATTCATTCAAGAGATATCGTATAAGCAACGAAGCTTATCACTAATTGGCAGGAAGTTATTTGTCAGGAACTTTGGTTAATTAAATAAGAATTATTACTAATAAGTCAGAATCATGTTTATCTGCTAATTTAATTATAGAAAATAAGCAAATAAGAATTGTGCAGTTATATATTTTAATCTAATGTATTAAAATAGAGTTGACATATAATAAGAAAATAAGAGTTATTATGAACAATCAGTTTTCATTAGTAATAATCAACAAAACTTAGATGTAATCATTAAAGCTAAATTAGTTTAGTAGAGATTATAGAAAGAAAAAAAAAGATATGAAAGCCCTTATGCAAGCTAATACAACGAATATTGAGAATTTTCCTATTTTCACTTAATTAAATGTGCATAAGACAAATTGCAAAGCTTCGTGCATTGATTTTGCAAGTTACGTTGTAAGGTGAAGATTGTTATCTAAAAGGTTGATATTGATATTTAGTAGTAACTTTTGTAGCTTATTATTAATGATGGAAACTTTTCTGCTGTAATTAAATAAATTTACTTGAAAAGAAAATGCAAAATAACAAAGAATTATTAAATGTTACTGATATGAAGAATAATTGAATATTTTTGTTTTTTTATCCAATTTGAAAAATACACTAATTGTAGAATACAAATTTATAGTGATCGTAAATTTCGTTTTTTAAAAATTACATACAAAATCTCTTTCATTTTCTCCCAACATACAAATTTCTCTAAATTAAAGGATTTTATATGTTGGTGTAATTTTCCCAAGTTATTTCGTAGGAGCCGGGATTATTTGACGAAAGCTAATTCCATTTGCTTAACATAAACACCGACTCCATTTGCTTCAACGCTCTACTTGGGCATTATTAATAAACTTTAATACAAATATGTTGCTGCGGAGTCGATTTAACCGGTTGCGACATAATTGTATTAAAGAATATTTTTAGGGAATATGTTATCACGAGATTTGGTGATAACTCCCTATTTACCATTAACTTTGGGGTTGAACATGTTTTAAAATTTTGTGTGTAATGGTATTCTGAGGAAAGCTATTATTGATTTTTGATTGATGAGAGGAGGGAGGGAGGTATTATTTTTTTGGGTTGTTTTTTTAGCCATTTTGAAAATTAGAGAATGTGAAGGATATTGTTATGTTGTTGTTGTAAATGAGAAGAGCAAGTGCTATATTTATAGCTAAATGTAGCATTTTAATTATTATTTTTTTTAATACATATTGCACTGGTGAAGGGTAGTATTGTGGTGCAAAACATTTCTGTTTTTTTTTTTTTTTTTTTTTTTTTTTTTTTTTTTTTTATCAAGTATAAGTGTAGAAGTGCATTATTGGCAAAGAATCTTTTTTTACTTGTACAATTTTGAGTGGGTTTGTTGCTAGTGTTATTTTATAGTGCACGTTCTCCTTTCTTTTTTCTGTTTCCTTGCTTTTTTTCACTTAGACTCTTAGTCATACGAAATATCTTGCATTCAATTTGTTGTTTGTTGTCAATCAATAGTTGACTATTTTCATTTAGAGACGTATAAACACAACCATTATGAAATAAGAGTTATTCTAAAGACAACCAGTTAGAAAAATATAGTATTGCATCATTAAAGCTAAAAACGGATTTGCAAAGAAAAAATAAATACATTGCTTTATTCTAACAATATTTAAATTACATTAATTTTAAAATACATAGAAAATAATGTCGGCTAATTTGCGAGAGCATCTAAATTACAAATTCTTGAAATCATACCAATTTTTTTTTTTTTTTTTTTTTTTTTTTTTTTTTTTATTTTTTATTTTTGCCCGGCATGCATAATCTTTCGCCCTCTTGAATTTTTCATGTTGGCACATTTTTCCCAAGTTATTTGTAGGAGATGGTTTAGTGGAATGGAATGCGAGTCATTTTTTTTCCTTGTAAAAACCATCTTGTTGGCTTCAACACGAAACTTGGGTGCTATTTAGGTGTTTAATTGCCAATATTTATATGGTTTTTTTTATTGACAAATTACCTAAATAGCTATTAACGAACTCTAATACAATTACGTCACCCACGTAGTGAATTCAACTGAAGATAACGTAATTGTATTAAAGATTATTATTAGGGAATACATTACCATTAACTTTGGAGTTGATTCCCTTATTTACCATTAACTTTGGTGTTGACTTTTAGTAGTTTGATATATAGAATGGTATTTTGAGGTAAGCTGAAATTTTTTTTTGGTTAATGAGAGGAAGTTGAAAGCTAATGTGATTTTGTATTATTTTTCGAAGCATTTTGTGAGTTAGGTGTATTATATTTGGCATAGGATTGCTTCTTTTTTTTTTCTGTTTGTTATTGTGTTGTTGTGTATGCAAAGCAATAGCTCTATATTTATACTAATAATCTATTTTTTTTTCTTTTTTTTTCTTTTTTTTTACTTATGTGAATTGTATTGGCATGAACTCCACGTAGCTGCTTCTATGAAATATTCAGCAAGTTTATTTTCTCAAAAGAGCTGTATATATTTTTGTACAGATGTAATTATATTTCTTTGATAATTTTTTTTTCTTTGTCCTATTGTTAAAACTGGAATCCTATGTCTGTATGTACAAATAAACTGTATAATTGCTGATTTTAGAGATATCGAAATCTATGGCTTTTTTTTTCTTGTCCTCTTTTTTTTTTTTTTCAGGTTGTAAATGTATGATGCATTATTAAGGCTGACAATATGTGCAGAAATTTATCTCTATCTATTTGTTTTTATTGGATACTCTTGGTTGGAAACTTATCTTGTTGTTGATATTGTTCAGTATTGCTTTGTTGATATGAATAGGTATCTGCTCAGTATTCTTATCTTTATTGCTGTGTTGTTCGGTTGGTATGAATGACGACTATTATTGATTTGTCACCAAAAATACTACTCACTGAATGCCGTGACTAAATCGATTTCTATGAATGCAGTATGATATGATATGATCAGTCCTTCTTGTTAGATTATTGTGTTGTCTATTCAGTGTTCACTAATCTAATTAATCTAACTCAATTAGAATTAGGATAGGTTATATGAAGATTGCAAATTAATTTAGCTTGGGAAAAGATTATGGATGATGCTTACTACTACAGGTGAATCTCTCTACTCGAGGAAGCCCTCTGAGCATTTGCTGATGAGGGGGTGAAATTCCCATGCTATGTCAGTTTTGTGACTCATGATATTGCCATTTTCAGTATAATCTCAATAATGAAATTTAAATATTAATTGTCAATCAATGCTAGATTTCTAATTGCCTAAAAACAGAATGGCAATCTATAATTGTTTTGTAACTGATTATAAATAAATTAGTAACTGATATCAATTAGTAAGTGATTATAAATTGTGTTTAGGAGTATCCTGATATCAATTACTAATTGATTATAAATAAATTCTTCAAATAAAACTGATTTCCACAGAAAATTTTTAGTAACTGATTTTCAAAGAAATTTGATTTTTAGGCTTATAAATAAACTTTTCAAAGAAAACTGATTTTCATAGAAAACTCTTAATGACTGATTTAATTGTGAGATAGTTTAGTCCTTAATTTTGCTAAATTGTTGTATGTACATAGGAAACTCTTACATAGTATATGTGTATGCAAAGTTTAGTCAAGAGCTTTGAATGCTTGTAAGTAATAGTCAATGTGAACATTTGAATATCATATATGTGATTAATACATCACTAATAGATTTCTTTAACTACGGTCAATATCTACTAATTGTAACTCTTATTAGAGCTGGAGTTACTAAGGTTTTTGCATAGACAATTAATTCTTTGATCCATTATATTAGTGAAGTTGTTTGTATTTTTTGAATAGATGTGTTGGTATTTCAAAATTATGAGCTTATATCAGAATTTGCCGTCCCATTTGGTGTCTTTTCAAGATGAATGTCGAAAAGAGCTGGTATGGAAGAGATTTTTACTGATTGTAGTTAATACTTTTCTTCTTTGTTGTAGAATTGTCTTTGATGTTTTTAATATTTATTACAGGAGCTACCTGAAAGTTGGACTTCTATGCTAAGCTGTTTATCTAGCCCTGTGGAAGTCCTCCGTGGGAGCAATAGTCGGATATGGAATAGTGAATTGGCAAAAGTCACAGACCAAACCAGAGAGTATATGACTCTTGGCATTGGTTGGGAAGTGTTTGTAAACGATAACCAAATCTGTGAAGGCGAAGTTCTTATGATATATTATGGTGGGAATAAGTCTTTTTATGTGAGGATATTTTCAGCGTCAATGGTAGAAAGATTCAGTCTTATTGAACCTTTACACAAATCTGCTTCAAGTGATGCAGTTTGCTTCTCTGAAGATTAATACTGCCTTAAAATCTAATAATAATTTAGTAATGGATTTATATCCAAGCTTTTTTTAATTGTAATAGCTTCAATAATGTCAAAGAAATTTGTATGGGAAAGCTTTGAATAATCTGTATGGAGAAGCTTTACATATGTAATGGATTTACTCCTCTGATAAAAGTGACTGATCTCCTTACATGTTTTTTATTTTATTTTTTTTTGTTTTTTTCCCTTTTGTTTTCTTCTGTTTTTTCTTCCTTTTTGCATTGATATATCAATCGTGATAAGCAATTTCATTTATAGTGTAGTTCACATGGCTACAGTTCACTTTGATTTCTTATCTAAAATATATATTTTTTTAAAAAAAAATTATGTAATGTTAATGAGTATATAAGAGAGTGATATAATTTGGAGAATTTGAGTGTTTCATTTGCATTCGATTCGTGGACTAGTAATAATGGTATGGATATTCGAACATGAAAGCCGATGATATTTATATTTTAGTGTATTGTAAAGTATGTTCATGTTTGTTTGTTTTTGTTTTTTTTCCCTTCTGTTATTTTAGGCTGATGGCAGTTGTGCAATGAAGTGGATTCTGAGATTGGATGAAGATCATCTAGAAGTAGTGGTATAGTCAGCTATTTTTAAAATAAAGTCTACTTTTAAACTTGATAAGTTTATGTGGTCTTGATTAGGTTAATTGTTGCTATTGTTTAGGAGATTCCTTCTATGTTTTATCACATTCTAGCACAGCAATGTGGAGCTTTTCAAATTTACCGCAGTGAAGATGGAGTTGCATGGGATATAGTTGTTTATAAGACTTGCATTGGAAAGTCGATTACTGGTATGTATATTGATGCAGGCTGGAAATAATTTGTCTCAGATAATGATCTAGAAGTAGGAGATACTTTGATATTGTATTTCATGGGTAATGGCGTCATTCACACCAAAATGTATAATTCATTTGGGGAGGAAAAAACACGTGTAAATGCTCCTACTAATCGAACTATCCCTGTTCGAAGAAGGCTCCTTCTGAGTGCTGAGGAAATGTATAGGCATTTAACTCAAATGCAAGAACAATGCCCTGATCCATCGTTTAAGTATGTGTTTGATCGTCGATGCATTTTCCAGGGAAAAATTGTGAGTTTTTCATTTATAGTGGATTATGATCATAGTTTGTTGCTGTCAGGAACTGTAATATTATATGTTCTATGCAGGTGGTTCCTCTATTATTTGCAAGGGCTCATTTTCATGAAATAGAACCTTGCACTTTAGTTTTACTTCAGCATAGAATGAAACAGTGGCCTGTTGAACTTCATCTAGTAAAGGAGAATAACCTTATCACTGATAGTGTTTTGAAGAATGGAGTTAATTTGTTCTATGAAGATCAAGCAATTGTCGATGGAGTTGGAGCGTTAGTCGTTTATCGACATGGCTATCCTATTTTGTTTGAGTTGTTGCTTGGACCAGTTTAGGAGCTGTAGCTTAATTGTCTTTAAGTTGTAGAATTATTGTTTTTAGAGTATGTTCTTAGATTATGTAGTCTTTATCTTTGCCTTAGTTTTAGTAGATTTTAATTGTATTTGTGTATACTAAATAAATATAGTATTTTACCTGTTGTAATATATATTTTCATTTGCATTTTTTCCTAAACTCTTACATTTTCATTTGTTTTTTTAAAAAAAGTTTATGCAAGTACATATAATAGTAATAGCAAGATAAGCAGTTCATTTCTAATAAATATATTTTAATATATATTTATATAAATAGGAGTACATAGGACAGAGTTTTAGCTTGGTGTTTGCTAGAAACAATAACCACTGTCATTGTTTCTAGGAAACCCCTCAAAAGACATCTTTCTACAGCATCCTTCTTCTATATACATAAAACCATAAGGACATACCTAAAGTTGATCCTTAGATGATGCTAGAGACACAACATAAAGCACCTAATGTGCCATTTGCTAGATAAACCTGAATAGTTGTGTTTTTAACATAGCAAAAGTAAACAGCTATGGCTGCCTAGATACTTGAGAGCAGCAAAAAATTTAATATTCAAAAGGTGTGCAAGAAATGCACCTTAAGCAGCCGATGTTAGATAGTCGATCACTTTGCCACATATATTGCTTGGTCTTCTTTAGGTAGCTGATAAGGGAAATTCGATCATTTTGCTATATATATGCTTTATATATCGGGTATTAATTTCCATTAGTGGCTGGTTCAGTGGAGGCGTTTTTGATTTTTTCAGTCTTCACAGTGATAGGTGTGGTTTGTTTCTGATCAGTTTTGGTTAGCTCAGCAGCATCTTGAGCATTACCTCTTCCCAGAGATGTGGTGTGGCCTTGACTTTTAGTGCGCTTCTGTGGAGACATTCCACCAAAGCAAAGCTTTTTCTTTGCAGCAGGTTGTGATCTCAGCAACTATGATGTGTCTTGCTCAGCTTCAGCTTCCATGGGCCTTTTCCCTGTAGATTTTGTTTGCTTGATCATTTCAGAAGTTTGCTGAGGTGATTCAGGCTCCTCAGTAAAAGTTTCTTGCTGCGAATGGTTCATTGAAGAGATTTTCAGGTTCGGTGTAGGAATAAATGGCTTAGAACTTTGCATCTCAGTCATGATGTTAGCCACTTGTGTTTCGTTTGCTCCTTGTGTTTCATCTGTAATCTCCTGTGTGTTGGGATCATCTTTCAGCTCTACAGATTTGAGAGCCCACTTTAGGACATTTTTTTGAGCCAGGTGCAAAGTTGGCCCTACTTGAATGTAGAACGGGATGCTGCTAAGCTTATTCTGAATAGCTTTGAATGAGTCGTAATCACCCTGTATTGAATGCATTATAGTAGCATATGACAAAAATAAACTCTAAACATGTAACAGGTGAAATTTACATCTGTGATTTTGTAGGTTTATAAAACTGTTTATGTGGTGTATTTTTTCAAGTCAAATGTAATTTCTGCCATAATTAGCTGTTTCTTAATGAGAATTTGATGCAACAGAGTGTGTAAGATCGAAACATATGTGCACAAAATGCTACAAATGTATTAGTTTTCAATTTTGTGCTGTATTTTTATGTAGAATTCATTTAGTGTGTATCAGCGTGTACTTTATTTAAGGGTACTGAATCAATTAATTTTGTTAAGAAGAAGTTGCTTAAGTGCTTCTTCTAAGTATATTCTCAGTTGTAAGTAAATTAATACGAAAGTAAAGAGCTAAAGCGGTCATTGTAATGTTATATACCTCTTCCTTTATAGCATAGATTTCTGCAGCAGTTTTTCTGAATAGTCTTTCTGTATCATCGTTGAATGTAGTGAATGCCATACTTCCTGTGTCATCTCTAGCTTCGAACTTAAATGTTGCTCTAATATAAACAATAAGTCTATGTTATTAAGTATAATGCTACTAAATAGACATCGTTATATAAGTTCATATGTATATACCTCTATGTGCAGATACTCTCTTTGTTTGAACAAGAAGAACATGAGAAACGCTTCTGCAATGGGAGATTGGAGCGCTTTGAGCAATTAGAACATCCTGTATATGCTTTCACCTTCTCTAAGTCAGCATTTTGAATAGTCACTCCAATCCAAAGAATCTCTTCTTGCATGGTGTTGCTTGGCTATGCACACATTATAGTTAATGAATATTTGTTAGATTTCACATGTCTAATTTTCAGTTAGGCATGAATCTTTGAATTAATTCAGTAAGAGCAATGTCTTACCTTTCTTCGCTTCAAATCAGCAATTGAGACTATCTTTTTGTTTTCACTTGGGTATTTAACATCTAATACCATTGCATGTCTGTCAACTATTCTCTGGTGGAAGAGTTTTACCCTAGCATAAGTTTTAGTGCAAACAGAATTAGCAAATTATAAGGTTTATGGTGCTGTTATTTCAGATTATATTTTGGCACAGAAAATTACCAGTCTTGCAGCACACGTGCGCGTTCTCCCTTAGGTTCATATATTATGCGAGTAGACATACTTGAGTTCATTGAAAATCCTATTTAAAGCAGTAGTGATGACATATTCATAGCATTAAAATGCTAAAGTAATTTAATAATAGCAGTTTATGTCTTACCACGACGAGTATATGGTTTGAGTGCTCTAAATCCTATGACTTGGAATGAATCTGCCCAGTTCTTTAATCTGTCGAAGTACCTTGGTTCTGTCAAGTCATTCCACGGAGAGATGGAGAGTGGTTGATCGCAGCTATTACATGAAAAACACATTGTTAGTTATTGTAATACAGAAACATGATTAAATAAAATTTACTATTCTCTTTGACACTGAATATCATGTAAAGTAACCTCTGATCAGTGATGATTATTTCTCGCACTAAGCTATCTCGTCCTCCATCTTTCCCTTCAACTGTTCTTGGTTTGTCTTCAACATAAAGAACCACTCCTACAACATCCGTGATTAAAAAATGCTAATTAATATTTTTGTTAGATAGAGTTATTCTGAACATGTTAAGTTATATTATCTTACCATATCTCTCATCTGGATCTACTGCACGAGGAATAGCTGCTATTAGCTGGTAGTTAGGTAAAACTGGTCCAAGTTCAGGATCAACTGGCTGAATCACAGTTCTACTACCAAAAGTCATTTGGTAAGGGAACTGATCAAGGTCAGTTCTCCATTTTTCATCTATAAATTTGATTGGTGCAGCAGAAATATCATATTCTCCCAGATACTGCAGTGCATCTTCAAAAGCCTCAATCTGATCTCCAAATAAAGTACCTCGCATCCTGTTGCCCTACAACATTGCAGCACAAACTTGTAAGCCACACGATGCTATTAGCATCATATTGTAAAGAAGATTCAGCAATCTACTTCTGCTTGTTAGCTAGTCCAAGGCATTCGTTTCAAATTGAAAGCTAAAGTTATAAATATAAATAATTATCTTCATATTTGGCAAAAAAAAATGCTGTCATTAATGTATTATAATAATCCTATTATATAATGTGTCACTGTTGTAGAAATCATTGAGGGTTTTGTTTCAGTTCAAATTATGGTTAATTTATAATATAATGATAATGATAATGAGTCTTTTTCTTTTTTTTTTCCAGCTCAAATTATAGCTAATTTATAGTGTGGTGATAATCAAATGCTAATCCCTTTATAAATGATAATAACCGAGTATAGTATAAGAGCCGATCAATCTATTAATCAGTCTAGATGTCATTTATCAACTTATTGATTATTTTACAACAAGATCTGATTCAAAGTAACAAACTAATCGTGTACATTTACTAATAGCAATTTATGCTCATAACTTGTAGAATAAAATGCGTAAAACAGCAAAAATAATTTTACTAATAGCAATTTATGCTAATAACTTGTAGAATAAAGTGCATAAAACAACTCATTGAAAGGAATCACATGTATCAAAGTTCAGAATGCATAATTGGAATCAAACAGCATAATAGCATATTACAGTTGTCACTGAGTCTTGTTAAAACAATCATAGGCATACATAATACATAGCAGCAACCTAAAGCAACATGGATATGATGCACAATCACTTACTGACCATTTAGATTTTATTACAATAATAACTATAAGTCTAAAGGATATATAATATCTGCCATTGCCTTGACTAAAATAAGTTTATGGTTTACAAAATCAAGCAGCCTGTTAAAAGCATCATATACTCAGATTTTATTGTCTAAGAATTTCGGTAAAAGCAAGATCTATGTCTTTTTTTTTTCTAGTCCAATATCTTTCAAAAGTGATTGCCTATTTTTCATTGACTTTTTATTAATTTATCTATTTCTCCTTTTTATGTGGAGCAAAGGTGAACAATAAATTAGTTAGACTACTGCATACAATCATAGTAGTGAAAGGTTTGTACTTGGAAAACACTTAGATTCTCACATTCAAAACAGTCCAACCAAAATTGAGTGGTAAAAACTTAGATTCTCACATTCAAAACATACCTAAAATAACATGGACTTATAATCTTCTAAAGCAATAAATAGATACCTGCTTATCCTTCAGTAGCAAAGTCTGGAATCTGACAGTTTTTTTGGAAGATAGTATGTCTTTTCCCTTTTCAGCAACTACTACTCTGACTATATAAGACTTTCTTGATGCATTTAACTGATTCAAATACACATATTGTGGTTTGTGTCTAGTTGTTCTGAATTTTAACTCTATGCATATAAATGTGTACATAATTTCATGGTTACTATCAGCTTTAAAACAGAATCTGCAATCCAATTTATTAATTTTTTTCTAAAAAAACATACAACTAAATAACAATAAATTTCTTAGAAAAGGTAAACGAAAATAAGAATTCTAAAAACTAATATGAGTAATTATTGCATAAGGAAAAACCATAACTTCCATAGTTCAGAAATTAATGCTAAGAATACTTGCTTCTGTAAACAAAAAAAAGCATATGCCCTAGCAGCAAATGCTTTTATAGTGCTTTAAAAAAACATGTAGTCCTTAAAATCACAGGTAAATTGACTACAATAGCCTTGGATACTTCTAGAGATAGATTGGAAAATAACTAGTGAGGTTTTTTTTTTTTTAAAAAAATGTTGTTGTTACTGTTTATATTGTTCATCCCATACCTCTGATTAGGAAATCTGTACTCTGAACTTTAAACTGCACATTCTATGCTTTTGGTTAGGTATTCAAAGTGTCTCTTTTTTACATTTGATATGTCTAACTTTCTACTTACATATAAGAAAATAATAAGTTATATTTTTTTTTGAAAAGTCTTTAAAAAAAAGAACTCATTGGAGAAATTTCATATGGTCCAAATTCTAAATTTTGGCTGAAAAGTCTATGATAGGTTGTCAGATCTTAAGCCACCCTAAAAGATAGCCTAAACTTTCTAGCATACTCTATGATACTACTATTATACTATAATATTTAGATGTTTATATGAATAATGTAAATGAATTTTTGCTTTCTAAGAAGGAACACTTCATATTTCAAATCAAAATAATAAAGAGTACATAATGCATCTTAGTAGACCATTTTATACAGTTATAGCTTATTCTAAAATGCTATAACCATAAGGCTATTGCTCAAAAGTTGTTCAAAAATGTACACAAAATGACCTTAAGCTTGGGTGTAGATCCTATAAAACCGGATTCCCTGCAATGTAAACATGCAAAAGAAACTAAATTAAGGATTTATGTGTAAATGCATATATATTGTCTTAACTAAGATAATATGTAATAAGAGGCTGGTTTTTTTTGTATTCTTACCTAGATTACTCCTGCTAGTTTTAAGACATTGTACGAAACAACATTTTTAACAGATTTTTGGGCGTACTCTATAGCAGGAGCAACTGATAGGACTCTGATTTTATCCGATGTCCGTGCACGTGAAAGAGCGACATATAATTGACCATGTGAAAAGCACGATCGAGGAAGATAGACCAACACTTGGTCTAGTGTCTGCCCTTGAGACTTATTGATGGTCATTGCAAAACTTAATTTGATTGGAAACTGGTTCCTCTGAAATTGAAAAGGATACTTCTGAGAACTTGATGGCCTGAGTTTAATTCGAGGTATAAACACATGTTCGCCTTGATACTGTCCAACAGCAATCACACACTCGATTAAATTTGAGGAAAACCTCTTACATATGAGACGTGTACCATTACACAGACCAGAAGAAGGTAACAGGTTTCTGAGTAATATTTGGGCAATCCTTCTTCAACACAAGGTTGTGAGGACTCATTCCTCCTGGGCACAGTTTGTTCAGAAATTCCGTAGGGTATATGTTGCCAGTGTCATCCAAAATAGTATCATAGCTTGTATATGTCCTTGCTTTCCCTGGAAACTTATCAATCATGAACGAATTTATAGAATCGACATCATCATTTATAGGAGTTAGAACAGCTCTCCTTGAAAAAATTTTGGGATCCAAACTGCCTGAACTCAATTCTGGAAAAGTTGATTCTAGGTAGTCTACTATTGGATCTTCTTCAGGCTGAAAAGTCTTCACTATCTGTGTTGGTAACTAAACGAGATCACTTTCCATAGTTTTCAATTCCCCATTTCCTATTGCAAGCAAAAAATCACTGAATGCAGGGTCTTCTTTGGCCCTTAAGTTTTCAGTCAATCTGAATCTCTTTAAATGATTCCATATATATGAACTCACCACACTTGCGTCAACTACTTCTTTCTGAGACTTATTAGGAACAACAGGCAACACCTGTCAAAAATCCTCGCCAAATACAATTACTTTTCCACCGAATACAATATTATTATCACATATATCCTGTAACAATAAGTCCAAAGATTCCAAATTTTGCTTGTTTGCCATTGATGCTTCATCCCATATTATAAGGGTTGTTTCTTTTATCAATGCTGCTAGGCTACTTTGCTTAGAAACGCTGCATGCTAGTGAGCAATCGCTGTCTACTGGTATTTTGAATCTTGAGTGCACTGTTTTACCAGAAGGAATGTTTGCTGCAGCTATACCAGAGGTTGCTGTCGGCAAAACAATCTTATTCATGAGGCGTATCTCTGCATACAGTGCATTGTATAAGAATGTTTTGCCGGTTCCATGAGCGCGGGGAAATTAGGTCGTTGACTAACCTCCTCACGGCCAAACAAAATTTATTATAATCCTAAACTAACCCCTAAACAAGTCTAGTGGTAAGTTCGGAGTCGAACCACAAGGAACGGCAATGTTGGATTGTTCTCGATCTAATGCTTAAGCTACGCCGAAGTCGGTTTATGGATAGTGGACACTACAACTACACTAACACACATATAAAGATCAAGATATTATAAAGTCTACTAGGGGCAAAGATCCACTTTGAACAATTAACAAGTTAATGGGAATCGATTGGATAATCAATCATGCAAAGAAAGAATTAAAATGAGAATTAATTACACTCAAGAGCAATCTCTCAAATTCCTAGCCTAGATCCCTCATTGACTAGGCGCATAGAAGAAATTTACCCAAAATGCAATCAAATATATTAATTCTAATTCACAATCCCTTGTCAAACTAGAACTAACATGCAATTAAGTTTGCTATCTTGGGAGATCAATCCAATCTAAAACAAACAACATGCCATCATCAATTCAATCAATTTAATCACACAATTATCATCAAATTTATCTCAAGTAACTTGATTAACCATACCAAAGCTTCACTCAACACCTAGTAGAATGAAATCTACTTAAACATGATTAACAAAGCAATCAATAAAGCATAAAGAGAGAAGAGAGTAAGAAATGCTCATTGATATAAAATGGAGATCTTCAAATCATCAAATTCCTCCTTTGATTATCCAAAATCCATGAAAACCATTGTTTCTCTCACTTTCTCTCTCTAAAATTTGAGAGTTTCTCTCTCTAAAAACCTAACCTAAGCTAAAATTACACTAAGAAGCTCTCTCTTTTACAATCAGAGCTAAGAAGGTATTTATATTACCCCAAATAGAAAGGACGGAGAAAACGAGAAAAACGACCCGTTTACAGGTCGGCACGGACGTGCCAAAGGTTGCACGGACGTGCAGACCTGTTAAAATACGAGCAGCAGCTACTGCCTGAACTTGCACGGGCGTGCTTCATTAGGCACGGACGTGCAGGGACCGGCACAGACGTGCCACTTATTGGCACGGACGTGCAGCCCTTTTTTGGCGAAACAGCTTATTTTCGGAAGGTCATAACTTCTTCGTTACTCATCGGAATAAGGCATGTGACCAGTCGTTGGAAAGCTCTCAAGATGAACTTTATTCTCCAATTTGAATCACTTCAAAATGTTTTTTAGATCAAAAGATATAGGCGTTTGAAGTATGATCTTTGCAAATCAAGTGCACATTTCTTCATTACTTGTTCTTTTATGTTTTATATTTCTTCAATCTTGAGCAATGAACTTATCCAAGTGTTCCTAAACATAAGAGTAAACCAATAAAGTTTAATCTAATGTCATAAGCCACCAAAATATGCAAGAAAAGCCAAAATTGAGCAATAACGACATTTCACACATAAACATGACAAATGTAGTAAAACGTTATTAAAACCAAGTAAAAAGATAGAAAAACTATGAAAAACTAACTAGAAAACTCCTAAAAATAGCGACATAAATAACACTTATCAAATTCCCCCAAGCTTAACTTTTGCTCGCCCTCGAGCAAAACAAAAGAAACACAAGGGAATGTGATGCATTTTATACAAACAAAGAAAACTAGAAGGGAAAGAATATACACTAACTCACTTTCGTAGGAATCACGAATACATTTAGCGTATGCATCAAGCACTTTAAACCCCTTAGATTGCTCTAGAGGACGAGTAAGCTCTCGTAAGGGTGTCCTAAGAGTTTAACCCATAACTCTTGACAAAAATCAAGGCAAAGCAATAAATAAATAAAATAAAATAAATCGAAGTAACAGAAAAGTTACAAGCGTTCTAGAGTGGACTTTTATGATGGAACAAACACTAATGAATGTCAATCTTTCTAAAATAATAAAGGTATGCACGTTCTAAGATGTCCAAGGTTGATTGAAACATAACATATGCTAAGCATAGAGAACTAAAGGAAACACATTCCACCTTTTGTTTCAACCAATCGAACCACGTTCTCTCTACTAGTTTCAAATCCACTTTCAAGTTAGCTTCTCATGATTCCACGAAGGAACCAGAAAATAAATAAGAAATTAAAAACATTGAGAAGGTTACCCGACATCTTGGCTATGCAAACTCGCTCTATAGGCTTGATTCCTATTTCCCGCCATCATTGAATGACTTAACCCTCTAGGATCAAAAGGACTTTCAAGGTATTAACATATAAGCTAGGAGAGTAAAGGTGTGGAGAACTCTTGAAATTGGTGGTAAACCTATGTGAAGCACGGGTGGAACTTCTTCCACAAGATCCAAACGGTTCCAAAACAAAAGTGCCATGTATGCTTATTAAATAACTTTCCCCAAGCTTATTTAACACAAAATAACAAAAACAGGGAAAACAACAATAACAAAACCCTTTTTTTTTGTGCTTTACATTCTTCTTTACTTTTTTTTTTCAATATTTCCTTTTTCCAAGCTTTTGTTTTTTTTTTTTTTTCAATGTCCTTGCCTCTTTTAACTTTGGATGGCTTTTTTCTCAAAATGCATTTGCTTTTATGCACAAAATTATATACGATACATACTTGCTTTGCAAATGAACTCATAATTCTAAACTTGCACCATAAACAATAAAACAAGCTCGAAAACAAAATTGCTTCACAAAACTAAAGGTAGAAATTAAAGTGAAACCAACGCTTGAAGGCTTGTATGTGGCTAGAGAAAAGAATGCATATGGGTCAAAGGGGCTAGCAAGAGGGGCAAATGCAAACCAAATCCAAAAATTGAAAATTAATCCTATAAAAAGAGAAATGCCTTTGTCATCCCCTAAAGTGGCTCGGTTGTGATCTTGGGAGCTAAAAGTCAAGTTCTAGATATGAGAATGCAATAGCCAAGGATCCAAAAATGCCGCTCAACAAAATATGATGAAGGCTTGAACAATTATACCTCACTAGGGATAGCAATAACTAACTCTTAATTTCATATCCACTATAGAGAGCAACTCCATCTTACCACAAACAAGTGAACTAAAGCTTCATGGTCCCAAAGTTCTTAGCCAACTACCTTAGCATACCATATCCTAGAGTCAACCTAACACATTCTCAAACTGTGCACACCTCTAAAATTTAGGAAGAAAGACATTCAAGAATACAAGTCCAAAAGTATTATGTCCAAAGCAAGAACAAAAGAAAACACATTGCAAATTTGCCTTGATAGAAACAAAAATCTTTTTGTGATTTTCAAGATAAAGAACATGAAAATACATATACAAATGTGCATGGCATATATGAATCAACATCCCACCAAACATGATGGAATACCCTCCCCGAAGCTTGAATGAAACACTAAACTCAATCATAAATCAATTAATCCATGGGAGGGGAAAACGAGGAGATCAATCCAACAACCCAACATATGTCCTGTTTCAAAGCCACTTTAGGTATCAACCAATGGAAAAATAGCAAGGAAAGATATTACCGGATTTTAGGTGGGTGTATATACCCGCAAATGACCCAATTAAACTTTTCAAAGCCACTTTTCTCAAGAATTGAATCTTGTTTTCCATATGCTAGCAATTGTGGTGCCAAACTTCCTTGATTCTTGATCCAAACTAATGCACCAAAGTATATCATGTTATGTACCTAGAAAAAAGCACACAAACATTTCCATGAGAGAAAATCTATTCTAAAAAGAAAAGAAAATGAAAGCAATAAAACACGGGTTACTTCCCGAGAAAGGCTTGCTTAAGGTCCAAGCTTGACCGCTCTAGTAAATAATATTGCAACGATCGCAAGAGCTTGTCAAATGCACTACTACACATCTCATAAGATAACAAGTAGGCAAATGATATAAGAAGGACATGCACCAAGATTAGGGCACACAAAAGAAAATGAAGAGGGAGTTGCCAAGAAGAAGAATAATCAAAAGAAAATTCAAGAAAATAAGAAGAAGAATAGAAAGGCAAACTCTCTTCACAAAAATCTTTTTGGGTGGCAAAATCACCCTTTTCCTCAATAGAAGACGAATGAGGGACATGAAAATCATCATAGGCAAGGGGTTCCCTAATAGGCTCATTAACAAAGGAAGGAAGGGATATAGGAGTGTAGGGGATATGGTTGAAATTCCTTGAAAAAGGGACATGAGAGAAGGGGATAGGAGCAATGGTCTCACAAATGGTCTCTTCTTCACCACCATCCCTCAAATCACCAATTTGAGCATGAAAATCAATCATAGAATCCTCAAAAGAAGAACACTCATGATCATGATCTTCCTCAAACATCCAACTTCCAAGAGGAACTACATAATCCCCTTCACTACAATCATGAACAACAACTCCCTCAACTTCCTTAAAGCCTAAAATCTCAAAGCCATGCATGAATGGATGCAAATTCATTTCAAAATTATCTCTCTCCCATGAAGCATGCTTAATGAACTCACTCAAAAGGCTATGGGTTTTCATTTGACACTCAATAAACACATTAGACATAACCTCAAATGAATCCAAATACTCGTGGATAAAAGGATCACAATCATGCACTTGAGACTCATCAAGATGGGAAAGAGGGTTAAGATTTTCAAAATCAACACTCTCTTCATTCTCAACTCCTTCACCATCACTCATATGCTCACCAATGGGATCCTCACACTCTCTTGGTTTCTCAAAATCATCATCATCATCCTCAACACACACATTAAATTGGGATTTTTCACAAACAAGCATCAAATGTGACAATTGGCTTTCTAACTCTTCTTTTCTTCTCCTTCCCTCCTCAAGACGCTCCTCATTCTTTTTCATTATCTCTAATTGACCTCTCATAGAATTAAGAATCATTTCCTTACTAGGCCCAAGCTCATTATCAAGCTCAATGCACCTAATTTGAGATTCAAAAGTAGCAATAAGGGATTCAAAAGGTGTAGAATATTGAGGCTCAACAAGAGAAGAAGAAGTACAACCAAGATTGGAAAAATTAACATTAAGATCATGAGCATATACATCACAATGGGGAGTGGGGGCACAATCAAACACATGAGATTCATCATTAAGGGAACGAAGCACATCACAAGAAGGCATGGTAAATAATGAAGAATATTGAAACACACCATTAGCATCAACTTGAGCATGTACCTCATCATCATGAACAAAAGAGGAAATAAAGTTGAAATCATGTGTTCTAGGTTCACTTAAGGGATCATGTAACAAATCGTGGGAATTCATGCTAATATTGAAAGTATCAACACATTGCATATCAATAATAGAATAATTACCCTTATTGTTGACATCCCAAGAAAACCAAACATAAAAATCCCAAGCATCATCAATTGATAATGCTCTAAATTCACCATTATGCATGCATTCAATTTCATCCCTAGTTTGCTCATTCAAACCAAAATAACAAATCTCACAAGCCTCCCAAAGACTACAACAATTAAAGTCCAAATATCCCTCAAGTCTATTGAAATATTCACAAAAAGGCTCATTGTCATATTGAGGAAACGAGTTACTTGCCATTTTTTTACAAAAACAAGCAAAAATAAAAATAAAAAAATAAAAATAAAAAGAAAAGTATACACAAAGACCTAGACTCAAGCAATCAAAAACAACCAAGCATTGACACCGTTCCCCGGCAACGGCGCCATTTTGAGCGCGGGGAAATTAGGTCGTTGACTAACCTCCTCACGGCCAAACAAAATTTATTATAATCCTAAACTAACCCCTAAACAAGTCTAGTGGTAAGTTCGGAGTCGAACCACAAGGAACTGCAATGTTGGATTGTTCTCGATCTAATGCTTAAGCTACGCCGAAGTCGGTTTATGGATAGTGGACACTACAACTACACTAACACACATATAAAGATCAAGATATTATAAAGTCTACTAGGGGCAAAGATCCACTTTGAACAATTAACAAGTTAATGGGAATCGATTGGATAATCAATCATGCAAAGAAAGAATTAAAATGAGAATTAATTACACTCAAGAGCAATCTCTCAAATTCCTAGCCTAGATCCCTCATTGACTAGGCGCATAGAAGAAATTTACCCAAAATCCAATCAAATATATTAATTCTAATTCACAATCCCTTGTCAAACTAGAACTAACATGCAATTAAGTTTGCTATCTTGGGAGATCAATCCAATCTAAAACAAACAACATGCCATCATCAATTCAATCAATTTAATCACACAATTATCATCAAATTTATCTCAAGTAACTTGATTAACCATACCAAAGCTTCACTCAACACCTAGTAGAATGAAATCTACTTAAACATGATTAACAAAGCAATCAATAAAGCATAAAGAGAGAAGAGAGTAAGAAATGCTCATTGATATAAAATGGAGATCTTCAAATCATCAAATTCCTCCTTTGATTATCCAAAATCCATGAAAACCATTGTTTCTCTCACTTTCTCTCTCTAAAATTTGAGAGTTTCTCTCTCTAAAAACCTAACCTAAGCTAAAATTACACTAAGAAGCTCTCTCTTTTACAATCAGAGCTAAGAAGGTATTTATATTACCCCAAATAGAAAGGACGGAGAAAACGAGAAAAACGACCCGTTTACAGGTCGGCACGGACGTGCCAAAGGTTGCACGGACGTGCAGACCTGTTAAAATACGAGCAGCAGCTACTGCCTGAACTTGCACGGGCGTGCTTCATTAGGCACGGACGTGCAGGGACCGGCACAGACGTGCCACTTATTGGCACGGACGTGCAGCCCTTTTTTGGCGAAACAGCTTATTTTCGGAAGGTCATAACTTCTTCGTTACTCATCGGAATAAGGCATGTGACCAGTCGTTGGAAAGCTCTCAAGATGAACTTTATTCTCCAATTTGAATCACTTCAAAATGTTTTTTAGATCAAAAGATATAGGCGTTTGAAGTATGATCTTTGCAAATCAAGTGCACATTTCTTCATTACTTGTTCTTTTATGTTTTATATTTCTTCAATCTTGAGCAATGAACTTATCCAAGTGTTCCTAAACATAAGAGTAAACCAATAAAGTTTAATCTAATGTCATAAGCCACCAAAATATGCAAGAAAAGCCAAAATTGAGCAATAACGACATTTCACACATAAACATGACAAATGTAGTAAAACGTTATTAAAACCAAGTAAAAAGATAGAAAAACTATGAAAAACTAACTAGAAAACTCCTAAAAATAGCGACATAAATAACACTTATCATTCCACCTAGACCATCTACAAAAAATGCTCCTGGTTTTCCTTTTATTACATGCTCCATTATAGATGTAAATGCTTCCTTTTGAGCTGCATTTAAGAGGCTGCGGCTGTCAATACAGCTCTGAGGAATTGGGGCATCTAATGCGTCTTGTATATCCTTTGTTCTGTCAATCATGCTATCAGTGCTATCACTTAAAGAAGCCAAACCACATTCACCCAATGACTTTCCCATAGCTTCTAGATGCTGCTCAATTGATCTAACTGTGAGTTTTTTAATTTTGGTTTCTGTACCAGGAGTTTTTTTTTGCAAAATCTTTTGACAATGCAGCACAGTATCTGCACCATTGTTCTTCAGGGTTTTCTGGCTGACAGAATATAAGCACAGTAGCAAATAAACGGCGTAAAGCTACTGGCAGCTGAATTTCAATCGCTTCAGCTAAACAAATGTTTGCAGCATCATCCATTTCTAAGATACCTGCTTTAAGGCACGCCTCCTTGAAGCTTGCACATACATGCCCGCGAACTGTGCGTAAGTCTGTAAATGACCTAGGACTCTTGACATTTAGCAACAGCAATCGCAAATAGAAGCGCTCACCTTCAGAAGGAGCTACAAAGGTTAAACGGCCTACCATTTTTGTTTTACGTTTCCGCCTGAACCATGCTTTTGCAGTACCATCCCATCTATAGTGCTCTGGAAATTCTCCATAAAAATACCCCAAACCATTCTCAGAAGCAGCATTCAAACGGAAAAACTCAGTTAAAGGAGTCTTTGCATAAACACCACTTGCAATTCCCACATCTAGTCTTTCATGTGGCCGCACACACACGGTGTTCATTTCTGGCATATGAACTGAGAGAGGCATTACTGGTGGATATATTTCAAATAAGTCAAATCCAAAAATTCTCCATGCTGCTTCACATGGTGACACCCATCTTCCTGACTGATACTGAGCAATCTCATCTTCAGAATTTCTATCTTCAGCTGAAACATTAAAGGCCACCCGATCATGTCCCTTGTAAACATATTTGTACAAGTACTTTACTGCTTTTATAGTTGAACAAACCTCAACATTTAAATGGCAGTCAAAAAGTGAAGAAAGATAAGGGTTATAAGGCACAACCCATCGATTATCTAAGTAAGCACCCCTGACCTTGACTTGTTCTCCAGTATCCGTCCTGCGATAGCATAGGTAGCCATCCTTATTTGTTGTGGTTTGTGGTGTGAATTGTTTTGGATACCCATTTTTACAAGAAGATACACTATCTTTCTTTCTCATACGAGGGCATTCTGGATTTAATTCCCCACATGGTCCATGCATCATATGCTGTAACACAATCTTACGGAGTTTGGGTTGATTCACAGAAGGTATTTCTGCGCAAACAAATTTATCATAATCAGCAGGACACTTCATCTTGTACTGTGGCTGTAGAATTAACAAGAAATGAGCATGGGGTAACCCTCTATTCTGGAATTCCACAACATAAATCATAGCAGCTACTTTGCCAAATATTTTTTCTTTCTTGATTTTTTTCCTGAGAGCAATCAACTTTGCTCGAAATATTTTAGCAACTAAATCTGGCCGATCCTGAGCAGCTTCACCTGGCGATAGTTCAGCTTTTATCTCTGGCCAATTTACGTTGCATGTTACAGTAACGAAGAGATCAGGTTTCCCGTACTTCTGCACAAGTGCCATTACATTCAAATATCTCCTTTTCATATCACGAGGCCCTCCTGGGAAAGATGGTGGCAAAATGAACTTATGTCCAACATTTTCTGCATTTGTTTCTCCACTTTCGACTGTATCAAGAATCCCTTTATATAGATCAGCTCTTATTGTATCCTGATTCCTCCGGAAAAAGTCTAATCTTGTATTTTCAACTTTGATATACATATCTACAATGTACTGCAGGAAAGAACGACCTGCCCTTAGAAGCATGTTTCCTATCCTGATTTGAATCATGTAGGCATAGTACTCTCTTGCAGAGATGTACTTATCGGCCTTGGTATGCCTTCCAGAAGCACCTATAATAAGCATTAAGACAAATGAATGAACTGAACATATCTTATTTAAAGGAAACAATGTTATAAAAGCAATATAAAAAATTAAAGTCTTTGTGCAAACTCACGGGCGGCTTCTACATCCAGAAACTCTGCTGGAGTATGTACTGCACAAGACTGAATAGGATCAGGTTCAGTGGCCAATTGTCTGTCTCTACCGTGCGAAACTTTTTTCAGACCTTGATGCCAACCACATTCACCTCTTGGAAAGAGTAGAGGATACTGTAAAGGGTCATAGCACCCATAATAGTGTGCAATCCGGTGAATTTCTGTAGATTTTCCAGTTACAAGGATATGCGGCCATGAACTCTGGCTCGACGAAACACTATCAGGCCAAATAACTGCAACTTCATCTGAAGTGGGAGCATTATACACTCTTTGATCTGGTACAGTGTTTGAATTTATTATGATGTTAGTACTTTCATTGACAGTTACTTCTTTTAAAGAACGAAAAAATCTTGCATATGGATTATCTCTAGTTACTCGCATTAATATGTCAATTACATCTTGTCTTAATTTAGGAAAACAATCTGCCCGATGTTTAAGTTCATTTTGGCCATCATAGAAGTAAAGTTGCAAGTATTGTGGGCCTTTTTCATCTGGAATTAAATCTGGTACAGAATGATATATTTGACCATGTAATTTAAAGACATATATTCCTTTATGTGTTTCTTTGTCGACTTTACCACCAATTGAACTAAAAGCAAATAAATTATTGTACAATCTAGCAAACTTTCTAAAATGCACAGCATCTTCATCCTTTGAAGTAAAAAGCCTTACTAATTCCGGGGGATATTCATTAGCAACTATCTTAACATCTCCATCACCACAATAGAAATGCAAGGTTTCAAACTGGAATTTCTTAGCCCCACATTTGGCACAGTAAGTAGGCGGAGCTAACTGTAATGGCTGTGTAGGCAATGGCTTCCCTATAGCAGCCACAGGTGTTTCTGTAACATTATCAAAAGATACCTTGTAAAATTCTATAACACAACAGCATATATACATTGATCCTATGAACTGCAACTATAAATAAGGACTTACTTTTAGCCGCATCTCTTAATTGCTTTGAAGTTTGTGCAGGTGCAGACACTGACGCCTTGTTTTTCCCTGTAAAATTATAAAGTAAAAACAGAACAGAAAGTAGTAAACAGTATACTATACAGCAACATATATAGATTTTCTTTGGAAATCGTAATCACAATATGATCTCACCCTTAGCCAAATCCTTTAATTGTTTTGAACTCTGTCCAGATGATGGAGTTGCCTTGGTAGCCTTGCTTCTTTCTGCCATATACCAAAACAACTAAAAAACAAAACCTGCTTAGTAAATTCACCCAAATATTTCTCCCACACAGCAGCACACATACACTAACCCTTTAAACCGAACCTACAGCAATGCTTACTTTTCGGTGCCTTCTCTAACTGCTCTGAACTCTGCGCACATGATGGAGTTGCCTTAGTAGCCTTGCTTCTTTCTGTCATATCCAAAAATAATTCAAGAACAAAACCTACTAAGTAAATTCAGCCAAATATTTCTCCGACACAGCAGCACACATACACTAACCCTTTAAACCAAAACTACAGCAATGCTTACTTTTCGGTGCCTTCTCTAACTGCTCTGAACTCCGCGCAGATGAAGGTGTTGCTTTAGTACATTTAGGTTTTTCTGTAATGCAACATAAATAAAACAGGAAGAAAGCTTATTAAATAGATTCACATATATATCCTCTTTATAGCTATAAACCAAAACAAAGTGCTTACTCCCAGCTGTGATGTATGTCGAAGGCCTTGCTCTAGCCTTTCTAGGTCTTGGTTGTTCTTCCTCACTATACAAAGCATAAAATACAGGTGGATTTGTTTTTTAACATAATTATATCTGGCATAATCATAGTTATCATAATAACCTAGTACCTGATGGAATTCTGCAGCAATGATACACTAATTGCTCGTTTTGACTGTCGACCTTGAGCTGATGGCCTCTTAAAATTATAAGGCGCCTCAGCTATTATATAAACATTGTAAAACAGCAATAAAGCAGCTATTCATTAAGGTGATAATATGCAACAACACAATATTCAAAATAAATAAGAAACTTTTTTTCTGTAAAGATTATTTTACTGCACAATGATAAGTGACTTTTATGTCACTTTTAGGGTATCTATCGAGTCGTTTCTCGGCTTATTTTTCCAATAATTTAACCCTTTTTGTCCTTTATTTCTATTATTTTATTATTCTCGTCTTTTATATTTATTTTGAGTAGTTTTGGAGCGTTTTAGTTTATTCTCTTTATTTTATTAGTTTTAGTTTATTTTCGTATTTTATTTTATTTTATTTGCTTGCGTAGTTTTAATTATTTTTTTTAGTTTAGTTTTATGTCCCTTATTTTCTATTTTATTTATTTATTTTATTTGTCTTGGTTTTATTTTATTTCGTCCTCTATTTATTTTCATTTTTATTTATTTCTATTTTATTTATCTTATTTTATGTCCCGATTCTCCAATGTGTATTTTTGGTTGTGTAGGTATGTTTTCGGGTTGAAGCACGGATTTCAAAGTCAAGTGGTTTGCATTGGATGTTCGAGGTCCGAGGTTCAAGGCAAATGCACAAGCTGCTGCTCTTCCCTAATTACTGCTGCCAGCCTAACCTACACCACCCATCTTCTTAACCTACACCACAACGCGCAGCGCATCTCACCTTCCCCTGCATCCCAACTCAGCAACAAACACAACACCCTGCTGCCGCACCCACAACAACCACCAATTCACAACTCCACTCAGCCACCCAAACCACCTGAGCCTCGCAACTCACCCCACACACCACCAGCAGCAAGGCTGCCCAGCCACAATTCACTCCCTCACGCACTCCACCACTGCTGCCCCCTTCACCACTCTCACCAGCCACGCAAAACCACCAATCAACCAACCACCACGAACCCATAATCAACCACCAAACTCAAACGCCAACTCCAACCTCACACAACCAAACCAAACAACACCAATCTCCATCCACCGCCCTGAACCACCATCAACAACCACCAGCCGCAGCAACCTCACCAAACCACGACTCCAACACCAACAGCAGCAGAAATTGCGCCACCATTAACGCACCAATTCTCAGCAACAAATCGAACAACAGCGCCCAAAATTCAGAGCAATTCAAATCAATTGGGTTCGAGCAAACCCATTGAGAAGTTCGGTCGAATTAAAAGGGCGAAAACAATCAGAATCATTTGATGTTTTCTGATTTTTAGAGGAGTGGTCGAACACACCCATGGTTCGATCGAACCAACCCATAGTTCGGCCGCACCTACTTTCGGTTCGATCGAACCATTTCACGAGCTTCGCACATGGCATTTAGTGAGATTGAACGGTTGCGATTAAGTGATGATTGCTGATGATGGTTGATGATGGAGTATGAATGGCGTTGATGATGGTTGTTGGATGATGATGATAAGAGAGCAGCCACGAAAAAGAAGAAAAACATTTGGGGGTCTGATGTATTTCGTGGGTTTGGTGGGAATTTTGGGGGTTATGTTTTCTATTTTCATTTTCTTTTATTTTCATTTTTATTTTAGTTTTGTTTTTGGATTTAGTTTCATTAGTTTTATTTAGGAAAATTTCACATTTGCTACCAGGGAAAGCACCCTATTTCACATTTGCTACCCCTTTAATTTTTTATTTTATACTACTACCACCTAAATCAGAGTTTTTTAAAAATCACTACCACTTGACAGATACCGTTACTATTTTCGTTGCCACCACCCAACCACCGTCCAGCCACCACTCCTTCCCACCCACCACTTCTTCTCACCCACCACTCCACCAGTTGTCACCGCAACCACCACTCACCGTCCAGCCAACCATCCGTGACTCCCTTCCCGTGACTCCGACCAAACTAGCCACCAGCGAGCCCCTTTCTTGCTGCCGACCAGCCACCACAACGAACCCCCCTTCCCTTTCCCCGTTCTCGCAGCAGCCCCGACCCCGCGACTCCAACCACCCACCCTGTCGGCGCCGGCTTCGCGTTCCCAGCCCCCTCGAAAACCCCATCTCGGCCCCCTCTCTCCCCTCGAAAACCCCCTCGATCCCAGCCCCTCTCCCCTCGAAAACCCCCTCGATCCCAGCCCCTCTCCCCTCCCCTCGAAAACCCGATCCCAGCCACGGCCTCGTCCCCCGTCCCCTTTTTCGGCCGCGTCGGCGTGCTTTATCAGCCACAAATCGCAATTCCCTGCCACCCAAAACCACCCTAAGCGAAACCCTAAAAAACGTCTAGGGTGGTTTCGGGCAGGGAAATAGGGTTTAGGGTTGTCGGTTTTGGGTGGGGAAGGGGAGGGGTTTGATTCCGATGCCGGCCGCCGCCTCTTTGGGCGCTAACCGCCGGCAGGGGGAGGGGGGAGGGTGGCTGACGGGGAGGGCAAGGGTTTTTGGGTGGCTGGTTTTTACTTTTTGTTTTTTTTTTTATTTTTTTTTAATTTTTTAATTTATTTTTTTTATTTAATTTTTATTTTTTTTAATAAACTTAACGGAAATCCTAACGGATTCCGTTAAGTGGTAGTGATTGTAACAGTTAGTGTGTTTGTGTGGTAGTAGTATAAAATAAAAAATTAAAGGGGTAGCAAATGTGAAATAGGGTGCTTTCCCTGGTAGCAAATGTGAAATTTTCCTTTTATTTATTTTATTTTTATTTTATTTTTTTTAGGCCTTGTATATAAATACCCCTTTTGGGGTTATTTCTCTTTTAACTTTCCAATCAACATTTTATTCTACCCTAGATTAGATTAGAGTAGTTTTTTTTTTTTTTTTTTTTTTTTTTTTTTTTTTTTTTTTTTTTTTTTTTTAATGTACTATTAACATTCTCTCTCTAAAAATCCTCTCTCTCTCCCATAACCGCCGCCCCTCTTCTTCTTCTCCGGCTATGAGGCTCACCGGCGGGCGTGTGGCTCACCGCCCACGCCACAGCGTCGGCGAGCCTCCGATCTACCCCTTTAGATTGTTTATTTCTTTTTCCGTTATGGTTTTTCATTTTTTCAGCCTTTCATCTGGCGCCGTACCGCCTCTTCGTCCGCCGCCGTTGTTCTTCTCCGACTGTGAGGCCGGCCTGCCGTCGTTTCTTTGTACCGCCTCCCCGCCGCGCCTTCGCCCCACCCCTTTGTCCGTTGCCGCGACGTGGTTTACGAGAACGGGGAGGGGGAGTTTCCTCCCTCTGAGTCCCTCGTGTAGGGCCGTTCTAAGTCCCTCGTGTAGGGTTGTCGTTGCAGCGGCTCAGGGGCGTGTGGGGTTCGGGCTTCTCAGGCGGGCCTCGGTGGTCCGTGCGTTTATTTCCGGCGTTTCGTGGGCTGGGTCGGTGAATCCCAGAGCGTGGGTGGTGGGACTCGGTTTGGCAGCGGGGTGGGATGTTAGGGTTTCGTTTTTTGTTTTAGGGTTTAGTTTTCGTTCTGTTTTTCCTTTTAGAAGTCGTTGTGTGTTTTTTAGTTTTATTATTTTTTCTGTTTGTGTGGTGTGTTGGAGTGATATGGGGCTTGCAGATCGGTGTACCGATCTTCTGGTGCAGGATTTAAGCCGGGTTTTTTGGCTATGGGGCTTCGGTTTGATCTTCTGTTGGTTTGGGCTAAAGGGTTTTGCTTCCATGCCGATATCCGTGTTTGAATCGGAGTTGATCTTGTCTATGGTGAAGTGTACGACACCAATTTTGATTTCAGGTCGAGGAGTATGGGATTCTGAGCCAATGAAGGTTCTCATCAGAAATTACATCATATTGCCAAACCCCCTTGCAAGAGGCTGCATAGGACAGCGTTATATGAGCCAAGGGTACTTAAGAAAGTCATTCTGCGCGTGCAATTGTAGTTTCGTTTATTTCGAACTTGTAATTGGTTCGGTTGTCTTTGTATTGTTCGATTATGATCTCTTATGTAAGTGTTGTATGGCTTTTTATTAATGAATATAATCTCCCCCCTTCAAAAAAAAAAAAGATTAGAGTAGTTTTTAGCTATTTTATTTTCTCTCTCTTAGGGTTAGATGAGGATTTTCTCTCTCTAGTTTAGGAGTAGTTTAGAGAGGGAAAGCTTGGATTTTTCATGGAGTTTTGAGAGGTTGAAGATACAATTTGTGGATTTTTCTTCTCATTAATTCAATGAGTCTTTCTAACTTTCTCTCACCTTTATTGCTTTCATTTATTATTATTTTTGCATATTTATTTGTTTATTTGAGTAGATTAATTAGTTTAGTTGTTTGATTCTTGCTTTTATTATTATTTTACCTTGTTTTCCATGTTTTTGTTTATCATGTTAGCTTAGGTATTCTAGGGAATTGGATGAAGGTTATGTTAATAAATTGAATGATTGATGGTGATTAGTATGAAATTGTTTCTTGATTATTGTGTATGGATGATGCTTAAATGGATTAGAATCTTTCTAGCTAATTGATTCTATGTTCTTAATTGTGTTTTCAATCGATTGTGCGAGAGTGAGTTGGTTGAGAGCTCTAAAATCTTCCATACCTTTGCTAGGCTAGTTGCACGAGAGTGAATTAGTTTAGTAGGATAATTAACATGTTTAATTGTGCGAGAGTGAGTTAAATGTGTTGATTGTTCCTAATCGAGGTAATTTTCATCTAATTGTTTGATGTTATTGAATGTATTGATGTAATAGGATTCCACTTTCCCTAGTTTTAATTATTTGTCCTTAGTTGTGTTTAGTTGAACCTCTCTCTATCTCACAAGTTTTCCCTAGTAGTCTAATTAGCACAAATTGATACACTTAGTCCTTTTGGGTTCGACCCTTTACTTACCCCTATACTCGTATTAGGGTAGTTTAGGTTTTATAAATTTCTAATTTGATTAGGGTTAGTAGACCAACGACACTATCTAACTCGCGATCACACAAATGCACCCATCTCACACTGCCACAGCTGAAACCACCTCTAGATCTTATATATATGGTAGCAACAAAGTCTGCGTTTTTTGTTCTTTTATTTCTGCATAAAACCACAACCAACAACCCAGTATTACTTTTTGCAGCTAACTTAGTGTTCGACATTTCACTAAGCTTTAAAGAAAGAAAAATTTGTTTCTATGACTATTTCAGAGACAATAGGCAAAGGAGAAATAATATGTTTATAAGTAACATAAAACAATGTGAACTTAAATAGGGCAATTAAAAGGTGCTTTCATTCATTTAGAAAGTACATTACATTATATTCAAGCCTTATCATACATACGATTTCTTTCATGCGGTTTCAACATACTCAAAAGAAGCACTAAATCTAAACGCCAAAAGTAGAACATAAGCTCATATAATAGACCTAGTGCACACTAAACATAAACACTGATAATGAGGCAAACATCGTGCCATGCTACTTATTAACTATAACACTAAGTAACCTAAGCAAACTTAGCGCGCTTCCAAACAGTCTCTAGTTCAGGAATGCCAGAAACCAAAGGTTCTGTAACTTTGACAGCAGAAGAAGATGCGGTGTCCATTGCTGCACTTGAGCGGCGCTTCATTGGAGCAGAGGGTGGCACAATAGGCTTAGGAATCTGAAACCTTTCAGATGTCGGAGTCACACAGTCTCCTTCAGGAAAGCGGTCACTTCTAGCAGCTAATCGTTCCTTGAAATGGTAAAACTTAGTCTTTAAATCAGAACAAGCAGCACCCTTCTCTGAAGCAAGGCCATAATTAGCATCTATAACCTCTAGGTTATACTGGGTGACCAAGTAATGGATAGCTCTTTTAGCGGCCTTTTGCCTTGCAGTTGCTACTTCAGCACAAGGATCACTATAAATGCACTCCATACCGGTTCCATTGTGGGGGCAAGACACAGTTAGCCAAGACACAAAACCCAAACCTTCAGCCCAAATAGTCTCTAATGAACTTACCTCTGCTCCCGTTTTTGTAACAACAGCACCTAAAAAGCCAACATAATTCATCGTCACATGGACAACATCCTCGGTTGCTCTCTTTCCTAAATTGCCTTCAGTTGTAGGCATCTCTAGCCCTTTCTCACGACATAATTCAACAATCTTATGCTTATAAAGTTTACTACACAACTGATACATTCTTGCTCTATCAACAGTAAAATCATTCACTCGTACTCCATAGTGGCTGATCATTTTCTGTACAGCTTTTTGAGCTGCCCTTTCCTTTGACTCCTGAATTGTATTAGCCTCCCCACCAAAGAATACAAATTCAGATCTGCCACATTCAGTCTTAACACGAACAAAAGCGTTGTTCCTATCCTTATCTACGTAACCATACAATGGTTCAGGGAAATTCAAACATTCAACCACCTGACCTAATAAAGGTCGAAATGGAATGGTAATTTTGTTCGGATGAATGGCCATAACCTGTAACCGGCAAAAAATAGCATCTTAATTAAAGCAACACAAGCACCAACTAATCAAACACACCTAGCAAATTACAAGATCTAACAGCAATCCAGCTAAGAAACCACATACACTCGAAACATTCCAGTCCAAATTCACCACACAAACTTACTGATAGTAGTATTGCGCTGATTCACCACCACAGCTAGCCCAAGATGAAGTTTCCTATCGTTCTGTTTTATTTCACCAAGAAGAGGGGGGCAAAAAGGAAAAAGGAAACACATAACACACAAAAAAAAAGCAACATAAGCAACAACATTTAAGCCAAATCTCCAGAAATACAACAATATTAGCATAAGTACATAAACTAACAACTAAACTAAAACTTGTAGTTCATATTTCCAGCTCATTTTCGTTCCTTTATAGTCCAGAAATTCAAGTACTCTTATAATCCAAGAATCACTATGTCAATATGCAAATCTGTTTATATAACTAAGTTTCAGTAAAATATGATCCATTATCCTGCAGTGTTCTCATCAAAATTAGCCAAAAGAAAATAGCCTCAGTCAAAGTTTCATAGCACCAACATTTTCTCACACGGCATATGAAGAAGAACAAAGAAATACATACAAGAAATAAGAGAAATATGTGCTGGTATAAAAGGCAAAAAAATAAACCGAAGTACACACCTATACATATTTTAATAAAACAAAGAAGTACATCACAAAAGTATTTTAAGCCTCGAAATTCAAATATCTTCTATACTTAGTATATTTAAATACAATAAATATTCTAGCAATTTTGTAGTACAACTCAAACAGCTGCACCACATCATTCCTTGTGCAAACACTGTAGATTAACAGTATCTAACCTACACCAATTTTCCAATTGCAATAATTAATCACTTAATTAGCTAACCAGACCATATCCTTTGCTACTAAAATAACAATTCAAGAAGAAATAGCCCAAACAAATTTTCCAATCACAATAAATAATCACCTAATTATCTAACAATACCATAACCTCCGCCACTAACATAAAACATACAAAATGAAATCCCAAGGTAAATAGCAAATTAACACAGCCAACCATAAATCAAAGATAACTAAATTTCAGGGGAAAAAAAAGAAAACGCACCTTATAATAACCCATAAGCACCATATATAAAGCAGCAGCAACCCAGATTACACGAAAAATCTCCATTGAACTATGCTCTGGAAGTGAAGAAAACGCAATTAACAAATTAATTGGCTAATTACATCAAAGATTATTACATCAATAAAGAAAGAAATAAGGTTCCCAGGAAGCATAGTTGTATACGTGGCCAACATCAGCTGACAAATGTACACCAAGCAAGGAAAAAACGTGAAAGGACAATCCTACCCCTGGAATTTTGGTGCTCCAGCAAGGGAGACAAAGGGCAAAGGCGCCATTTCTCTGTTCCTAAGGAACAGTAAAATTGGAAGCAACTTTGGTGCAATAGTAAGTTGCTTCGGGACTTTTATAAGAGTTAAGGATAAACTATTGCATTTTTCATAATAGTTGTCTTGTTGTTTATATTTGTGTATTGATTTGTTTTGTTTCATAATAAATTGATTG